>NW_022680355.1:14217883-14534192 GCF_004115265.2 Rhinolophus ferrumequinum | reverse complement strand
TTCTTCACAGATTCCTATAACCATATATACACACAGTATGTCACTTCCCCCACCCTAAAATAGCAGAAGGGTAAGGAGTAACTAATACTTGTGTGTTTTGATGTAGAGTGTATCACTTTAACTGTTAGGCAGTTCCTTTGAGCACAATGCTCTTATTGCTATGATACAGAAATAAGTTCATAGAAATGTATGCTGACAGTTCACTATCTAAATGCATGGCCCTAAGGTTGTAAGTAGGATTTGACAGTGGCTTCAGTAGGGAGATGGCTCGTCTCACCTGGCTTGTGTAACCAACCTTCCACACTGTGTGCCCTCCTCATCATACCTGGTACCACTGGGATGAACAAGATGCCACCAGATTACCTTTGCCCCCTCCACCCTCCACCCCAATTCGCTGCTCAGTGGATATGCCCCATGTGGGATATCTCAGGGCAATTTCTGGGGGCACTGGGAGGAGATCTCTGGGAGCTCTCCCAACCCCTTCAATTTGTCAGTGGTGTTCCCATCCTGTCAGGCTCCCTGCCTCCCTGGAATTTGACCTAGAGGGTTAGAACCATTCTCAGGGATCTGCTTAAACCTGAGTTCCAGATGCATCGCTTTGGTCTCCTTTTCTTCACTCTTGGTGAAACTCCATCATTTTGGAGCCAGAAAAATTGTTGTAATGGTCAAGTGTAGTAATTATGGCTATAGTGTCACAGTACTTGCTTCCAAATCTTTTTTTTTTTTTAATAGCTCTATGATATTGAGCCCACACTGAGCTCCTATGGTCTGTGATGTGAGGAAACAATGGCCCTACCTCATGTTTGAGATTAAATAAGTGAATTACGTGAAGGCTTAGAGAAGTGCTTGGCAAATAGTTCGCACTATGTAAGTCTTAGCTGTAAAGTAACAATGCTATTTCACATTTTCAAAGTTGCTATTAATTGTTATTATCATTCTCTACATAGTGATTTATGTAATAAACCATGTCCCAAATCTGCCAGGTTTGGCTCTTGGTACTCAAGCAAATAATTTAGAAGTCCACAATACATATTTTTTTTTCTGTCAAATGCGTGGTGTTTGCACATGAACAGCATTTTGGATTTCAGATCCTTATCATAATTACATATTTTAAAAACTTATTGAGAAGTTCAGTTGGCCTTTTTGTTTTAGGCTATGTCTACTTTCATCCAAGGCAGCACATGGCATTGGCTCTGGGCTGAAAGTCCTCTAGTCAATACAAAGATATACGAAAACTAAAACATCCCAGTTTAAAAATACATATTCACATGTATAAATTTGTGCCATATAAAAGTTTGATGAGAGAGAAGAAGAAGTTTTGATGGCTAGCATTTAAACAGGAACTTCCTCTTCTTGAAATCTGTCAATATGAATTGTATGAGATTAGGGACTTTCTCTTTCAGGATCCCAATCAATCTTACTCCTTTAGAGAACAAACATTATCTTTATCATGCAGGTAGCGAAACTGATTCTTCTCTGCCAACTGAGTGCACTAGTAAGTGAACAGTACGTAGTAACACCAAGATTTAAATTAGTTTTCTCTATGCAAATGCCCACCACTGGGTGAATGGATAAAAAAGATGCGGTGTATATACACAATGGAATATTATTTAGCCATGAGAAAGGAGGAAATCCTGCAATTTGTGACAACATAAATGGACCTTGAACGTATTATGCTGAGATAAATCAGAAAGAAAAAAATAAGTATGTTATGATATCAGTTACATGTGGAATCTAAAAATGTCAAACCTGTAAAAAAACAAACAACAGTGATACAGTGGTTACCAGGGGATTGAGGGCACGGGATAAGATTGATGGTATTTAAGGGTACAAACTTGTAACAAGTACTACATAGCCATAGAGATCTAATGCACAGAATATTGAATATAGACAATAGCATTGTACTAAAGTATGTAATGTGGAAAATATTGTTGCAACAGTAACTATATCACAATGTATATAAATATATCAAAGTAACATGCTGTATACCTTAAATTTATACAGTGTTACATGTAAATGTTTATTTTTTTTAAAAAAATTGTATTTTCTGAGAACAAAGTGTTGGTTACTAGATGGAAGGGGGGTTGGGGGCTGGATGGGAAAGGTGAAGACATTACAAAGTACATATTGGTAGTTACAAAATAGTCACAGGGATGTAAAGTACAGTGTGGGAGATACAGTCAATCATATTGCAAAACCTATGTATAGTGTCATATGGGTGCTAGACTTGTCAGGGGGATCACTTCATAAGTTATATAAATGTATAACCAATCCTCTGTGTACCTGAAACTAATATAAAATAATATTGGATGTCAGCTATAATTTAAAAAGTATTCATGGGGACATAAAGTACAGCATAGGGAATATAGTCAATAATATTGTGATAGCTATGTACAGTGTCAGGTGGGCACTAGACTTATTGGGGTTATCACTTTGTGAGGTATATAAATGTCTAATCACTATGTTGTTTTGTACACCTGAAGCTGATTTTAAAAACTCTGATGCTCAGTGACATTTCCTGCTCCAGGACGGCTTCCTCTTTACCTTCTATTCAATGCCTATGTCACTTCCGATCTATACATTGCTCACCTGGTCATCAATGCCCACATCATGTGGATTTTGGAATTCTGAAATTTAATCAAGCTATGTATCATACCATAATTGCCATGTTTTCTCTTTGTCATGATTCTACGTATAAAGATTTTATGAGTTGGTTTTTTTAGTGGTTGGGATCATATCTCATAAGACCGTTTTCTTCTATCCCCTATAATAGTAAGAGTTGAAAAAGTTTTCAGTGACACATAATTTACTGTGGTTGTTAAATTAGGCCAGAGGGAGGTGGTTTTAGTGTCAGAATGAATTTACTATCCCGACTTTTAGAATGTGGAAGCTCTACAGAGTTCAGGAGCTATTAACTAGTTTTCTTTGACTGTGGTATTAACTGCTGCCAAGAGGATGCTCGTGACATGATCTAGAGTACATGTGCACAATCCCGAGGGAATGTGTCCTCCAAGGCAAATCCATAGTGGTAATGGGGAAAAAATAAAAAGCAGTATGTAAAAACTCTGAACATCCTTAATTTTTTATTTTTAATTAAATTTATTGGGGTGACAATGGTTAGTAAAATTACATAGCTTTCAGGTGTACAGTTCTGTATTACATCATCTATGTATCTCATTGTGTGTTCACCACCCAGAGTCAGTTTTCCTTCCATCACCATATATTTGACCCCCTTTACCCTCATCTACTATCCGCGCTCTCTGGTAACCACTAAACTATTGTCTGAACATTGTTATTTTTGAAAAAGCCATTTGTTTTTTGTTTGTTTTTTATTAAATTAAAGGTCAGTCATTTCAGGGATAAGAAGCTATATTAAAGTTTTGCATAGAGACGTAACTTTAATGTTTACCTAAGCCTTTGGTAGTTAAGTTCTGGTAAGCTCTATAAGAGAGGGCAGAAGCAAGCAAGATAAAAGTGTCACTAACAACAACACATTTAGGTTATCCCAAAATAATTGGCAGAGGTAAATGAATTAATTTAAGCTTTCAGGTCACTATTCTAATATAAAGGTGACTATCTGACTCTAGAAAGAAGAAATTCACTTTGCTCAGCTTTCTGGCAAGTAGAGTTTGGAAGGCTTAAACTACTTTATGTAAGAAGAGTGCATTAAAAAAGTTGGGGAATTTCCAAGCTTAAGACCTACGTGGTAACACATACCAAAAATGGGAGTGCAGGTGACAGTGAAGGTGTAATTTGTATCTATGAAGAGAACATAACATTTTATTACCAGAATATTCTATACCAAAATCTGTAGAAGTACGGACTGTCTCAACTTTGAACACTTTAAGTATATTTCATATGTGCATAAATACATCGACTAACATTCATACTTTTATTGTGGTTACGATGTATCTTTTGTAAGGATGTATCTTTTGATATTGTAATGATGAAATATCATCTGTCACTGAAAAATGGAAAGGTAAAGCAAAAACTTCTAAAAAGATTAAAAGTACTTTGTTCATGTTCTTATAGTAAATACTGTCTTCTTTATCTGGACACATTAAAATTCTAAAGGAAAATGGATATTTGCCATAAAAAATATAGGATCTTAAATTTTTGAAATGTTGGAAGCAGTGAAGTGACAAAGAATAAAGATATCTGAAGTTAAAAAAAAATTGCTGGATTTATTATTCAAAGCAACTAGATAGCAAAGAGGTTAAACTTGGAGGGAATTAGGCCTTTGCAGCTCTAAATTTTATCATGGCATCTTAGGAAATCTTAGACTTTCAACATTTTTAGATCTTAGATCCCTTACCTAAAAATATTAATGTATGTACTAGATAACCTTTAAGCTTCTTTTACATTATGTATTATAAAAGTATATTAGATTAAGTTGGAGTATATTTTAGACACATCTTGAAATCCATATTTTAAAAATTCTCTCTTAGTGGAAAAGAAAGATGTCTCTTTCTTAAGACGCAGGTGAAATTTTAAACTAGGTTAGGCAACATGATTCGTCCTCATTTCTTCCAAGGAAACACATTCTGATTCCACAAAATGCTGTATCATCTTAAAATAGCTTTGTGGATATTTCCTTTATGAACAGAAATCTTTTCCAGTAAAAATATGTAGGATGGGTAATCCACTGCTATCAATTTCTCTCTGAAAATAATCTTTAATTATGTCTTGCTTCCAACTTATCCCTAATGAGAGAGACGTTAACTTGTCAAGCTGGATACTGATCCCAAAGTAGAATTTAATGTTTTAATGCATTTAGAGGTTGTAGATCTTTTTCAGATGGATACAAATAGACTGACCCCAAGTTGTAATGGCTTATAACTTAACGAGGCCTCTAACCAGGTGCCTTAACTGCTTAGTAAATTAACTCAGTTGAACTCTTCCTACTTAATTCAAAGTTTCTTAGTTTTGATCTGTAGGAAAAGTTCATGTACCTGGAATATCAACAAATAACTCACAAACATATTACATGAAATAGTTTGTCAAACATCCTTTCGTTCTTTGTATTCTAGATGAACTGCTAAAATAATTTCATTGTACATATACTTGAAAGAAAATGAAATATATATCTCCTTTGGTCTAATTTTTTTTTAAATATTAAATATGTTAAATACACAGAAAGGTGTTAAGTAGTGAGTATTAGCACACACCTAAGCACACATCATCCAGATTTAACTAATGGAAACATTTGCCATATGGCTGTTTCATAACTTGCCTTTTTTACGGGGGGAAGAATATTGGGGAACAGTGTGTTTCCCCAGGGCCCATCAGCTCCAAGTCATTGTCCTTCAATCTAGTTGTGGAGGGCGCAGCTCAGCTCCAAGTCCAGCCGCCGTTTTCAATCTTTAGTTGCAGGGGGCACAGCCCACCATCCCATGCGGGAATTAAACCATCAACTTTGTTGTTGAGAACTCAGGCTCTAACCAACTGAGCCATCCAGCCACCCCCATAACTTGCTTTTTATTCCACATAAAATTCTGGAGATGTACATACATTGATTAATGTATATATGATTCATTAATTTTAACTGCTTTATTCCGTCATAAAAATATACCACAGTTTTCTATTCTTTCCTTTATTGATATAATTTGCTTTTCTCTAGTTTTTCTTGGTTACAAATAATGCTGCTGTGAACATTCTAGCACATTTCCTGTTGTTTACATGTGCAAATCGTTTTTCAGGTTAAAGACCTGATAATAAAATTCCTAAATTATTTATTTACACATTCATTTTTATTAGATATTATCAAATTTGTTTCCAAAATTGTTAGCCAATTTCCATTCCCAAGATATCAAATGGTGATGAACCCCGTTCCTAGTGCTGCTGTTTATTTCAAGACATTTTCTGTATCAGAGATACACTTGGTATTATTAAATTTCAAATCTATCTCTATCTCTGTATTCAGCTATCTATCTATATCTATCTACCTATGAATAAATGATGCTTGATTCTTTTGTAAGTTTGTATTTTCAGAAAGTTAAGTTTAAGCATCTATTCTTATATTGGCCCTTTGGTCCCCATCTTGTCTGAATTGAGCTCATTGAGCAGAAAATATTGAGTGAAAATGTAAGATAATAAGGGCACCGGCCATACAGATATCTGAGGGAAAACTTTCATAGGCAGGGAGAAAAACATACAGATGTCTTCCTGGGAGAGTATCTGATAAGAAGAATCCGTGTAACCAGAGAGCCATTAATAGGTGAATTCAGAGAGGTAAGGGGTGACAGAGAGTATACTTTGGAAAAGGCATTGTGAACAGTTACAGTAAATTTGGCTTTTACGCTAAATGAAATTGGGAATCATTGGATAATTTTGGTTAAGACACTGGCATGAATAACTTAATTCTAACAGGTCTCTCTGGCTGTAGTATTGAGATCAGACATGATGACAAAGAGCAGGAGCAAGGAAACTAGTGATGAGGTTACTACAAAAAAAAAAAAAAAAAAAAACTAGGCAAGAAATAATAGTGACTTGCATCATGGTGACAGCAGTGGAGGTAGTAAGAAGTGGTAAGAATTTGGATATATTTTAAGATAGATCCAAAAATATGTATCAATAGGTTAGATGTCGGTTGCAAATGCAAAGAATGAGTCAAGGATGACTCAAACTATTTGCATTAAGAAATAACAAGACTGGATTTGTTTTGTAGAGAGATGCCTTCAGGAATTCTGGGCATTTCAAAGAATGTTAATGTGTCAACCAAAACTAGTATGGCTATAGTTGACTAAGTGTTTGTAGTAGAATCAGACACTTCTAAACTTTAAGTAGAGACGTGAAATGAGATGTCCTATGAAAAAGTCAATAGTTTCAAGTAGATTTGTCTATAGGCACAGGAAATCAACCACCTCCTCCAAAAACTAAAGGAAAAACTGGTGGGAGGGGAAGAGGTTATATATAAAATGTATTTGAAGTCATTGGACAGTTACTAAGGAGATGGACTTGAGGGGCCAAGATTCCAAATGGTGATGAACCCTATTCCTAGTGCTGCTGTTTACTTCAAGGCATTTTCTGCTTCCCAAACAAAAGCTGATAGCTTGAGAAATTGTGCCAAGGTAACAAAGGGGCCGAGTGACTGAGAAGAGTTTCTAGCAACCTCATTAATGGGGAATAAAAGTCTGGGTTCCACAACTGTCAAGAAGAAGGGGCTGTCATAAACACTGCAGGGATACAGTTGTGAAGTGCTACACAAAAGGAATGAGGGGTGATATGGAACTAGAAGAGCTCTTACAAGGACTGACACCTCTCTTTGAAACATCTTACTCTCTAATAGACTAAATTACTTGGGATTGCTAGTGCCCATAGTCTATCTGCAGAAACGAAATAAAAGTAAATCTTCTCTGGGAGAAGGCAATGTGGTCCAAGGTCTCATATTCTCTTCTATAATTTTTAATACAAAATGTCCACTTTAAAATAAGCAGACGTAAGAGAAAACAACACCTGAATGAAAACAGAGACAAGAGACAAAAGAAACAAACACATAGGAATCCCAATACTAGAGTTATCAGACCCAGACAATGAAACGACAGGGATTAACAGGTTTAAGGTCTTAACTGATAAGATGGAGAATTCAATTAACTATTAAAAATAAGCAAATAGAAATTTCAGAACTGAAAAATCAGTAACTGTAATTAACAAAACAAATATATTTAACAACAGAAAAGACTGAGTTGTTTAAAAAAATTGTAGATGATAGATAGATAGATAGATAGATAGATAGATGATAGATACATAGATACATAGATAGATACATAGATAGATACATAGATAGATACATAGATAGATAGATAATGGGTGTAGTTATACATACATACCCAGCTTAGGTTGAAAATGGTAAAGCAAAGTAATACCAAAAAATAGATAAAAGTAAAAAACACAATGGGTCCATAAGAGGAGAGGAGAAAGAAAATGGTATGGGAAAACATTTGCAGAGGTAATTGCAATGAATTTTCCAAACCAACAAAAGATTTTGAGACATAATCTTGAAAGTCAGCATATATCAAGCAGATTAAAAAAAAAAAAAAAAAAAAGCACAATTAGGCACATCTAGCATAAATTTTAAAAATTAACAGCAGCCAGAAAGAAGAAAGAAATCTTACCATTTGCAACAACATGGATGGACCTAGAGAACATTATGTTAAGCGAAATAAGTCAGACAGAGAAAGATAAGTACCATATGATCTCACTTATTTGCGGATTCTAAAGAAAAGAATAAGTGAATGAACTAATCAGAAACAGTTTTGGAGACAAAGAGGAAAAACTGAGGGTTGCTAGATGGGCGGGAGGGGTGGGGGGTGGGGGGGGAGGGTGAGGGGATTGGAGGGCAGTTGGTGACCACAGGATGGCCACGGGTTTGGAAATTAATCTGGGGAACGTAATTTGGTGGTTACCAGAGGGTAAGGGGGTTGGGGGGTGGGGGATGAGGGTGAGGGGGATCAAATGTATGGTGATGGAAGGGGAGCTGACTCTGGGTGGTGAACACACAGTGTGATTTATGGATGATGTGATACAGAATTGCACACCTGAAATCTATGTAATTTTACTAACAATTGTCACCCCAATAAATTAAAAAAAAAAAACCTACGTATTAAAAAAATAAAATAAAATAAAATAAATAAATAGTGAAAAAAAAAATTAACAGCAGCCAAAGACCAATTTCTGTTTTTACTTCAAATGAGGAACAATAAGATTGAGGGCTAATTTTCAACAAAATTAATGAAAGACAGGAAACAATGGAACAGTAGCCTCAAAATGCAGGGAAAATATAACTACCAATCTAGAATTCTATATCCAGCAAAAGTGTCTTCCGAAAAATAAAGATGAAATAAAGACAATTTAAGACAAACAAAACCTGAGAGAATTCATCACCAGCAGACTTGCACTGAAGGAAACAGTAAAGGCAATTCTCAGGTAAAAAAGAAAAATAACCACATAAGGAAACCTAGAGATGCAGAAAGGAATGAAGAATAAGTGATAAAGAATAAATATGTGAGTAAAACTAACAAATAGTAATGATATAAAACAATAATGATAGTGTATTGTGGGATTTAAAATATGGATAGAAAACTAAAATATATGAAAACCAACATGGAAACAAAAATGTGTACATAATTAAATTAAATGTAATTGACTATTATATTAAATGGCAAAGATTTTCAGACTAGACCAAAAAAAAATCTGCCCCTTATGAGTCAGACCTAAATTATCAGTATGCATAATGGTTAAAAATAAAGTATAAGAAGATATACAATACAAGAGACCCAAAGGAATCTGGTATAACTATACTAACATCAGAATACGTACTGGTGGTCTATAAGCTTGAAACCATTTGTAGAGATAGAGAGGCATGTTTTAGTCATAATTACTGTTACATTAACAATCCATCAGGAACATTTGACAATTTGTAACCTATATACACTAATATATATTACATAGCCTCAGAATATGCAAAACAAAACTAAAATTTAAAAAAGAAATGAACACAGCCGCAATCTACTTCTTAATTGAGTTTTTAATCTTGGATACATGTTTATTTTTCAAATGCTTTTTAATTTTATTGAAATGATCTTAATTTTGTATTCTTCATCCTGTGTTTATGATAAATTAGATTGATTTATGAATATTTGAAGGAACTTGCATTCCTTAAATAAACTCAATTTAGCCATATGTTCATGCTGTATTATTGGATTATTTTTTTTTTACACATTGCTTAATTTAACTTGTTATTTTTTTATTAAGGATTTTTAAAACTGTATTCATAAGAGTGTAATTTTATTTCTTATAATATTTTAATCAAGTTTATAAATATGATTATGCTAATCTAGTAAAATGAATTGGAAATGATTATCTAGTTCTCTTCTTTCTATAAAAATTTGTGTAAGGTTTAACAGAATGTGCCAGTGAAACCTGGGCCTGGTGATTTATTTTCTTCACTTTCTGTGGCCACGTTTTTATTTTCATTTAAATTCAGTTTCTTTAATGAATATATGTCTCCTTTAAACTTTTTACTTCATGTGTATTCATTTTATTAAATGGTGTTTCTCATCTAACTTTTAAAATTCATCAGCATAGAATTGTGTGCATTAACTTTTTTGCATTTTAATGTCTGTAGCATCTGTAATAATAGTCTGAGCTATTGGAAATGTATATTTTTTTCTCTTATCTCCCTCATCAGTCTTGTTAGGGGTTTATAAATCTTACTATTTTTTAAAAAAAATCCAACTTTTGTTTTATTATTTTATTGTATTGTTTTAGTATTTCATTGATTTCTGCTCTTTTCTATAAAATTTATTTCCTTTTCCTTATTTAAATTAGTTCTCTTTTTCTAGATTCCTAACTTAGAAACTTAGTCATGTAGACCACCTTCCTTCTTTTTTACCGTAAGCATTTAAACATGTAAGTTTTATTGTGCATACCTCTTAAGCTGTATTCTATACATTTTAATATGGTGTATCTTCATCATCATTCAATTCAAGACATTTTCTAATTTCACTTTTAATTCTTCTTTAAACCATGCATTATTTAGAAGTATGTTATTCATCTCCCAAATATTTGAAGATTATATATATATATATATATATATATATATACACATACACATATACATATATATATGTATGTATATATATATATATATATATGTATCTTTATTATTGTTGTCTTATTGAATTCCATTGCAGTCAGATCATATTATCTGTAAGCATTTAATCTTTGAAAATTTGTTGTGACTTGTGCCATGGCCAATCATATGGTCTAGATTGATGAATATTTCATCTGTATCAGAAAAGAATGTGTATTCTACTATTGTTTGGTTTAGTGTATGATAAATTTCAGTTAGGTCAAAGTGATTGATAAATATGACCCAGATATTCTGTATCTGTACTGCTTTATTATCTCATTCTACAAATTACTGAAATACAAGAAAGTCTCTGTGTCACACGTTGCTTCTGGTATAGCAATTTCTGTCAAATAAAAACATTATGGTGTGTTCTCATCTATCTTATTCACCAGATATGGCACCAAGCAACTTCTAGCTTTTCCCCAAAGTCAAAAAAGACCATGAAAGGCAAACATTTTGAATCAATTCAAGACATCAAGTCAGCCACGGCAGCGCAACTAGTTAAAGACACTCACAAAAAACTTCCAGAACTGTTTCAGAAAGTGGCAGGAACTATGGGATAAGTGCGTTCAAAGCAAGGGGCAGTACTTTGATGGAGATTAATGGCAATGTGTCTTTTAATGTAATACTTTTTTTTTAAATTTAACATTCCCTGTAATTTTTTATCACACCTCGTATGTTATATTTAAATAAGTTATAAACTTACCATATAGTGTATGATTTCTGCTTAAATGGTCAAATGTACTAAGAAAATTAAGAGAAGAAAAAATATATAGTTCTTTTTATTGATGCACATACTTACGCATTTGGTGTTCTTCATTCCTTTCTATAGCTTGGAATTTCCATCTTGTGTCATCTCCCTTCAGCCTGAAGAATTCCTTTTGGTGCTTCTTGTACTACATGTGGTAATGTATTTTTTCATTTTTCATTCATAGCCAGAAATTGTAATTTTGCCTTTATTTTTGTTGACTAGTTCAACTGGGTATAGAATTTCTGGTTAACATGTTTTTGGCACTTTAAGATGTTGATTCATTCACTTCTGCCCTGCATTTTCTCTACCATTGCTCCCCTGTAAGTAATGTTTTGTTGTTGTTGTTGTTGGGTGGTGCTTTTGAGACATTTTCTTTGTCTTGGTTTCCAGCAATTGTACTAGAATATATCCAGGTGTAGTTGTGTTTGCATTTATCTTGTTTTTCATTTACTGTGCCCCTTGGAACTTTGTTTATGCTGAGAATTTTTTGATAATTATATCTTCAAGTTATTTTTTTTTCTGTATTCCTCTTCCTCTCCTTTTGTAATTACACATACACATATATTAGATACTATCCAATAGGCAACTGAAGCTCTATTTATTTTTTGAATATTTTTCTCTCTTTTTATTAGTATTTTTTCCAGTTGCATTGAGATATAATTTACCTATAACATTGTACAAGTTTAAGATGTAAAACATAAAGATTTGATATATGTATCATGTTGAAAAATGATTACAGTAACTTTAATTACATTCATCACCTTATATAGTTAGAATTTTTTTCTTGTGCTGAGATCTTTTAAGATCTAGTCTCTTAGCAACTGCTGAGAGGTCCTCTCTCAGAGTCACACATCACATCTACGAAGACCTATCTTTCTTCTTGGTGAGTTACATAAAGGAAAGGGCTGATGTCTCACTGTAAAACTACTTATATGTCTACTACATTAACAAGAATGGAAACCTATCTGAGATCTTCTTTGTGGGTAGAATTTAAACTTATATCTCAATAGAATTTACAAACACAAGGATATACAAATATACAATACAGTATTGTTGACTATAGTCACCAACTTATACATCACATCGCCAGAATTTATTTATCTTATAACTGGAAGTATGTACTTTTTGATCACATTCACCCATTTCTTCCAAACCCCAGTCCCTGCCTTTGATAACCACAAATACATTCTCTGTATCTATGATTTCAGGTTTTTTAGATTCCACATATAAGTAAGATCATATAGTATTTTTTTCTTTCTCTAATCTCTCTTTTCCTTAGAATAGATAATTTCCATCAGTAGAAATTACATAATCTAAAAATTTGCTGAATTTCACTACTATCTCCAATCTGTTGTCTATCTAGTTAAATTTTCATTTCAGATACTGTAATTTTCAGTTTGAGAATTTCTTTATTTTTAGTTTTCAGTTCTCTGCTGAGATTCCCCTTATGTTCCATCATTTTGATTTTTTAAAAATATTCTGAACATATTTTTAGAAGATACATAAAACTTTTCTTCTAATTCCAAAATTTGTTTCATCTTGGAATCTGTTTCTATTGACTACATATTTTTCCTGACTAGGGTCACTTTTGCCTACTTACTTGCACATCTAGAAAATTTTATCATATACTGAATATTGTGACATACATTATAGAGACTCTGGATTCTGTTTTATTGCTTTTAAGAGTGCTGATTTTTATTCTAGCAGGCAGTTCACATGTTTGACCCCAAACGCTAACCTATTTCCCCTGTTTTGGGCAACAGCTAACATCTCTGTTCAGAACTTTTAGACTTGCAGCTTTTGATTTCTGTCAGCCTTGCAGTCTCTACCATGTGTGCACAATTCAGTTTATAGGTTATATAAAAATTTTGGAGTTACTTTCTCTGTGTCTCACTCTTTTCCACGCCCTCCCTCTCCCATCCCCACCTCTCACCCCCCCACACACATTAAATTTCAAACGTTTTGTAAAGACTGAATTCTGTTCTTAAATTCCAAAGCTATAAATCAGTTAGAATATAGCTTTCTGACTGAGTTTGGTCAAGTTAAGTTCCGGGAATATTCTGAGGTAGAAACAGTATAAACTGAAATTTTTCTAAATGCATTTCCTTTCCTTCGAGTATCAGTCATCTCTTTTCTTTTGGTCACATTCTAGTGACTCCAAATAACTGACCTTAATACTTTTTCTAGAATGCATAATTGTTGTCTGTGGGATATCTATAAAGGAGTTAGTCAGATACAAGTTACTCTGCCATTACTGGAAGTTCGATCTCTCTTTCTTACAATAGTTTAAACTACCTGGAGGGATCCTCTCTCAGGGTTACACACCAAGCCTACAAAGACCTATCTTTCTTCTTGGTGAATTACACAAAAGAAGGGGCTGATGTCTCGCTGTCAAGCGACTTACATGTCTACTACATGAGCAAGAATGGAAACCCATCTGAGATCTGCTTTGTGGGTAGAGTATAAACTTACACCTAAACAGAATTTACAAACACAAGGGATTCTAGTGGAGAATAACCTGGAGGTTGTTCTGTTACACTTGAGGTTTTGGTGATTCAGTCAGTGACCTTATGCTGGGAGTAATTTTCTTACTCCATAAAAAGAGAGGCATATACACACTTTCACCCAAAAGATACTAGGTAAAGATTTTGTTAGGTGTAAAATGTTTAAATTCCTTTAAGAGAAATACTATGTAAAGAGAAGATACGTCTTATATGAGAAATACTTTTTTTTCCATTTTCTAAGCCACTCCCCCAATGCCCTTTTTACTGATGCATGAGTGGTATTTAATGATAATACTATTTGCATTTTAAATTACTTTGTGTGCACTGGATATTTACTCTGATCACAGGAAGTATATTGCCTTGGGGCAGGGGGGGCGG
Organism: Rhinolophus ferrumequinum; assembly: GCF_004115265.2. NCBI lineage: Eukaryota > Metazoa > Chordata > Mammalia > Chiroptera > Rhinolophidae > Rhinolophus > Rhinolophus ferrumequinum. The sequence continues at coordinate 14,519,926 of NW_022680355.1, read as the reverse complement.
TTATGCTGCAGTCATAATTAACTTTTGCTGAAAAGTACTATATGACCTTAGAAAATAAAGCAAGCTTGTTAACAGTGTCATATTAATTTTTCATCGTAGAGCAGAAAATTAACACATGATTTTCTTTTGGTTTCTTTTGATATTTTCTACATTTGCCTTAAACCAAAGATTTTTTCCTTCAGTTATATCTTATTCATTATTAAATTAAAGACAGCATATTTCTATGACTATAAGCACAGAGAATTTGATAGGCTTGTTGGAATTAATCTACTTCCTATCACTCTGTTACGACATAAGAGTTAGAATTTATAATTAGAGTGATAGATCCCAGTTCACTCTACTGCTTCATTTTTCCTGAGTAATTTTTAATAATACTCCAATACACTACTAAAATTGTCTCTGTGTGAAAAGTACACTTTTTGATTACAAATTATAACCAAAATTGCCCCACTTATAATATCTTGCTAATAATCCATTTGTGATAGTAATATTAATGAAGTGAAAATATCTGGGGTGTATGTGTGTGTGTGTGTGTGTGTGTGTATAATTAGATTCCGGAAAAAGGTACTATTATATTTTCATTATGAATATTGTTCTCTGACTTGGCGATCATAACAAAAAATGAGCTAGGATTACAAAGTAGATGATCTTAAATAAATATGGAGTAATATACATATTAAAAATAAAGTATTCTTAAAGTGATACAGAAATAATAAACATAGTAATATTGGGGTAAATTTCAAAAAATGTATAATTCAAAATTAATGAAGAAACAAGCATATGTCAGGCATTTTCTTCAGAATATCAGTAAAGTAAGCCAGTGTAGTTCAATCTCATGACTGATCTTCCATTTACTCAGTTAATGTACCAACTAATATAAACTCAAGCCATAACCTAGAGTAGAAGCAAATCATATGCAATAGTACTTAGATTTTTAAATTAATTTAGATATACTTTATTTTAACTCTGAACAAAAACATATGCTATTGGATCAGTAATGTTGCTACACCTTTACTATTTAACTAGTAAGTAATCAGATTTCATTTAAGATACATATTTTAAACCAGTTCGGTTGGGTGGCATGCCACACAGCTGTCACACTGTCTTTTCCTTTAGAAAGTGACCCACAGTGTTTATTTTCCTGTAGTTAACATTTTGCTGAAAGAACAAAATTTGAAAACTTCAGAATCTTTGAAAAACCATTGTTTCTGTTCACAAATAGACACATTCTATTTTAGATGAGGTCATGAAGTATACTTCTTGTGAGTCCTTGAGTAGAAACATGTCTTTTCTTGGCAGATTCAGATACTCCAGGCTAATGATCATATTTTGGGAACAGATAACATTAAAGATAATGTCACACGTATGGCCTTTTTGTGATTTATTCATTATCATGGGTAGAGAAAATGTCTACGTACTTAGGTCACAATTATTTCATTTCAATTAATTTAAAAGATATACTGAGCACTGTTGTTTTGAAAATCAGTGTGCTAGACATGATAGAAAACCAAAGGTTAGCATCTGTCCTCTGGGAGTTTATAGTCTTTTCTACATTAACAGAATAAACCAGAAGTTAATAAAAACCAGGAAAAAAGGTACAAAAGGTTTTCTGAGTTACAAAGTGGGCTTTCTGAAAAGGAAGTAAATATATCTGTAATGACACTGGAAAGTAATTTAGAAATGTATTTGGGAAGGTGTTGCTAAAATTTGGAAGAAATTTTTAAACAAATTCAGCGGTTCTAAGGATTTATTAAACAATGCTTGAGCTAAGAATTGACACCATATGTTCCTCATTAAATTTTGATATTCAATCTCAATGGTTTTAATGTTACTAATTTCTGTCCCTAAAGAGTTTTAGCAGTACGGTATTCAATGACTTTGATTCCAGACTTATAAAATCCATAGCAAAAGGATGCTATATTATGAGCTCAAGTGTTAATAATAAGAAGCATTCATTTAAGCTGAATGGAAAAATGTTAAATACATTTTTTGGTCCAGTGGCTACACTAATAATAACATAATCAGTGAGTATAACAGCAAGGATTCTTTTTTTTTAAATTATACAAGGTCTGTAATCTTTTATCTCAGATATAAGCCCAGCTTTTCAGTTTCTTATAACCTAAGACTATCCCATTGATTGAACTCACAGTTGAGTGTCATTTCCACTTCTATCATCAATGTTGATAGTACATAGAAATAAATCCTGCAAGTATCTATAATTCATTCTGTTATCCATGCACTAGAGACTATTAGGCAGATCTTAACCATCGCTTAGAAGTTTGCAACGAAATGCAATGTGATTATCATTAATCATAGTGTTGGCACCTGAATGATTTTTCTGCATCATTAAGCTATACTTTGAATGATATTTTTTTCATAACCATACTGATTCCTCAGAATATAGGCTAACTTTCACTTAAAAAGGGTTTCATTGTCAAATTAGGTTGGGACATTTAATGTTAAACACAATTTTTAACTTAGAACAATCACAATTTTAGTTATTGCACATTGTAAAATTTCAATAAGGGACAAATATATAACATTTTCCTCAATTATTTAATCACATGGTTTGTTTCTGCATATGTAAAAATACATACAACAATGCTATTCGTCAAATATTCATCAGAAATATTTTCAACCTAATGTTACCTATAGGTAGAGAGGGCCCTGTTACACATTTCTAAGAAGTCACTGTTGTTGAATCTTGATTTTTAGCCGATGATCGTGGTGTGGCCCTAAGCTGGGCTGTTGCAGTTCTGTCTAAGCTTAACTGATCTTTCAGGAAGATGTGGCTACAACTTCAGGAGATACAGGGCTTTTGAGTGAACTAAGGGTCAGTGAAAGGGAGCCATCTGACTCCATGATCTTCTTTTCTGGCTTCCGGTCTCTCCTCCTCTTTAGAAAATTCAGTACAGGAAAGATGTTGCCCATCCTTTATGCTAATGGTCAAAAATATATAGGCATGTGTCACTAGCTTTCCAAACTAGCTGTGCATTTGGAGACTCCGAAAGGTTTAAAAAATACCAACACCCAGGCCACACTCAGGCCAAATAACCAGTCTCTTTGGGAATGGGTCTCCAGGATTGATCTTTAAAATTTTTTTCCTCCTCTCTATTTGAATAGACCAAGTGACAAAAATGTACAGCCGGGATTGAGAAGTACTGGCGTAAATATACTTGGAAACTGACTGAGGAAGTCAGTATGCTAGACTCGTTGCTGTTATTTTGATCAGGAATTTTCCAATGAGGTACATGGATGAAGAAAGATCCTTCCACTGCTCCTGGCCTCCACTTTGTGCTTTTCTTGCCAGAACTCTAATTCCAATTATGTATCTTGACATTCTTGGACTATATGACCTTATGTGCCATATAAGTCAAAGGGAAACAGACATTAGTATAGAGAATTTTGTACTTCAGAAATACTGGCTTTTATACATGAGGGAGTATGTTCAATGGCTAAAAGTGGGGTCCTTAGGTCAGCTGGAAACTTCGTATTGTGTTGCAATGAAAAAAATTAATATTTCTCCCTTTTTTGCTGGTTTGTTTCCTCTTTAAATGAAGCTGAAAACAGTACTTACTTTACATGTCAGAGATGAGGATTCATATGAAGCATTTAGTAAATACTACCTTTTAGTTATTTTAGTCATCTTCTTCTTCTCATTAGCAAATAACATAAACATGCAGGGATTCAAATATTTATCTTCTTTCTAACAAAGTGGAAAGTTCCAATATGTTAAACAAAGCCCATTCCTCTCTGTGTTTATTCAATAATATGGTTCCTCTCCTGGACAGACAGGCAGAGAATTCTAAATTGTAGCCTCCTTTCTGATATGCAACCTTTCTGATTTTTTCATTACAATCCAAAAGTAAAAAAGCTAAGACCAAAATATTGAACTATAACCATGCCTGGAACATAGAATGGCCATTCCACCTCTGCTCTCACTCTCTTTTCTCTATCCAGCTGCATCTCTGCCTCTATAGATCCAGATGTGGAATCTCTATAGATTCAACATCCACATGAATATCCTGCTGCCTTCAAGAAGATTTGTTCCTGCCCACACTACTCTGTTCACACTCTAGCTGTCATAACACTTACAGTGTATTTATACTATCTCTCAAATCAGTTAGTTCATAAAATGTAATCAATATGCAAGAGAGTAGACAAGACTATTTCATAATCCAACGGAGAGAAAAGGTTATCAAAACATAGTTTCAGGATATTCAAGTCTCATTTCAATCAAAACCCATGATAATACCCTAAGTCAGATGCGTAAATTATGTGAATGATCTTTCTCTCCATTCAAGGGCAGAAATACAACCTCCTTGTGGCCAATGACCTAATAACTTAAGGCAAGGCTCGTAAAGAAGAATTTAAATGAAATAGCCAAAATTGAATAAGAAATGACTTAGGGACTCCATTATGGTTGTCAATAAGTCATTATATAGGCTGGAAGAAAGGAAGGAGTTCCGAAAATTGAGAAATTTTGAGCACCTTGCCCCTATGGTATGTCCCTAAAACCAACATTGAGTGTATTTGCAGATTCTGATGTGATCACAGCAGCTCTGACACACCTGAGACTAAGGCTGCAGCCCCCAGGATAACAAAATGGGTAAAGCGTCTTTGGCTGCAATTTTTTCATCATCCATACAAATTTCTACTCTCCCCACGTGACTCTGTAATCCATTATTCATCATGAGAACCTGGCATATGCTGACTATGTGAACTCTATAAACTACATTTAATTATGTTCTACTAGAAAGCTGGGATACCACGTATGGTAATAACAATGCCTTCATTCACCGGTTTTCTTTTGGGAGGCCAGCCCTAAACAAAAGTGTCATGTTAGCTTTCTTACCATAATGCCATGATACCACCTTTAACTGAAATGCTCATTATTAGAGTCACAAAAGCATTAGATTGCAAAGCTCGGTTATTGTCTCCAGAAGCTGCCATTGTAATACCTGCACAGGGGAAATATACAGGAACGATAGGATGCTTGGGAAATCTGCCAGGAGAGAAGGTGTTCATGGGTAATAAACATCGGAGAAAGCTCAGGGAGAAAGTATGATTATTAGGCTGGTAAATTTACCGGTAAAAACTAGATGTTAAATTAATTATATATATTAAGGCAAAAGTAGTTATGATTTTCCGTTCTTCATGTATTAAATTCATCGCACATTTCTTTTTTTTGAAATAATAACTGAGATTGCTTCTGTCCTTTAAATATTGAGGTATATGATATTCAATATGTCTATGAAAACTAAAGACACCTTCATTTGTTTGCAGTCAATAATTATTCTAATAAGGTCAAACATGATATATTAATTCATCAATTAAAAACAGTTAAGTAGTAATGCAATCATCAAATACTGAATATTTTAATTGTTCTTTCCTGCTATTTTTAGGGGAGAGTACATTAGGTAATCTAGGATCATAGGATCACCCAAATTAAAAGGCAAATACTGCATCTTTTTTATGGAGTAGTATTAGGAAGCATGATTTTAATTGCTTCTTTTTCCATGATCTTTCCATTCTGTTAGATTCTTAGAAAGAAAAGCATGTGTAAAAATATTACTCAGTAGTCTATTCTGTCACATATGATCATAGATACCACTTCAACTTTTCCCAAATAGTACCTTTTCCTTAACTAAATCTGGAGAATTATAACGATAATTCTGTATTCAAGATACAAAAAAAATGTGATTGCCAAAGTCATCTGCCAATGGTTGAAAAGGCACAACTTCAAACTATTTGCTAATAACTCTATTTTACTATCACAAATTTGTATATAAATATTTGCAAACAAAAAACTCTTTGGGCAATTTGTGTAGGCTAAGAGGGAAAGAGTTACCATTTCTCATTTCCATACATTTTTACTTTTAATTTATATCTTGATCTTTTCCCATATAGGATTTGGGAGGAAATTTGAATGCAAGATTTTTGTCCATCTGTCAGCTGAAAGAAGCTGAGGCTTCCTTTCACATAATGAACTGGCACATTTTGTCCGTATATACAAGTGGATTCCCAGCCTCCCCTTTATTTCTAACTATTGCTATTTATATGCTATATTACATTCTCTAATTTCCTTTTATCTTTTCTTTATTTTGCAGTGTCTCAGTATGTGTCTCTTTAAGACAAGTTAATTTAGCCAATTACTCCAGTTTGGTTGAAGATAAAATCTTTAATTTATCCAGGCCTCCCTTTATTCTTTCTAGGGTACTCTTTCCATTAATTTCATGAAACATTCTAATTCTCCAGTTTAGGGAAAAGCTAATGTATCCATATACGTGTGTACACGTGTTTGTGCGTGTGTGCGTGCACACACACATACTCAGATACAAACCAATATGTAACTATACTTTCAAAACTAATTTTTCTCTTCTTTTTTTGAATTTTTCAAAGTATTTGATATAGTAATAGATTTCAAATGGAGAAATCTATGCTTCTTATGTATTATGCTATACTTAAACTGTTTTCATTCATTTACAGTTTAGCAAAACTAAGTTTCAGCTCCATTCTTGAGAGAATATTTTGACAGGCAGTGTATGATCCAGCATGCCTGGAGGGATGTCTGGAGGAAAGGCAGAAATTGCAAGACTCAAAAGCTTGAGGCATTTGAAAATAAAAGTGCCATTTTCTCATTCATCCATTAATTAAGACATTGCACTGTTTGTAGTGGTTACCATTTTAGGCATAGGGTTCATGAAAAATGCCATCCCGATCATCAAGTTGCGGGGAGAGATGAGAGATACATAAAATGATGCAGTGTGTGATAAATGCATCCATCTAAGGAAGCAGCAGCCCTACCTGAGATGACTTTCACAAAGGAGGGATGTTTTGAGATAACTTTTGAAGATGATAGGAACTTGAAAGTGACCATTTTGTTGATTTTTACACTTCTGATCTATTATCTAAATAAATCATTAATACAGACATTTCCTGTATAATTTGACAAGTTTAAATGTCTTTATTCGTTTGCATATAAATGAACGACTCCTACTTCTAATTCAGATGACCTAAAAGGCCATTACATCTGTTTCAGGTACTGGATAAATTGCTTCTGAGTATGTGCTGTCTGCTACTTTCATGGGCAAATCATTTTTTTGTTCATCCTGTATAAACAAAGCAATGAAAATGATACACCCAAAATACAACTGTATTGATTCAGATCATAAGAAGGTCATGGCTGCAAAAAGTGCATTAAAAATGACTAAATATTCCAATGTTTGATTATTAGTATGTTTTTTAATTTGGGGTTACCATATCTGCACACCTCCTCCAACTCCCTTGCTTGTGTCTCCCCTGATTCAGTTGCTTTTTGTTCCCTTTCCTTCTCAGAGCCCCGTGCTTGAAAGTCCCAATAAATTGTTAGCACTTTATTCTTTGCCTCAGGGTCTATTTTCTAGAGTGCTAAGGTCAACAAAATTGGTGCCTCAGGATGGGGCTTTGGAGTAGTTACTTAGCTCTCTGAAAACAAAAACTGCTGGTTTGAAGTCATATCAAAATGACCTAAGCATCTACCTGTGGAAGGCCGAGCATCGGAAGGGAACTTAATAATTTTGGGAGCCAATATTTATTAGGATTGTGTAGAGATTGTGAAGAAATTATTTATGTCAACGGTACAGACCTTCCATATTAGATTAAAAGAATCTGGGCAGATACTGAGACGTGGGATGGGGCAATGAGTGGATAAACTTGACAATAGAACCCCCAGATTTTAGCCCTTCTTTGTTGTCATAGGATATACTGCAGCCTCCTCTTATGTGGAGACTATGCAGCAATCTCATATAATGCAGGTTTCTTGCAATAAGATATTCCCCTCAAGACATTCTCCTATCACTCCACATTACCTATAGTTCATGACCAAAGTGAGATCTCAACACATCTTCAAAAGAGGAAATCAAAGCCACGCTTTGGGAAGAAATAACCTATACTGGAAAAGTAATGGCAGTGCCTGGCTATGCAGTGACAAGAAACCAGAAATATGTGTGTGTCTGGGTCTTGAGACTGTTAGAGTGGGAAAGCAGGTGAAACATAAGACTGGATAGGCTTGGAATTTCATGAATCAGGATTTAGCCTTTTAGACAACAGGAGTTGGCCCTCATAATTTGTTGTTTTGCTCCCAGAAGTCTGGACTCAGTGATCGCCAGGAGTAAACAAAATGGGAGTGTAAGAACTTCCTTGGCAAAATGTTAAAGAGGCGACCAGAAAGTCCTAGTATACGAGGTCTGATAATTAATTTCGTGAACTTGTTGCAATGACGTTGCTAACCTTTTTTGACATCAGAGGGGGTTATTCATTATGAATTTGTACCAACCAGACAGTTAACCAAGTTTACTATTTGTAAGTGCTGGAAAGGCTGCGTGAAAAAGTTAGACGACCTGAACTTTTCACCAACAATTCATGGCTCTTGCATCACTACAATGCACCAGCTCACACGGCACTGTCTGTGAGGGAGTTTTTAGCCAGTAAACAAATAACTATATTGGAACACCCTCCCCACTCATTAGAACACTGATCTGGCCCCCATTGACTTCTTTCTTTACCCAAAGATAAAGGAAATATTGAAAGGAAGACATTTTGATGACATTCAGGACATCAAGGGTAATACGACAGCTCTGGCCATTCCAGAAAGAGTTCCAAAATTGCTTTGAAGGGTGGACTAGGTGCTGGCGTCAGTGCATAGCTTCCCAAGGGGAATACTTTGAAAGTGACCATAGTGATATTCAGCAATGAGGTATGTAGCACTTTCTAGGATGAGTTCATGAACTTAATTGTCTGACCTCGTATGACAATGTTATAATGACGTTTTGTTATGGTGTTCTGTATAGTTCTGTTATAGTTTTGTGTATAGTTCAAGAACTCACCACGTGACCAAGTTCCCCAGGAGCAGATAAAGGATGTTCCGTTCACTGGGAAGTAAAATGTGTGCTATTGGAGGTGGGGATAGGTACCAGAGTGTTTGATAGTTTGGGTGACTGTCTTCTGTATGGAACTCAGCCATTGGCCTGGCCTCTCTATTTTTCTCTAGAAAAGATGGAGTTCTAGAAAGGCATAGTGAAAGTAGTAGCAATTAACCATAGCACAAGGATGAATATAGTCAAACAGTAGGGCCAGAGGGGACAACAACGACTCACAAAGATCTGTGGTGGCAGCTAACACAGCGTGGTATCCCTGAGGGAGTGAGACAGAGGAACAGCTGAAAATGGTCCTACATGTTATATGCAATTTAAAAAAAAAAACAAAAAAACAAACAAAAAAACAAACAAACAAGAGCAGGTTAGCAGAAGGCCAATGACAGCTACTGCAGTGGAAAATCATGGCTACATACCCAGTTTCCAAATATAAGCTGTGCCAGGTACCCGGATGCACTGATGGAATGGGAGGCTGGGTAGCCTTGAACAGGGACCCTGCAATTCCACAGCAAGTATATACAGTAAATATTCCTCCAATTGTCCCACCCAAGAATCATATAGCTATTTACCAAGATAACTGTGTACTGGTGAAAAGGAAATATGCAGATTTTTAAAAGAATGTTAGGTATGGGGTTCTAGACGGCATTGATACCAGGAGACTCTAAATGCCACCATGGTTCACCAGTTAAAATGGGGAAAAGATCAAGTGATAAATACAGCTCTGGCTAGAGGTTATTTTACAGGCCTTTGGGCTCACCTGGCAGTTATGTCCCCAATGAGCTGAAAAGTAGGAAAGGGTACTCTGTGAGATATATACACTGTAGACCCATTTTTCCTTTACCGCCTCATTTCTCTTGCAGTCAACAACTTATCCATGCTGATTTCCCTTTTCTTGACTATACTTGGATGAAATGTCCCAACAGAGAGCATGATATTGAGTGGCCTGAGAACTTGACAAAGGGCTGAGTGACACATTTTAAAAGTGTGAGCAAGTTAGCTCTCCACAATTGAGTGTTGACAATGGGAAATGGAAGACTGGAAGAAATGGAGTAAATAAATGTCCTCTCCTTTCATCTTTCGCTTGCTGCTCTGTGGTGTGATTTCTCTTTGTAAACCTTTTAGAAAAGTCCTACTTTCTATGCAGACATATGTTTTGAACAACCAGTTGTACCTGGTTGAAAGGACTTGTGTTAAAGGAGCTGCCATCACAGAAGTGAATCCTACAACAACGCCCTTTATCTTATGTTGCTTACACCTTGTTCCCCACCCTCACCTGCCTGAGCTAAGACTTCCCAAATAAGGTCAACACTTTGATCCATGGCTTAGGCTCTAACAGAGAGGACAATATTAGGACACTGAGTGAGCATTCAAAGAACAACTAACTAAACCACTTTTTGGCCAACCAGGTAGGTTTTCTGGAGGACTGATTCGTATGTTCGTTGGGTCTGTTATTCAGCATGATTAATACAGATTCAGCATTATTGTGTGTGTGTGTGTGTGTGTGTGTGTGTGTGTGTGTGTGTGTGTGTGTTATTTCTTCAATTTGACACAGATTATATTAAAATTAGCCAGTGTGGACAAAACATCATAAAAATCCATATTAAAATGTCATTCATTTAGTCTGTCATTCACTTCTTCTGGAGCTCTTTATATTGGCAAGTTGAATGAGAATTCATGCACCTACCTCCTCTCAGCAATAACTATTCTGTCAGTTTTTTTTCCTTTTGAATTTTAGTCAGTTCTGACTAAGCACTGTATCAATTTCTTCCTCTTCCAGCAATGTCATTTCCTCTCGTGTCTCAGTTACTGTCTGTGTTATCAGGTAACCTCAGATAATAAAAAATTTAGCTCACTCATACTTCAAACACAAAGTGATTTGTATGCTAGGTTTAAAAGGGCAGGTGAACTGACAGAGGCAGCAAGGTGTGGGATGCAGGTTGGTGGCGACTGTGGTTATGGCAGCCATGTGAGCGATGACCAGGAGAGAGCTGGTGAGGGAGAAGAGCACCTTTCTAAAAACCATCAGACTTGATCGTTCAGGGTCGCCCTGTTGGTCCTCTGTGTCCTCAGTTCTCCTTTCAGACTGACTGGGCATCAGGAATAATACCCCAAGACTGTAATACAGTTCAGAGCGAGGGATATAATGTGGCATAGAGAGTTAGGTCATGAAATTATAGCAAAAATAAGTGAGGGAAATAATTATTCCAAAATCCGTCTGTGGCACAGACCATACTGCTCACTAAATCTTATTGTCTTGTCTTCGTGGGCACGGCTAGACATCCCCATGCTTCACTAGCATTAGGTGACCGAGTTCTGTTCCTGTGGGAGTGAGTGGTGTGTGCCTCTTTTAGGCCTGAGCTCTAAAATCTACTGTGCAGCCTTTCCACTCGGCATAAAACAGAAGACCTCGAGGCCCCAGGAGATGCCTTGCCCACCACAAACTGCGTTAGACTGTCTCATAGCCAGGAAGTAAACTGCTGTTAGATGAATCTACTAAGATTTGGGGATTGTTGATCGTAGCAGTTGGCCTATCCTGTGTAATCTGGCATCCTAAATCTATTCTTTCTCTCAAAAACAGAGGGTGCCAAAAAAATGTGTACACATTTTAAAAAAGGAAAATACTGTATTAAAATTGTGATGTTCAGTACATAACGATAAAAAAGATGAATACAAGTCATGCGTATACATTTTTTTTTTTTGCACCCCTGGTATTTGCTTTGAAATTCAACATTATTTTTCTTTTCTGCAGGTAGGAATTAGAGCAAAAGAGGTACCAAATTAATAAAACCTAGAGAATGGTATAAGACAGGATTTCTTTCTTCATGCCAATAATCCATTGTTGTTAGGACTCTCTTAAGCTCAAAGAGGAGAAATGTGTTTATTTCTTTTAATAGAAAATGAAAGTCCTGAATGCACTCCATAAAAGTTAATTCTGGTGAAATAGATGTATTAAACTTGGCCTCTTAAAAATGTGACGTATAAGAAGCATTTCTCCAAAGAAAATGTCTTCACTGGGGACACTTACATATGCAGAACTATTTACTTCATTTTCTTATCACCGATTATTTTATTAATTGTTATATACTAATAAGCATAAACATAAATGAGCAAGGATTTCAAATGGGCACTCATTAAGTTCCTCTGGACTGATTATGCAATGTCATTTTATAAGGTGTATGTTGTACATGACCAAACGTTTCTTTTTGCAATTTTATGTTAATTATTAAACTTAGAATAACCATTATGAATAATTATTAACATATTCTATTCATTGCTACTATCATTCATATTTGTATAACAGGGACTACATTCCAGAAAGAAAAACCTCATTACCTTCAAATATAATTTGTACACTTTGGGCTTCAACCATTTAAAATATCAGAGAAATAACTAACATAGTCAAGGGCAATTTGAAAACTGCCCTAATAAAAATAATGAGAAAAACAAAATTCCCATTATTTTTTCTGACTCTATCTTTGTTATTTTTCAGACAACATTTTCTCAATATAGACATTATAAAAATGAACACAGTGATTAACTATGTTTTTGTAAATGATGTTGAACAATAATTTATGATATTAGGTAACAAGGAAGTTTTGTTGGATTGTCAATGTGTGCTTTGTTCCATTAGAGAGACTATTACTAAGGATTTTTTTTTTTTCCCTGAACAGTAAAGCAAAATTGTTCGGTGAAGAGAAAGACAAAGGAGTATTAGAAAATACAAATATATCTTATAGTTCATGGGAGCCATGCATATGAGCAGAATGAGGTTATGCTTTAGGAAGCACACAGGTTGAAGCGGGGAGGAAGATATGTTTAGTTTGGAAAATATTTTGATAAAGAAAATTTTTGGAAATAGTCTATTGGGAAACAAAATAGCTCTCAGCATTGTTTAATTAAATAATAAAAATCAGTGAAAAGAAGTTGTAGGTAGGAACTTTTGGGCTTAATATAAAGAAAAGATATGTCTTAAATGAGAATAAGTACCACTTAGTATAGCAAGTTGCATTTGACTGCAGTTAAGGAGATCATGATTTGCTGGAGGTGTTGTGCGCATGTGGACATGTGCAGATCACCTGCAAAATTGGGCTAGATGACTACTTGAGTCCCTTTATGGTTTTAAGCATCAGAAAATCTGCATTTTGCTTTTGATTGTATAGAAAAAATATTGTTTTCATTGGGTTTAGCACTGAATTGGCCAAAGATGGAAATCTTAACAAGTACTTACAGATTTGGTGTTACCAGATTTTAGAGTGGTTGGCATTAGGATGCATGTTGTGGAATGTTTATTAAAAAATAATAACAAACAAATTATCTCGTATAGTATAACCCCCCAAAATGCTAAATAAATACCATTTGAGGTTCTAATGCCACTCCCCAAAAGGATGCCTGAGGCACGATGGAGAAGATAAAGCATCTTACATACCAGTTAGAACTCAATAAATAGTAGTAGGTTATACGGTTAGCTCTGCTCCAGTAGAAAATGACAATTTCGGTATGCATGGACTTTTCTTTATCCTCAGCAATACTGGAGAGTACCCTGACATATTGGTTCTCTGTACTCTTGTGCATCGCTACAGCAGAGAACCATAGGCCTGGAGATCCAGATGCTAACAACTGGATCCCCCTTCAATGAAGGGGTGATTGTCCAGGTTCTGGGAATGCAGCCACTGGACAGCCCTCAGCAGGCAGCCTCTTCCGGGATTGCCTGCCACTATCACTTACTGATGGAGGTGGGGTTACAAAGGCTCAGTTAGTTTGGCCCAATTCAGGACAATTCTGCTGAGCCATTTTGTCCCACAGGACCTCTAGGGGGTCAGCTAAAATCAGGGTTTTTCAAGTTTGGCTCTATTGACATCTGAGGTGAATAATTCTTTTGAAGCGACTGTCCCGTGCATTAGATGATGTTTAGCATCATTTCTGTCTTCTGCTCACTAGATGCCAATTGCAATCCCTTATTCTCGCTCCATCATGAAAATAAAAAAAATGTCTCCAGCATTATCACATGTCCCCTGGATGGGGGGGTTGGGTACAAAATTGCCCCCAGCTGAGAACCACGGGGTTAAGGTTGTCAGCTCTGCCACTTCTCCTAATTATCCGTCCTTCTCTCCACAATCTGCCCCACGGTCTGTATTCTAGTGAAACTCCACAACAGACATCTGAAACGCTGGACAGAAAGAAAGGAAATGCTGTGTAGAACCAACATTGACTGGGGTCCCTAGGTTTTTAGGAAGTTGCCATAAATCAGCAAATCTATTTTTGGCTCCTTGTTGAAAGAAGCAAGACTGTTGAGAGAAGCAAGAGATTCAAACCTGAAGAAAGTGTTAGCTAACAGTTCAGCCGGCTACCTTAGCGAATCTCTGGATATGTAACCATAGAAGCAGAGGTAAAGTGGACCGACGTGCTCTGCCCAGTGTAAAAACTATTTTGAAACGGTTTTTGAAAAGTATTTCTAGGTCGCGTTCGGGCAGCGGTCAGGTGAGGAGACACATGGAGATGATGAAAACTGGGAGAAGCTGGGGCTTGTGGAAAATTTTATTTAAGTAAGAATGGGGTGGGGGAAGTTGACTAGCTTATTGGTGGTATGATACAAATTCACCTTTCTCACCTCCAACTTTCCGTAAAATCTGCTACTTCCACTATTGGCTTTTTTTTCTTTTTCTTTTCTTTTCTTTTTTTTTGTCCTAAGTTTTTAAGTGTAAGCTTGGAAAAACTGAAAAGAACAATTTGAAACAAAAAATAATTTTTTTTTCCTTATTAGTAACACCTAATAAACTGTTGTTCTGTTGATTGTGCAAAATGACTTTCAAATACTTCTCGCCTCAGCTCATGCCTTTCCTGTAGTTACCAGTTGCTGGCCCTGAGGTCTGTTTTCATGTTGTTAGTTACAGGCTTTGTCTTTAATCTCCAGCCAGACCTTCCTTCTTTAATCACTGTGGTTTTATGCGTAGCGTAGATTGTTGTTGGGGTTCTGCTTTTTTCTTTTTTTTTTTTTTGAATTCTTATTTTTTAATTGGGGGAGGTGTGGGTCAGAGGTGGGATTACTCTCCTCTGAACTTCTTCCAAACTGTCTGGGGTTGAGAGGCCTCAAACTGAATCCAGGTGTGATATTCTCAGCATTTCAGAGACCTTGTCAGTCTGTAACGAGATATGTCTTCATTTGTCACTTGCTACAACTTCTTTGGATAAACATCACTAGATTACAGTCTGTTTATGCACTCTCCCCTTTACTCTTAAATCAGTGATGGGCCAAAGAGTGGATATTGACAAGAACGTGTGTATTTTTGTCTGAAATAGCTGTTTCATAAAGGTTCTCTGTTAGTGGCTGTTAAGTAGCCCAGTTATCTTTTGTTGTGCGACAAACAACCCCAAGTCATAGCGCCTTAAAACAGCCATTTTGCCAATGATGTGTAGGTCCAGAATTTCAGAAGAGCTGGGCTGGGTCATTCGTCACCAATCCCTGTGACGTAAGCTGGGCAAGCAGGGCTGGACAATCCATTTTGAAGATGTCTTTATTCATACCTGGGACACCAACTGGCTCTTGGGCCCATCTTGCTCTTTCGTGTGGTTTCTTGTTCTCTAGTTCTCTCCAAATGGCTTATGTTTCTCATAGGTTCACCTCTGGAAAGGGTTTGGATCCCTTTAACCAACAGCAATTCTGAAGAACTCCAGGAAAAGACCTTTTTAAGTGCCCATACCAGAGGCCAACATACTGTGGCCAGGGACACAAAATCCCTAAGAATGCTGCACATCCCACGTCAAACTTATTATAGGAGAAGAGAAGTAAATTTGTAGGATGGAGGAGACAATTATGCCTCAAATGTGACTTTATAAACTGAAAAAATAGGGTTTTTAAAATAAATGTAATTCAACTCCATTTGTTTTGCTTTCCCACAAGTGAAATAACAGAAAAGGGATACAAAAGTATACATATAGATGAAGAGTATATATGAATGATATTCCTCATCTGCAGGAAACGCTTTAAGAAAAATATTTTTGCTTCATTTGATCACCTTATTATCGGTAAGTTTTTCTATAGACCTCATTTTGTTCACTTACCACCTGGTTTCTTACTTTCCTGTGCATGACGTTCCAAATCTAACTCTTTAAGTGGAGGGCGGAGTTCCACAACACTCAGCAATGCAAGGCAGGGTATTAGGCCCTATGAATTTGAGCACCTACCACTAAGCTGCTTGCGTAAAGCAAATAGTCACAAAATATCCTTCTGTCACCAAACAGAAACCGGGAAACCACCCTTCCCATCTGGGGACACTGCAAACAAGCAACTTGTGATCTGCCTCAGGCTCTGAACAGAAACCTTGAAAAGTAGGAAACTCAGCTGGTGCTACAGCAGGTTACAGAAACTGAATTCACGTTATACGTTAAGAAAGTGTATCGCGGACTGATAAACTAGAACTGGTCAGAGACTGATAAGTTGCCTAAGTGCCACCTTTGAGGCAAATAAAAATATACGTGGTACATAAAATATAAATATTACATATTTACATATATCAAACATATAGTTTGTACAGTGTAGGTGGAAATTGAAAGATTATTTTAAGACAGTGACTCCTAATTTTCCAGGTCTAAAATAAGAAATGAATTCATCAAGTGAAGGCTACTCCAAGCCCCAAACAGGGTTAATATAAACCAGCAGACACCTGGCAAGAACAGAGTGAAAGCAGGACTTCAAAGACAAACAGAAAAATCATAAAGCTTTAAGAAAGCAAGACAGATTACCTGTTTAAAAAAAATACAGTGATTACGTTGACAACACACTTAGCATCAGCAAAAATTGGAGTAATAGTTTCAAAGTGCTCAGAAAAAGTAATGGCATTATGGTGGTCCAAGAATTTTATATTAGCAGTCATTCAAATTTAAGGGGAATATAGAGTAGTTTTGATTTCCTAAACCAACCTTTCATTTTAAACAATTTTAAATCTTCAGAAAGGTTGAAAAAGTAGTGTAATGAACATTGTCTACGATTACCTAGAATCACAGTCATTAACATTTTTTATATTTGCTTTTCTCTTTTGCTCTTTACCTATCTTCATATGTGCTTTTTCCCCTGAATCATTTGAGAGTCTCTGGCATATCCATGCAACTTCACTCCTAAGTACTAAAGCATATTTTGCCTAATAACAAAGATATTCTCCTTGGAAATCATATACTATGATCAAACACAAGAAAATTAATATTTTATACATATTACAGTTTATTACATGCATTGTGCAGTCCATACTGAAGCTTCTTTCTTTGCCTAAGAATGTCTTTTATGGTTTTATATATCCAAGATCATCCAAAGTCCAATAACGAATTGCACGCTGCCTTTGGTTGTCATGTCTCATTTTAGTTTCCTTTAATCTAGAACTGTTCATCTTTTTGTTTTTCTTGTCTTTGACATTTAGTGGAGTCCAAAGTCTCTATCATTATGCCATTTTAAATTCTTAAATATGCAGGTATATTCTAATTAATACAAAGTTACTCTATGTAAAGATATATTTGATCTGACATGTTTAAGTAACAGTGTAGTGAATTCCTGGCCTCATCTACTTTCATAATTAGAAAGTCTAAATTAGTAGTGACAATATAGCCATGAGAATATGGAATACAGTTTGGGGAATATAATCAACAATGTAGTAAAGATTTTGTAGGGTATTTGATGGACACCTGTCTTATTAGGGAGACCACTTCATGGACAGTGTAGATGCCTGACCACTGCAGTGTACACCTGAAGCTGAAGCTGAATAATATTGAATGTCAACTATCATTTTATATATATATATGGCCACGGGATGTGGAGTACAGCATAGGGAATATAGTCAGTGGAATTGTAACAGCTATCTATGATATCAAAGGGGTAGTAGATTGGGGGAGGGGGTAATCAGTTTGTGAGGGGTGTAATGGAAATGTCTATTACATTGTTTTGTACACCTGAAATTAATTTTAAAAAAATACTCAATTTGAAAAATCAGGTAGTGTTTCTGAACTAGTTGATTCTTACTTTCTCTTTTTCTCTTCACTTACCTTTTAACACAGTGAAAATAATATTTTCTTTACTATTATATTAATAAGTGTTCATTTAAAATTTTTTAAAATATAGTGAATTTATACTAAGAATCAAATGAAGCAGGCATTCTCACACTTGACAAAGATTCTTTGCCTGAACACACGTTAGGCAGGCCCCTGGCCCTTCTCCTAGATCCATCTGTGCATTCCTTATAAATTTTGTTTTAGCAAGAATCCTGCTAAGTCACTTTAACCAGAACCCCCACCCTCCATATCTGATCAGGTCCTTCATCCTCCACCGTCCCGCAGGTGATGTCTGATCACCTGACCTGTCTTCAGCAAAGGTCGTGCTAGGTCCTTTTAGCCAGAACCCCCCTTAGTCATTTTCCATCCACTCACCCCCACCTGCTCCTTGGCTATGGATTCCCACTTGCCCACACTGTATTTAGAATTGAACCAGTTCTATACTGAGGCCTCTTTTCCCTATTGTAATAGTCCTGAATAAAATGTGCTTTTACCACTTTAACTACTGGCCAGCTCTGGTTTTTCTTTGACACAGTCCATCTTTCATATTTTTGTGTGTATCCATTCACAGGAATACCCCTCTATTTATTTTCTTCATGGCACTGTTCAATACATATATATATAGTTTCTTATGAATTTACTTGCTTATGTGTTTATTTGTCTACGACCCCAGAAAGTGAAGACCTGGGCCTTTTGGGTCATGTTTATTTTCTAGCCTTGGTGTCTATCCTGCCCTAGGCGCAGAAGGGAGATTCGTTATCTCATTTCATTCTGCTGTTTTTCCTTATTAGTGCCACTGGAATCTATTCCCTTTGTTTTTGGCTCCACTGTCATCCTCCTTTCGGACTTTGTCATTTCTTGCCAGGACATTGCAATAACTTGACAGCTTTCCTTTCACTGGCAGCCTGTCCCCATCCCCACATTACCCCTCTATCTTTAAGATGATGCTCTTAAATGCATTGTTTAATGTGTTCCATCAGTTCTAAGTTCTCCTTTTTAAAATGTGTTTGTTTTATTTGAGTCCTCTCTTTTTTCTTGGATATTTAGCTAAAGGTTTGTCCATGTTGTGGATCTTCAAACAATCAAGTCCTAGTTTAATTGATTTTTGTTTTCCTCTTCTCTATTATGTTTATTCATGCTCTAATGTTTATGATTTCTTTCCTTCTAATAACTCTGGGTTTAGTTTTTTTCTTCTTTTTCTACTTCCATGTGGTGTATTGTTAGTATATTTATCTGAAATTAGTGGGACTCATTACATTTCAGTGCTAGAAGTTATTTTGGCTACTACCTAGTCCCTTCTTTTAATGTTATATGTGAAGAAATTGAGTTCCGGAAATGTGCAATGCCTTCCCCACAGCCATGCGGCTGGTGAATGAAAGGTCTTACTCATCTAGTAGTTTATTGAGATTTACTCCACACTAGTCTCTTTCTTTACATGTGTTACCTCCAGTAACACCCACAGCAATCTTATGAGTGAATCAGTTCTGTTCTCATTTAACAGATGACACATCTAAGGCATGACGTGTTTGAGAAACGTCCTCATGGCAGAGGAGCTGAGAGTCAAATTAGGCAGGCTGCAGGACGTCTCCCAAATCTCCTCCCCTGATCTTTCCATCAGCCCTGTAATACTCAGGACCTGTGGATGCTTTTGTACTTCTGAATCAGTTATCAGTTGCTGCTCAGTTGTACTGAGTGGTGTTGTCTGGTTTCCTTGCAAAGCAAACGAACTCATGGCTCCTTGAGACCATTGCATCTCTGAGGTTTCCCAGTAGCTTTCAAAGTGTTTTCAGTGTTTGATCTTTCCCTTTATTTCTGGTAACAACTCTTTTTTTTCCCCTGATTTCACAATTTTCTTTGCCCTAAACCATAGAAGAATGAGATTTTAGTCTTCCAGTTACACATTTGTTGTCTGCGCATCTTCCCAGTTGGTAGGGTTTCTCTCCCATTCTTTCCATTGAATTGATAGGAATCTAGTTCTAATAAAGGAATTACAAACTCGGATGGTTTCCTGTGCGACAGAATTTCTCCAGCTTTCAAAAGGAGACTCCACAGGAGGCTGCCTCAAACTAGGACTTCCTAGTACAATGCTAGATGTCAGTTGACAAGCACCCCACTTCACAGTGCAGGAGCTTACACGTAGGTGCCACTCCTCTTAACCTCTCCTCACTGGAGCAAAGCCCTGAGGGCAACCTTCTCTTTGGTGTGAAAAGAGGCACTCCAGTAGCTGCTTTGCGAATTCCGAATTCCGATGTGTATCAGTAACGAACAGCAGGATCAAGGATAGATAGAGGTCAAGTTATCAGGGTAGGGGTGTGGAAACTATACACCAGCACTGGTGTTCCCTTATCAAATAATCATACATAATGAAATTGTGGAGGGGAAAATGCCCTTTTTTTAAACAAGCACAAAATGTATTATTTTGGAGACTGGTCGAATGTAAGCAAGCCAGCTATTCATGCTGTACCCAGAAGCTCAGACAGAACTAAATTATGCTCCAGATTAATGTATCGGTAGGTTCAAAGGTTAGACAAACAGCTGTTTCTCAAGGAGGTGCACTACAAAGCTTAACTGTTCGTTGGAAGGTCTGTAATGGTCTCAGTGGATTCCCAGAGGAGTCACTGTTATTTGTTTCTGATTGGGAGATATCCCAAACTGACTCCATGCTACCGATGACCTCTATTGCTAGGGCATGAGGGTGACACTCTGGAGCCAGTGCGATTTTACCAGTCTCTGGGAAAAAAAAAAGAAAAAGAAAAAGAAAAAACCACCCACACATACAAATGTTTTTCGTGACTCAAAGGTTATCCACAACCCTGCAGTTTGGAACGGGTGAAAGAATGCTCGAGAGTCAAGAGGTCTATGCTCTCATTTCTGCAAAAAGGGAGAATGATTTAAAATCGTAAGTTAATTCAAGAAAGTGGTTTATAGCGCTTGGGTTTGATTGGATACAAACCTATGTGAAAAAAGGAATGGAACAAGTTACATCTTCATTCAATACTTGCTATCATTCCCTTGATGATTTTGAGATACTTGAATTGAATAACATCATATGAAGCAGCTCATCATAAAATGACAAACAAAATAAATTCTAAGAGAAAGAGAAGATGGGGATAATTTAGAGTTGTAGATTGAGATATCATATATATTTGAATGTGACCATACTTAAAGAAAAAGTATTAAAATTCAGGTATCAGGAAGATAAAGAGTTAACTTCTTGATGAGGTCCTGAGAAATTTTTAGGGATCCCCACGATGGTTACAAGTGTCTTCCAAAAACATGATCACACTTTATTTTTCTTTTCCCTCAGATATTCATTATTTACTCACTGCAAGACACTAGTGGTTATTAACTTTTTATCTTTATGCTTCTTTACCACAAGCAACTCCAAGGTCTTTTTTGGAGTTTTGTCTCATATATAAGTTCTCTGTTGTTTTGAGATTAATAAAAGTCCTCATAAACTTTATTCCATTCCCACAAAGTCACTCAACATTTGCTAAAATCAAAATGAAATTATTGATTACTTATTAGAAACAGAGCACCTTGAAATTTAGGGGGAAAAACAGAAAAGTTTCTTAATAACATGTGACCTCTACCTAGAAAAAGTCCAGCATAAAACTCCTGGTGGTGTGGGTGGGGAATTAATTGAGCCTCAACTATTTATTTATCTATGTATCAAACGTGTGTTCATTAAGGTAATTATTTATTCACCAAATATTTCCATGTTCTGTCTTGGACTTAATGTTAGAATAGATCCTTAACACTTATGAAACAGTTATATAATTTCAGTGTAAGGAAAAGTAAGATGACAACAGAAGCAGTTTCTGAGAAATGAGACTGACAATGGGGAGAATTTGGAGCATTTAGGGAAACCACTTGGCTAAGAATACCTCAAAATTGAGCTTATATAGATTAGAGCACAGTGATGCCTCTGACAGAAATGAGGATGCGGAGAAGGAAACCAGTTTGAGGAAGTGAGAGAACTGAATTAAACAGATTATGTGCTAGGTAGTAACATTTTCACTGGGCAGATGAAGATAAGAAAACTGAACATGGGAAAATGTAAAGACCTAGAGAGGGTTTTGAGAGTCACAAGTTGGTAATATCACTAGAGAATCAGCAAGAGGAGAACAAAAGAGGTGTTGGACAGTAAAAAGGGCCCACTTAGATTTTAAAAGCTTATATTTGCAATGAAATGGGTTCATTTTGTCAGCGCATCTTGAAGTCCATGTGTGAAGAAAACCCATGACTGAGATGATCTGTTTGGCAATCATCACAGTGGAAGATCAGTGGGTTATATTGGCCAGAATATCAGCCAGGAAGGAAGACAACGCGAATCAGAAAAGAACCTGATATCCCTGATGTGTTCCTTGATATCATGTGACTAAAGAGGCCCATGAAGAGGAACAGCAGGTTCAGTAGGGCTGGCAGAGTAAGAAACAACCAGAAAGGGTGCAGTGGGCTAGGATGGAAAGGACAGCGGTGATTCCTCAGTCACTCAGCCATCGTTTTTACTGTGTGTAAAAGAAGGCTACTCTACAGATAACATAAGATATTCTATGTAAGCCCATTTCATATGTGGGGTGTGTGTGTGTGTGTGTGTGTGTGTGTGTGTGCGTGTAATAGTTATAGGTTATAAATAACATATATGGTTCTCTCTCATTATTCTGTCCTCTAGCCTCATGCATTCAAAATACTGTGTGCTTAGTAAATAGTTGTTAAAATAAGTTGGAGTGATATATTGTGTCTGGAGTAGGAGAGTTGCCCGTTTTGAGATCTTACGATGAAGTTACACATTTGATTGAATTGTATGAGCTGTATTCTGTCTATGGGTGACTGACGCCCACAGAAGACCCAGCTCAAGCTTTCAGAAAAGTCATCAGGAATACTGCTCAAAGATGTAATAGAGATTAAAATATGAATCAGGTGCTGCATTAGGGGACAGAAAGCTGAGAGGGGTATTGAGCTCTTCACGTTTGATTCTCAAACACAAGGAAGGATGCTCTATTCCTCTTTATAGTGCCTAGAAAAAAAAATACCTATCATGTTGGTGTCTTGATTAATTAAATTAGAAGAAGGATGAGGTATAATTTTGTAGTGCATTTTAAATGAGGAATATATTATGGTTATGGAAGAAGCACTCAGGAACCAAGATCTCTCCTTAATCCATTTACTCTTGAACAGATAATTGTGGAAAACTAATATGTGCTAGACATCCTTCTAGGCACCAAGGACACAAAAATGAACAAGAGTGTCAAAATCCTTGCTATCACAGAGCTTAATTCAATCAGAGAAGACATACAATATATACAGCTGATCCTGAAAAATGCAGGTTTGGACTGTGCGGATCCATGTATACACAGATGTTTTTTAATAAGTATGTACAGTACTATAATTGTATTTTCTCATCCTTTTGATTTTCTTAATAACATTTTCTTTTATAGCTTACAGTATATAATCCATATAATACACAAAATGTGTATTGATTGACTGTTTAAGTTGTTAGTAAGCCTTCCAGTCAACAGTAGGCTATTAGTTAAGTTTTGGGGTAATCAAAAATTATATGCAGATTTTTGACTGTGTGGGGGGGTGGGTGGCACACCTAATCCGGGTTGTTCAAGGTCAACTGTACAACGTTGCATAAATCGGGAAAAGTGAAGTCTCTATAATAAAGTTTTTCAAGCACACTGAATCATTTGAGAAAAGTCAAGTTTAAGGAAAGACAGGAGGTGGTATGAGAATACAGCAGATGGTTAAGGAAAACGGGATTTAACACCAGTTACGAAATACTTGTTTCGACAGGCATAATCAATTAGTCTAGTATTACATCAACCAGCTGATCAACTGAAATGGTTAGTTCAATAATTCTCAACCTTCTAAGATCCTGTAACACCTGCAGATTCCAGGATCCATCCGGACGCACCGATTCACTCGGTTTGGATGGGATCCATTGGAGTTACAGTGCATGAAAACACTCCAGGTGATTTCTGACAGCTAGTTCCCAGACCTCACTTTGCGAAGCAGAGAATTTGATGGAAAGCTGTTAAGTGGCTCATTAGGAGGACATTGCATATAATGGGTAGGGTACTAGGGATGAAGGGAATTGGGTGGATGCATTTTAGTGCCTGAAATGGGCTGAAATTAAAACTTGTTGGCCTGAATGGATGCATGTTTTTCTGCCTAATCTGCTTTCCTCCTGAATTCTAACTAATTTCAAAGTAGACTTAAAAGTTCTGTGTAGGACAAACTTTTAAGTCTTCATATTTGTAGAATGCAGAGGGAAAAATGCATCCAGATGAATTGGTGGATGGTACTGCTTATAGAATGGTATTTTAGGAGGAGGAATATAAAGGAGAAGAAACTGAGGCATCAAGAGGCAAAAGATGTTTTATTTATTGTATTTAACGCAGAAGTTTGCTACTACGTAGTATATTTAAGGGTATAATTTAAGTTTTCTAAAACTTAGAAATTCTCTGAGCAGGGAAAAAAACTGAATAAATAGATTATTTCATTTGTAGTAAATACATATCTATTTACTATATTCTAAAAATAATTGGTTATTTTTAAGGAAAAAGAGAAGCTTCTTTACACTTTAATATCAACTTTTTTTTTTTTTCCAAAAATAAGACAGTATTCAGCATAAGTTACTGGCATGGTTAGTTTTCAACATTTAGAATTTGTGACACCTCCCAATCTGTTTCTGCATTAGATCATGTAAGAGAAATATACTCTTATTTTTAATTCAAGCGGTTAGAAAAGGTATTATCATGTTACAGGTCCTATCTCCTTTAAATAGGTTGTGATCGGGCTACACCCTGTCAGACTACATGGCTCCTGAAGATATTGATGATTAACTGAAGGAGGCACAGGATGAAACAATTCAGTGCCCTCAACAGAGAGTCAGAGAACCCTGTACTCATTTTCACTGAACACCTTGCTAAGTTTCAGAAATCTCGATAGTCTTCCACACTGTGCCCTATTTCCTTTATGACTCTAAATAAATAATAAGACATTATGTTCTTATCTTCCTAGGGAGTTGACCAAATTCTTGGGACCGAAAGTCATGACTCAGTATTTGACAGCACGTGAATGAAAAGAACATTGAAAAAAATGTTTAAAAGATGGTGTGGCTTCATCCTGTTGCTTGTTGTGGATTGTCATTGGTTTTTCAATTACATAGGACTGTGGCTTGTTTCCAGTGGGGGAAACCAAAGGATTTGGAGATTTTCAACTGAGTAACAGTAAAGATGTTGAACATCATTTATAGAACCACTCAGAGTGAAGTAGATATGTGTGGTGTTGACAGTGAACCTGTTTCGTAATAATTCCTATATTTTAATATTCAAATAGGTAACTAGCTAGTAGAAAACAGCTTTCAGTATAACACAAAAGTCAGAGAGCAAACAATGATCACAGTCATTTAACTCTGACACTGCTTTTTTTGCTATAGATTTCATGAACCATTTATTGCTATAGATTTCATGCAGAAAAATAAAATATGATTAAACTATTCTACACTATAAGTTTAAAGGAAATATTTAAAACTGTATTTAACACATAGGCTGTAGTTGATAGCTTGATTTATTTAGAAACTAAAATTACTTATGTAGTCATGCTGTTTATGAAGTAAATCTGATTCTTCTTACGTGTTAAGCTACTTAGTGGTTAAGAGCACATCTCCTGATGGTATTAATGAATATATTTCCAGTTGAAGAAATATCCAGTTTCCTCAGAATAAGAATACAGGTCTACACTTGAGACTACCATTATAGCTTGCTCTTCCTAAACCAGGAGCCTTAATCTCAGCCTAAATCAAAATGGTGGATCCACTGGGAGTAGAATGAAGATGATTTCTTTAGTGACAGGAGAAAGAAATGCATTGTGGGCAAAGCTTTTCATCTTATAGTAAGTTACTTTCTTTGGATCAGTTCACTGTTCCTTTCTCAGCCCTTTCTGCTCACAGGTGCCATAAAACGGGTCCTAGTTCTCAATTTACAAGGAACAAAATAACAGAGCCCACGGTGTTCTGAGGTAAATGCTGACTGTGGAGGAGAACACCAGTAGCTTGTCCTGCAGACTAGTGCCACACAGCTCTCAACCACTCTCTGCAAAGGTCTGAAGATAAGGAAAGCTCCAAACCCCACCTCCCTTCCACATCCTGAGGCTTAATGCTGTTGTTCTTTGGTCTTTGTGTGAAGCCAACCCAGAGGAACTGGCCGGGTCAGTCGGTGCGATCAAATCAGCAAATGGGCACAGCTGCCCAACTTCCCTCATCCTCACCGGCTGCAATGATGGCATTGCACGTTTGATTGCAAAACATTCGAGGCTTCCACCATTAAGTGTGTGAAAATAATAATGATATTACTCAGGTAATGCAGACAGCTAGAGCAACCTCTGCGGGATTTGCACAATTTCACAAATGGGAGTCCGGATCACAACCAGAATTAGAGCAAATCCTGCAAAACATGATTCCTGACTTCGAGCTACACAGGAGCCCCTGAACTGTCAGAGGACAATTAGTGTATTTGGTAATTGAATAATGTTTTTTAACTCTGGACACAGCATAGGACAGATGGGTTAATTTATCATAATGTGGTTCTTATTTTATTTTTTAAATAACTAGATAACTCAGCAGAGCGATTAACATCCTAAAGCAACAAATGATCGTGTTACTGCCAGGTCCTGACTTACTGTGAAGTCTCCAAGGTAAAAGGCTTTGAGCCGATAGTGAAACTCCATCCGCTTGGACTTAGGTATGGCTCCTCATAAGGGAGCTTGTCTGGTGCCCTGCTGTTTGGAAATGACCCCAAGGCAGAAGTGGAAGATGAAGTTTCAGCAGGGGAGACTGAGGAGCTCAGAGGATTTGCTCTGGGACGCAGGGGCTCTTGCCTGTGAGTGATAATTTCCAAAGACGGCTTCACTGGTAATATTAAATAATTGTGACTGTGTCAGTCTTTTGCCCTCAGATGGGGATGGTGGTCTCTGCATTTAAATAGCATGTTGACTCTGGATGGCAACCCTGGAAAATTTTAGAAACAGGAAAACATCATATGGAGTCTTGAAAGACATAACTCAGACATGCAAAATACATTTTCTCAGACATTCCTTTCCTCTCTCTCTCTCTTTCCCTGTCTCTCTCTCTCTCTCTCTCTCTCTCTCTCTCTCTCTCTCACACACACACACACACACACACACACACACACACACACACACACTTTGTTTCTTTCCTCCTGGGAAGAAAACATACATTGCATGAAATAAAATTGCCTCTCCAGTATTTTCTCCCCCAAATATGTTTTCATTAATTATCATATGAGAGAAATACAATATGATATACAAGAGAAATATTATGGAATGTTGACTTTTCTAGCCACTAAAGTTTACAATTTCTCTGAATAAATTAAGTTATAATATGAAAATCTCAAAGCCAGTGGTATCTCTACATTGAAAGTTATCATTTAGACACTTGCTAGGTGATTTTAAGTTTTAATATTATGGATATTAAGTCTTGGTGCACCCACTGCATTTATAATGAAAATACTGGCTTCCAATTGTGAGAAGCTTGAAATAAATCCGGAATTAGGCCCACATTAGAGATGCTGGCCCTGGTTGCCTGAAGAGTCGATGGGAAGGGTGGAGGGAGGAAGTGTTCTTTTGTACAGTAAAACTTGCCATATGGGATCTTGTCTAAGCGAACCCTCTGCTGTTACATAGGTTGAGAACTTGGCCTTGGAGCTGAATGAGTGCCAATGAAATCTGATCAGCTAAAGGCCAATCTGCAGGAAGCTGTCATCACCTCACAGAGTTTCCAAAACTTAAAAGGAAACCACTTTCGCTTTCAGGGTTTTCACTGACTATCGGCTATTTCTCCCTCTGAAGCTTTACAGCAAGTCTCATCTTTTGATGAATTTGGATTGTTTGTGGTCTTTTGTTTGTTTTGTTTTGTCTTGCCCCATCCTTCATCTCTCTGTAACACTCTGCTTGTATACTCTGGGCCCCCGAAGGCTGGAAAGTTTCATCAGGGAAGATAAAATCTATTGCAGGTACTTTCATTCTGGCTGTCTTTCCCTTTTTCGCTAATCCTCTTCACTCCTGCTGCTTTTGTATGATGCCCAAGCCACACCCTGATTTTTGCCAGGGAGTCACAGAAGCGCTCAGCTTTGAAGTGAATGCCGGTGATGCGTTTGTGAATCATTTTGTAAATGTACCTGCATTTAGCACATAGAGGTAATACCTGCCTTGTAGACTCACAGTGTTTCCCGGAGGATCTATGTCCAACAAACCTCTATTCCATAACAATCACACCATCCAACATCATTTCTTTGAGGTGGGATTGCTCTGAGTGGACAAGAACCTGGTTTGTCTGTTCCGAGAAAATGTGCCAAAAAAAAAAGTTTAAATTCTATGACTATTAAGGGTAATGTGGTCATTTCAATGCCAAATTTTAAAAACATTTTCATTGATACAGTATTTTCTCTTCTTTTATCAATGTAAACTTTAACTGTACATCTATACCAAACTCTTAAAAA
Organism: Rhinolophus ferrumequinum; assembly: GCF_004115265.2. Taxonomy (NCBI): domain Eukaryota; kingdom Metazoa; phylum Chordata; class Mammalia; order Chiroptera; family Rhinolophidae; genus Rhinolophus; species Rhinolophus ferrumequinum. The sequence continues at coordinate 14,491,452 of NW_022680355.1, read as the reverse complement.
GATACCACTTTAGGCATTGGAACATCCAAATACACTAAAAGGAAACATTGTCAGGGAGTTTTAAAAGGGCTGATACTGTTTGGGCAGTTTTTAAATAGTATACACAGGAGACTACTGGAGAATAGAAAATGAGTGCTTGACTTGGAATTCTTCCATGATTGGTGTGAGATTTAAATAATACAATCGTTGTGGTATGCCTACCCAAAACCTTAAATATTAGATGCTTAATAAATGCTAACTGAAGGGAAAGAAGAGGAGAGAAGAATGATCAACTAGTATGTGTTATGATTAGTTCTTGAAATGGGAAGCACTTACAGCAGAGTAGTTTAAAAAAATTGGGGGGTGAGACTGCCTGGGTTTTAGCCCTGCACTAATATGTAATAGTTTTGTGACCACAGGCAAGGGATTTAATGCCTCAAGCCATAATTTCTTCTTCTTTGAAATAAGGATGATAATAGGACCTACTCCCTAGAGATGCTGTGTGGATTAAATTAGATAAGTCTGATACATTTAAATAGTACCCGTCTCTTTGTAGTGCTTATAACAACCCTTATAGGTAAGCACATTTATCCCACTTTTCCAAAGGTATATACATATCTCAATTTTGGAAACTGAGAAATTACAGGCTGACTCCAAGACCGTTGATCCCAAAACTATGCCTTCCTACTCTATGGTAAACTATGGAGAACCTCTGAATGGTCAATAAAGTACTATCTTTATGATACTAATATTTATGACTTTATTTGCAATGTATATATTTTTTGAGTTCTCAACATTATTAGTATAGTTATTAAGAATATGTACTTTACAGACAGAACTATGATACCAACATCAGACAAAGACACTACAAAAAATTAAACTACAGACCAAGACTATTGATGAATATTGATGCAAAAATTCTCAACAAAATATCAGCAAAGCAAATTCACATTAAAATTATTATACACTGTGACAAAGTGAAATTTATTTCTGGATTGCAAGGATGGTTCAACCTATGAAAATCTATCAATATGATATACCACATGATCACCTCAATAGATACAGAAAAAGCATTGACATAATTCAACACACTTTATGATAAAAACACCAACAAAACTAGAAATAGAAGGAAAGTACCTCAAATAACATAAGAAGTGAGAAAATTCCACAGCTAACATCATACTCAATGGTGAAAGACTGAAAGCTTTAACTCTAAGATCAGGAACAAGGCAAGAATGCCCATTGTTGCCATTTGTGTTCAACATACTACTGAAATTCCTACACAGAGCAATTAAGTGTGAAAAAAAAAGGAGGGGGCAACCAAATTGGAAAGGAAGAAATAAATGATCTCTATTTACATTTGATATGATTCTTAAATGTAGAAAACCCTAAAAATGCCACACACAAAAAACGGTTAGAACAATAAATAAATTCAGGAATGTTGCAGTATACAAAATCAACACGCCAAATCAGTTTCATTTTTACATATTGACAATTAATAATCCGAAAAGGAAATTAAAAAAAAAAAGCACCAGAAAGAATAAAATACCTAGTAATATACTTAACCAAGGAGATGAATACTGTACACTGAGAATTGTAAAACATTGCTGCAAAACATTACAGGGGATACAAATAAATGGAAAGAAACCCTGTGTTCATAGATTGAAGAATTAATATTGTTAAAATGTATCTACTATGCAAGCAATCTATAGATTCTGTACAATTCCTATCAAAGTTCCAATGTATTACAGAATTGTACACCTGAAACCTCTTTAACTTTATTAAACATTGTCACCCCAATAAACTTTAATTTATAAAAAAATTCCATGGCTTTTTTTTTTTTTTTTTTGCAGAAAAGGAAAAAAAAAATCTAAAAATTTATGTGGAATCTCAAAGAACCTGAATATTGAAAACAATCTTGAGAAAGAACAAAGCTGGAGGCCTTGTACTTCCTGATTTCAAAACATATTAAAAAGCTACGGTAACTAAGACAGTGTGGTACTGGCATAAAGACAGGCATAATGACTAATGGAACAGACTAGAGAGCCCAGAGATAAACCCATGAATATACACGATCAACTGATCTTCAACAAGGGTACCAAGAATACACAGTGAAGAAACAACAATCTTTTTAACAAATGGTGCTGAGAAGCTGGATTGCCACATGCAAAAGAATGAACTTGGACTTTTATCATATACTGTATACAAAAATTAACTCAAAATGGATTAAAGACTTAAATGTAAGACCTAAAACTATAAAACTTCAGGAAGAAAACATTAGAGAAAAGCTTTATGATATTGTATTTGGTAATATTTTGGGGTCTGATACTAGAAACACAGGCAACAAAAATGGAAATAGACTCAAAATCTGCTCATCGTAGGAAATAATTAATAAAGTGAAAAGGTGACCTACTGATGGAATAGGAGAAAATATTTTTACTTCATATATCTGATTAGGGATTAACATTCAGAATATATAAATAACTCCTAAATCTCAGTAACATAAAAAAAAAGATTAAAAATTGGGTAAAATACTTAAATAGACATTTCTCCAAAGAAGATATACAAATGGCCAAAAAGCATATGAAAAGACGTTCAATATCATGAATCATTAGAGAAATGCAAATTCAAACCCACAATGAGATATCACCTCATATCCATAAGGATGGCCACTATCAGAAAACAAAACAACCCTAACAAATGAAATAACAAGTGTTGGTGAGGATGTGGACCTCTTATACACTGTTAGGATTGTAAAGTGGTACAACTGTTATGGACAACAGTATGGAGTTCCTCCAAAAAGTAAAAGTAACATAACCATATGATCCAGCAATCTCTCTTCTGGGTAGACATCGAAAATAATTAAACCAGGATTTTGAAAAGAGATTTGCACATCCATTGTTATTGTAGTATTAATAACAATAGCCTGAAGTGGGTGCAACACAAAAGTCCATCTACAGGTGAATGGATAAACAAAATGTGGTCTATGAATACAATAGAATATATCCAGCCTTAAAAAAAGAAAGAAAGGAAGGAAGGAAGGAAGGAAGGAAGGAAGGAAGGAAGGAAGGAAGGAAGGAAGGAAAGAAAAGAAAAGAAAAGAAAGAAAGAAAAGAAAAGAAAAGAAAGAAAAGAAAAGAGAAAGAAAGAAAGAAAGAAAGAAAGAAAGAAAGAAAGAAAGAAAGAAAGAAAGAAAGAAAGAAAGAAAGAAAGAAAGAAAGAAAGAAAGAAAAAGAAAGAAAGAAAGAGTAAAAGAAATCCTGACACAGGCTACAATATGGATACCCTTGAGGACATTATGCTAAGTAAAAAAAGCCAGTCGCAAAAAGACAAATACTGTGTGACCCCACTTATATGTGTTATCTAACATAGTCAGATTCATGAAAACAGAAAATAAAATGGTGGTTGCCATGGGATAGGAGGAGGGAGAACCAAGGAGTTGTTCAGTGGTCATAGAGTTTCAGTTTTGTAAGATGAAAAAACAAGTTCAAGAGTTCTGTTGCAGAACAGTATGAACATAATTAACACTACTTAACTGAACACTTAAATATGATAAATTTTGAACATAGGTGCATATGTCTTTTTAAATTAATGTTTTGTGTTTCTTCGGATAAATACCAACAAGTAGAATTGCTGGGTCATAAGGTAGTTCAATTTTTAATTTTTTAAGGAACCTCCATACTGATTTCCATAGTAGCCGCACCAATCTGCAATCCCACCAACGGTGCACCAGGACAGCCTCACCAGCACTTGTTTGTTGATTAATTGATGATAGCCATTCTGATCGGAGTGGGGTGGTGTCTCATTGTGGTTTTTTTTGCATTTCTCTGATGATTAGTGATATTGAACATCTTTTCGTTTGTCTATTGGCTATGTGTCCTTTTCGGGGAAATGTCTATTCAGGACTTCTATCCATTTTTAATTGGATTATTTTTTTGGTGTTGAGTTGTATGAGTTATTTATTAATTTTGGATATTAAGCTTTTATCAGATGTATCATTGGTAAATACCTTTTCCCTTTCAGTAGGATAGCTTTTCGTTTTCTTGATGGTTTTCTTTTCTGTGCAAAAACTTTTTGGTTTGATGTAGTCTCATTTGCTTATTTTTTTTTAATTTGTTTCCCTTATCTGAGGCAATAGATCAGGAAAATAAATATCACTGAGAGCAATGTCTGAGAGCTTACTGCCTATGTATTCTTCTAGGAGTTTTATGGTTTCAGGTCTTACATTTAAGTCTTTAATCCATTTTGAGTTTATTCTTCTATGTGGTATAGGAAAATGGTCCAGTTTCATTTTTTTTTGCATGTATCTGTCCAGTTTTCTCAACACCATTCATTGACTAGACTGTTTTTGCATTCCCCCAATATATTCTTGCCTTCTTTGTTGTACGTTAAATGACCATATAGGTGTGGGTTTATTTCTGGGTTCCCTGTTCTGTTCCATAGATCTATGTGTCTATTTTTATGTAAGTACTATGGTGTTGTTTTGTTTTGCTTTGTTTTGCAGCACTATTTACAATAGCCAAGATAGGGAATCAACCCAAATGCCCATCAATAGACGATTGGATAAAGAAGACGTGATACATATACATATATAATGGAATATTACTTGGCCATAAAAAAGAATGAAATATTACCATTTGCAAAACATGGATGGACCTAGAGGGTATCATGCTAAGTGAAATAAGTCAGACTCAGAAAGACAAATACTAAATGATCTCACTTATATGTGGAATCTAAAGAACAAAATAAAGAAACAAACCAAACAGAAACAGACTCATAGACGTAGAGAACAAACTGATGGTTGCCAGAGGGGAGAGGGATTGAGGAGCTGGATGAAAAACATGAAGGTTTTAAGAAATACAAATTGGTAGTTACAAAATAGTCATGGAGATGTAAAGTACAGCATAGATAATCAATAATGCGTATAGTGCCAGGTGGGTACTAGACTAATTGGGGATCATTACATAAATTATATAAATGTCTAACCACTATGCTGTACACCTGAAACTAATATAAAATAATAGTGAATGTCAACTGTAACTGAAAAAAAAATTTTAATTAAAAACATGACAAGTTTTATGTTATGTATTTTTGAATCAATGGAAGGTAAAAATTAATATAAATGTAAATATAAAATATTTAAGAAAATGTGTGGAAAAGGCTTAGCTTGGGAACTATTCATTGAAAGAAAGTCTACAAAGTAAAATATTTTCATAATTAACGTTGAAAAAATATTTTTGAGTTCCATCCCACTGGACATTTATCAAATGTTTCTATTGTACAGCAAAATGGCTATATCAGGTGTTTAATAAGTGCTTGTCAAAATAGGTAAATCTTTAATGTATATATTTTAAAGTGATGTTTTCCAATCATTATGACTTTTTGTAACACTGTCTCCCTAGAAACATCTACTTTGTTAGCATTTCCCTCAAATCCTAAAGAGATTGTTAGCCCTTTAGATGATTTTCAGAATTAAACTGACTAAATCTGTTTGGGAGAAAACTATTATGAACCTATAAATTAATTCAAGTGGGGGATAAATCTTCATGCAGTATCACCTGGGAAAATAAAATCACATGATACTTTGCAAAAACAAAACAAACAAAAAACAAAAACAAAAAAAAATAAGACTATTTGTGGAAGAGAAGAATAAGTAGAGACAAATTTTTAAAAAATCAAAGATGAAAAGAGAGGAAAAAAGTGTGAAAGGAAGAACATTATTGAAAGAGAAAGATAAATGACTAAATACATTTAAATTTAAGATAAATTATCTAGGATTTGAAGATCAGACAATAATGAGAAAACTTACACTAATTTAATAGTAAATTTCATTTAGCTGACGTAGAAACAGAAAATTCCTTCATTTAGAAAGTATGAGGTGCTTCTTCAGGTTGACATAGAATTGATTTGGTGTAAATCAGAACAGTGTTTGCTAGTGGTCTTCACAAATGGAGAGATGAAGAAACTTGAACTAGTTCTGAAGAAGTAAGCATAATATAAATAATTTCAATTAGCAAAATACAGTTTTTAAATAAAAATATAGACATGAAGGCTAAGGGATAACCATACTTATAATATTTACATACATGGTTGAGACTATTCAAAAAACATCTACAAAGAACTCCCTCCATACTCCAAGCTGTATGAGACCTTTTGAGGGACACACATAAAGGTTATATTTGTTTTTTGACCTCCTAAGACGCTCACAACTTCCCTCGGAAGAGAACTTCCATACAGGAAAAGCCTTGAGAGCCATTGACAAAAGCTATTCGCTGGGGCCTTATTGAATGTTCACATGAACTAAAAGGTATGGGCAGCCAAACCAAAAAGGGGAGGCTAAATGTCGGTGCAATGCTCAAAAAGACAGGAATTGAATGTTACTAACATTTGTATGAGAAGGCAGAGTAAGAGCGGACTCTAGGAAGTGGAGACACTATACAACTGTTTGGCAGGCTAGTCACAGTTTTTGGAATAAAGGAAATGTTGGCAGGGCCAAAAAAAAAAAAAAAGGAAGTGGAAATCATAAATCTGGGTTAATATCATAGACAAAGCATAGAACAGGTCTCAGAGACAAAATACATAAGGATGGAGCTACAGGAGTTGGGGATAACTGAAGTTTTTCATTTAGAAAATGTGGGCTAGGAAGAGAGAGAGAGAGAGAGAGAGAGAGAGAGAGAGAGAGAGAGAGAGAGAGAGAGAGAGAGAGATTGCTTGTAATGGCAGGGAACAAATCTATAGAGTACTTTTTCCCCAAGGCTGTATTTGAATTTGACCTTTGACCAACCTCTACCACCGTTGTCATAGTGCCTCTCTCTCTTTCTCTCCTTTCTTTTGTTCTGCCACAGGAGACGGGCAAATGGACTTTAAGAAGAACTTGAGGTCTCAATTGTCCTTGCAGACTCGCACACTATTTCTCTGGGAAGTTGAGTCATGTAACTGTTCTCTGAACTCTGAACTGTTCAGGGCTGCTCCCTATTTGCAGCTAGAAAAGTCCAAAAAGAAGCAGGGATATTCCAGGAAAAAAATTTCTCTGGGCTGTGAACGCAACCTCACAGGCAGATCTGTGGAAAACTAAAGGTCAATTGCTGAAAAAGAGAAAAAAATGAAAAAGAAAAATTCTTAGATGAAGAGGTGACTAGGAGAACAAGTAACAATTTTGGGTGGTATTTACAGAAATATTTGACCAAAAATGTTAAATGTGTATTGCGCATATGTGCCACACTTATTCATTGTTTTGATCACCTACATACCTGTCAAATTCACTCTTTCCTTGAACGTGTCGAAAAGACGTTCTCTCCAGCTCTCACTTCTGCTCTCACTCTCACTTTCTCTCTTTGCCCTGAGCAAAATAATGCATTTACTTGTCAAAGCTGATTTCCTTAAGGCATGAAATGCACCATGGTTTGCTTAAGTAGCCAACAAGAACTTTCAGAGAGGACTTTCAGCCTTGGCATCATCACAGGACCCATTTGACAGTAGAATAACATGATAACACTGTAATTTGATTATAAAAAGCCAGTGAGATACAGATATAAATATATAACCACCATATATACATATATGTATGCCAAGACAAAGGCCTATTAGACACAGATCAACGGTCTTTTATTTTTTCCTATTTTCCCTTATTGTTAGTAGTAACGTATTCAAGTTGACCAGGGGAGCATGATCCTGGCAAAGGATGGGCAGAGACGGTCCCCAGGAACCACATTTCCAAAGTCTAAGTTCATCTAATGACTGAAATAAACTAAATTCTAATCTGAGTCTCCTTGCTTATGTATAAGAAACACTCAATAAAGAAAAAAAAATCGTGCTGTCTTAAATAATGAAAGCCTGACTAGACTGAGGCTAATTGCTACTCACATATAAAAAAATGCAATATGTAAATAATCTCCATAATCTTTATAGGATTAGGAAAGATTGCCAGCATGTTCACTCGTTTATGTATGCCCCTAACATTTCCGGATGTTAATCTACTATTTATCCGGGCACCATTCGAGGCATCAGCTGAAGAATACTACCTCAGTGGGTTTGCATTGTAGTGAAGAGATGTGCAAGTTTTAAAAATACGAAAAAGCACATCTAACAGTTATATGGTAAAGGCTTTGGACAAAAGTAAATAAGAGAAGAGGACTAGGAATGCTGGGAAGAGGGTGATTGTCATTTTAAAGCGAGTGTCATAAAAGGCTTCCCTTAGGAGACAACGTAAGAACAAAGCGCTGAAGTCGGTGAGCTCATGTGTATAAGCCACAGTGGAACAATATATCGTCACTGTTTCACCGAGTCATCAAAGCCTTGAGTCTCATTATCAGTCCCAACGCCAGGCTAATTCTTATGCAAAATTTATTAGCATATTAGGTGATACATTAGCAGCCTAGGGTCTCACTATGAATTACAGTAAAGATCAATTTATCTAACCTTTTTGTGCCTCAGTTTCCTCACATGTAAAATGGGGATTAAAAAATAATACCTAATTTATCAGAGTATGTTCTAAGCACTTTGCATATAATTGTGTTGTTTCGTGCGAGGTGTTTAGAACAGTGTCTGGTATGTAAGTATTACTCTTCTGTTACTATCATTTTTGTTTATTTTTTTATAAACAAAGGAATAAAATATGAGCAGTCTAAAACATAGTGTAGCCTACACTTTATGTTGGAGGCCTGATTATTACAAACTTTTTTTGAGAGTAATTTGTTATAAAGTTACAAATGTTTCACACTTTTTCATTATATATAACTTAATGTCTGACTCTGGGTTTGTGAAATGGATAAAGTAAATGAAATAAGAATTTTGGAAAGTGGAGTAGAGTGTTAAACATCAGTGGCGTTCTATGAACCAATTACTGCTTGGGGCAAAGATTTTATCCCTTATTCCCTATTTAATCATCTTGGGCGGTCTCATTATTTTTTTTTAACTTGGCATAAACTTGATAACTGTTTTTAATCATCATAGAACAACATTACATTCTGTAAATGACATATGAATTTGGGGAAGAAAGGAAGCATTGAAGTAGTATACACTGACAATAAATTGAAGGAAACCAGGTTCAATTATCTAGTTACCTAGTGTATTTAGAAAAGTGGAATGTGATGAAAATTCTACTGTTACTCTTAATACTCTGTGAAAAACCAAATGAGATATCTTTAACAGAATTATTGCCTTGTCTGATGGGCCACCTGTCCACGAGAATAGGATCCCAAAGTGAAAAGGGTACCACTGCAGTTATGAAAGATGTCTCCATCACTCTATCAGCAAAACTATCTTGAGCATTACAGTTTTCTCTTAGTAGCCAATGCCAAGTTTAATATCTCTCTATCTCCTCTCTCTCTGTCTCCCCCCTCATATTTTTTTAAAGATCCAATAAAGTTGAGGTGTCCAAAAACATAGTAAGTTGATGGTTACTCTCAACTATTTGAAGAAGAGAAATAGTTGTTCTCTAAACAAACAAATAAACAAACAGACAGACAGACAAACAGAAAAGGTTTGAATATATTTTCAACAACCAGAGCCCAAAGAGTAATAACGTATGTTTTTGCTTCTTTTCAGTGTTCTTTCTGTTACACTCCAAGTCCATTTGTACCAACAGTAGCAACTTTCTTTTTTTCTCCCCCATATAATCAAACATTTAGCTTTGGAGGGTTATTAATCACACTTTGCACTTAGATGGCCTGAGTTTGAAAAGGCATTGCTTAGAATCTATAAACAGTCATTAATCCTTAAAAATGGGGGGCAGGGCTTCAGGAGGTTGTGTGCTTTGGAATCATTTTATCCACATTATTGAAGTGATAGAATTATCATGGGCTTGCCATTTTTCATAGGATCCATACTCATTAATGTTTTTCTAGATGTGAAAACTAGTAACTGGCTTCAAACAGTTGTTGAAGATTCTGGCTACTTTGCCTAATGCTGGCCATCCTTTAGTCTTCCACTGCTTTTCACTTTTTACTTGGAAGTCATTTTCCTTGAAGTTTTTCTGAGGCTGGAGTAGATCCTACCCTCAGTGTCCTATTGCAGTCTGTGAATTACACTCATCAGCACCCACATATATGATATCATTTGCTTATGTAATTATATTTTTCCAAAATGAGACTGTAAGATCTAACAATATATATTTTTTTACTTATCATTGCTTTTCTATCATGATACTCATAGTAAACAATATGTTATTGAATAATAAGTGCAATTGTGAGTAAAATACAGCCTCTATCACGAACTGAGTGACCTTAAGCAAATTCATTAAACTTTCTAGTACTCAGTATCCTCCTTTGCTAAAAATAATAATGCTGAAATTTTGAGAGCAATTTTCATGCACTAAGTGTTGTTATGAGCAGAGTATTAGCTTATTAAGTCCTATAAAAATCCCGTGACCTATATACTCATATCTCTAATGTATAATTGAAAGTTTTAAAGCCCAGAGTGATTAAATAACCTGTATATTAGTAAAGTAAGGAAGTGACAGAATTGAGAATTTGAATCCAGGCATTCAGGCTCAAAAACCCATACTCTTAATCATTATACTATATGCCTCCCTACACCCTTAAGTGATATCTTAGTGTTTGTTTTTTTCAGAATTAATATTGAATAATAGTAAAAAAAAAAAAAAAAAGAAAGAAACGTTTTAAAGACTTTTCCATTGGTTGGACCTGGGTGTGAAATCTAGCTCAGCCTTTTCTTTTATAGCTATTAGCTCTTAAGCTGGCTGATATTTAGCATTCTTATTTATAAAGGAGTCATAATAATGCATATCTTTTTAATATAATTATTAAATAAGTGTCTATAATGTTCCAGCATTTAACAAATGAAATAATTTTAGTTTTAGAATAAGAAAATAATAGATATGCTCACACAATTTGATTTAAACAAAATCATGAGTACTGCCAAAATATGTTTTCTGATGTAGCCTGTAATTGGGAGGATAAGGGATTCTCATTTTTAGCCAGAATTGTTCAAACTAAAGTTTTACAAAGAGAGTATATCTTAAAAGTTCTCATCACAAGGAAAAAATCGTAACTATATGAGGTGATGGATGTTAACTAAACTTATTGTGGTAACTACTTTGCAATATATACACATATCAAATCATTGTGTTGTACACCTTAAACTAATACATTGTTATATGTGAATTATATCTCAATAAAACTGGAGCAAAAAGGATCTACCGTGGGTGAGTTATTTGGAAAATCCTAAGTTTTCCAGTTGGTTTGGGGATGACACTTCATCCCAAGTCAACAGAAAAATCCGGGTGAAAATACAGACACTGCTAGCAGCAATAATAAGAAAACAAATCTTGTTTTATTTACTTAAGCAGGTGAGTTTACGGAGGAGGCAACGGAGCCCATGTGATCCCGGTCAAAGTGCTAGTAAGAGGCAGAGCCAGGATTGGAAGATGGATCTATCTGACACACAGGCTCCCTGCTCTGGATTGTTACATTACTTGCACTTTGAAAAGCCTAGTTTTAGATAATGTATACATTTCTGTACCAGGCTCACATGGCTTGACCCAGCTTCTGTTCGTGGCACTCAACTCCAAGGAAGATCATTAATTCACTCAACACATTATTTATGGCATGTGCAAATGGAGAGATACACTACGTGGACATCACAATCTCCGGAATTAATTTTGAGCATATCGAAGAAAATCACTTTGTTTCACAATAGAGATTTACTACTAAAATGTTCATTTTATGGCATTACAGATTACTCATTTTTTTTTTTCAAAATTAGCAGACCAGAATAAACTTGGTTTTCAGATGAACCAGACAAAGCAGGCCACAATGCAGAATCTTGAGAGAGAGAGAAAAAGAGAGAGAGAAGAAAAAAACTCATTACGTGGGCATTCAGCCAGTCCTGAGGAATGAACACAGCATTTTCAGAATCTTCGGAATACTAAGAATAGGTCATAAGTAAAAGAAAAGAGGAAATAAGGACCGGAGGTTGGGAAGCCTGGAGCCAGTTCAGACTGTCTGAATCACTTATGTTGTGGTGGTGATTTGAGCTGACAAAATGTTATTGGAGAGATCATTCTCCTCAACACTGTTTGCTTTGGGAAGTCAGGCAGAGATTTATTATGGCTGAAAGCCTTTACAGCTGTCGGATGTAAGTGCTGGGTTAAGAGAGTTGAAAATATCAGCTGAAATTAATAGCATGAGTTGTGATTTCGAATATTTGCAACAGTTGCGATGGGAAAAAAAGAGCCAGAGACTATAGTTTTATTCTACATGTATGATCACACTTGGTTGCAAAAGGAGTCGTGATATATCATACAAGGAGAGGGGTCATCCAGTATCCACTGAAAATAATCCGGATATCTGTAATACTGATAGGCAGGACTGACTGACAGTGAATGGGAGGGCATTTTGATGTGAGTCAAGATGTAAGATTCCACATCTAGAAGGATGCAAGAAAAGAAACACTGGACGTGATACCTAAAGAGTGTTCATCTTGTAGAGTAACAATCACTGAATTCATGAGCGTCTATAAAGATACCAAGAAAAAGATATTTGGAAGATGAGGGAATAGTGATTACATAGATAGATAGATGATAGACAGATAGATACATTAAACTACTAATCATTATTTACATATCTGTATCTTTACATATGGAATTGCTATAGTTATATTTATCCATCTATCTGTGTTGGAAAATGTAAGCTCAATCAAACACTAAGAATTCAGGTTTTGTTCTCATTTCTACGTCCATAGACAAGTGGCAGAAGTACACACATCTTAACGAGTTAAATAGACTTTTGTGAGGCAGCACTGCTCATAACTAGTGTTTATTATAAAACTCTAAGGATGACAATATACTATACAGTGGTTTCTGAACTTACGTTGGAATTCTTGTGAAGAATCTCATGGGTTAGTTTCTCTGAACACCTTAGAAGCAGGTACAATGTACCAACGCTACTCAAAATCCCTTATGTACATTTTTATTTATTATTCCCAGCATCTGAAGAGTATGCTTCTGTTGATTCCTGCATTACAGATAAGGAAAAGAGAGATCTAAGGACTTTGAATAGCTTTCAAAGATCACTCAGCTTCTAACTAGTGGAGGCGGATATCAACAGTGGTATGAAGAGTTCTCAAGTACCATGCTATACCACCATTCATTTTTATAATTTGTGACTCAAAAAAGTCTTTTCCAAAAATTGGGTGTCTGAGGAACGAAGGGACGCTTAAAACAGAGACATTCTAAATAAGTTTATTTAGTATTTGGCAAAAAGTAAGGGTGGAACATAACTATTTCTAGATAAAGGAAAGCAAAATAGGCACGGTAAGATTGATTTCCTAATCAAATTATCACTGCAAAACTAACAGCCATGTAACAGGTAACATTCCCTACTAACAGAGCTTCATGTTTAAGCTCCATAGCAACACTCTTAGGAAAGACATAGGCCTTAAAGCTGATAGGTTAAATGCTTGGAGGGATCTCTCCACACTTCATGTATCAAAAGATGATGCTATTTTTGGTATGAATTCATGGCTCATGGATATTGGCCAGCCTTCAATGACAGTCACATTTAGAACACATTAAAAAACATAACCAAATATTGTTTGCATTATGCCAGTTTAGGGGAAAAAAAACAAAAGACCAAGGACAAAGTACAAATGATATCTAAAGTACTAGCGAAATGCTGAGTAGAAATTGTCTTCAGTTCTAGTGCAGTCTGTGTCCCCTGTTAAGATACTTGGAAGAATTGTACACTTGAAACCTATGTAATTTTACTAATCATTGTCACCCCAATAATCTTTAATAAAAATAAAAGATGCTAGGAAGATATTCTTCTTTTTAACTAGACTCAGTCCCACCCACCTCCTCTAAAATATTTATCTAGCTGTATTTCTCTTCACTTTATAGACATTGACCTAAAACTAAAATAATAATCATCCAATGAATCATAATATTCCTTTACTAATAAGATAGGAAAACTAATTCCATGTAATATTTGAGAACTAAAATTCTAGGACTGTTTGGAATTTCGAGTTTATGGTTACCAACATGCAAAATGTGAAGTGAGAAATTAGCAATGATCTACCTAGCTTACTAGGTCAATTTTGACAGTATTATGGAATAACATAGGCACTTCCATTAAGAAAGAAAAGAAAGAAAGAAAGAAAGAAAGAAAGAAAGAAAGAAAGAAAGGAAGGAAGGAAGGAAGGAAGGAAGGAAGGAAGGAAGGAAGGAAGGAAGGAAAGAAGGAAGGAAGGAAGGAAGGAAGGAAGGAAGGAAGGAAGGAAGAAAGCCCAGATATTTCCAGTTTATTTTGTCTTGTGTTTGTTGCTTAAATAAAATAAAACATGAGGGCACTTATCAAAATGCTGGACACAGGACAGCTCATTTAGTTAACCACTGCTGGTTTTTCCAATGGAGGAAGAATTCTTGTAGATAATCATGTGCATGATATTCTTGCCACAAATAATGCTACTAAAGTGTCATGCTGTGGAACTTTGGATGAGTTTCTCTCTGGCTTCCGTATTTCTCAAAAACTGACATGATATCTGTCCTAAATTAAATAGACAATCTTAGGCTCTGAAGATTAGGTATTTATAATAGGCATTATGAGCATAAAGTAAATATTTCAAGCAGATGCCCTATTTTAATCTATCAGTGGAACACACACAAAAACTGAATGCGTTTTCTGTATAGCAGAGTACTACATATTCAACGAGAAAAAAAAATTGTCCTAAGGTTTGATTTTATTTTTAGTTCAAATTTTATCAATATCAAGTCCAAGAGACTTTAAAAAAAAAAAGTTGCAAGTCTGCTTCTCATTTGGTCTATTTGGTTTTTCATATGAGAAATCTTCACTTCCTTTTTAAACTATTCTTACCATATCTTTAAGGAAATGACCAAGAAAAGTGTGTATGCAAATTGGACCTAAAAGTATAGAAACAATTTAGATTTATCTTGAGGGTAAAACTAGCCTCGAAACATGAATAATATAGGCATGAGACATGAAGGGTAATTGATAGTGATAAATATGAACTTTCATGAAGTTTAGGGATTTATTCCCAATGGGAATACCTTTTAGTTTACAATGGATAGCTCCTGAAGTTTTGATTTGCATTTCCTGATGATTAGTGATGTTGAGCACCTTTTCATGTAGCTGTTAGCCATCTGTATGTCTTCTTTGGAAAAATGTCTATTCAGACCCAAACCCGTTTTTTAATCGAATTATTTGTGTGTGTGTGTGTGTGTGTGTGTGTGTGTGTGTGTGTGTGTATGTGTTTGCTATTGAGTTGTATGGGTTCTTTATATACTCGTATTTTGGATATTAACCTCTTACCAGATACATGATTCGCAAATATTTTCTCCCATTCATTGGGCTGCCTTTCCGTTTTATTGATGGATTTCTTTGTTATGCAAAAGCTTTTTAGTTTGACATAGTCTCACTTCTTGATTTTTAGTTCTTTTGCCTTTGTTTTTGGTGCCAAATCCAAAATGTCACTTCCAAGACAGATGTCAGGAAGCTTATTACCGCCTATGTTTTCTTCTAGAAATTTTATGGTTTCAGGTCCTACCTTCAAGTTTTTAATCCATTATGATTTAGTTTTTGTATATGGTGTAAGATAGTGGTTGTCATGCAGGAGACCCTGCTCACTGCGCCATGTGTCGTGCAGGGCGGCCTGCGGGGTCTCTGGTCCCGCTCCCCCCATAAGAACGGAGGACATGGTGAGGCCAAAAAGGAACACCCACGGAGCCATAGGTAGGGGAGTCATACCACTATACTCTCGCTGGCGGCTGGGTTGGAGAAACAGGAAACAGGAGTCACACAATTCTCAACCCTCACTGCGCCGCTTGTAGGCTCAGCCACCATCTTCTTGCTAGCCCCCATTTTCTGCTAGCCTAGCCACGGCAATTAGTGGCCAAGGCTCACTGGTTACAGCTGACGGCCAACTAGCCACAGCTGATGGCCATTGATCACAGTCGATGGCCATTTACTACCTGAGCCAGCACCTTTCTATGTGAGGCCGAGAGCCTGGAAACTGCCTTTTGGGGCTCTGTCCCCACAGTGGTCGAGTTCCGTTCTTTCCCATGTGGTTGCCCAGGTTCCCCAACACCATTTACTGAATAGACTGGTCTTTCCCCATTGTATATTCTTGGGTTGTTTGTTGTAAATTAATTGACCGTATAGCCATGGTTTTATTTCTAGGCTGTCAATTCTCTGTCGTTGACCCATGTCTCTGTCTTTTGCCAATATCACATTGTTTTGACTACTATAGCCTTGCAATATAATTTGAAATCTGCAGGCACCTAGATGTTTGCCAGAGCTGAAGCCTGCTTCAAGCTGAAGCTCCAGGAAAAGCAAATAGCCCTTTTACAGAAAGGCTAGGGGTGTGTCTCAGCTGGCTGTCTATGCAGGACCCTGGGGGTGGTAGCCCACCAAGAACTTCTTTAGTAGTTACAATCCTGTAGGACCCAAGACAAAAACCCTCTGGCCACGAGAGCCAGGTGATCAAGCGAGGTCCCCTGGGTGGCAGCAGCAAAAACAGGTGCACCAAGTGCATGCAAAAGCTCCTTTTGAGAAGATACTAGCGCTCTGGATCAACAGAGAAATTATACCGCTGGGGCAAGGAGGATAACACCTGAGCGAGGATAGCACCTGCATGAGGTTAGCGCCTGCGCGCTGGGGTCTCTGGAAAGGGTTTCAGTGAACATCAGATGTTTTAAATCAGAAGCCCTGCCCCTCGGACTGCAGCCATGAGCAGACGCTAACAGTCCTCTTTCCCAGGACTGAGCTCCTGGGTCGGTGCATCTGGACGTGCCCTCTGAGGGTGACCATTTAAGAAATCTCTATCCGCTGGTTACCTTGCAGTGGGACCTGCAAGTGAAAGCTCCACGGGCCAGCAGAGCCAGACCACGGAGAGGTGGCCTGGTAACAGCCACAAAAATCGGTGCGCCAGGCGTGTTTCAAAGCTCCCGTCTCAGAGATGCTGGCACTCTGGAACTGGGCAGAGGGAGAGCATAGAGAAGGCACCTGCCAGGAAAGACAAAAGAGAAAAAAGAGAGAAAAAAGCAAAACCTAGACTTGGAAAAAAAAAAAAAGGAGTCCCTAGAGAAGCAAGGTGGAGAGAGCGCGGGAAGACGGTGTCGGCTAGGCTCCGTGCCGGCCAGGCTCCATCCCAGAGAGCATCCAGCAGGCCCAGGGGTGTCAACCAGGTGCTTCCCCTCAGGCCAAGGCTCCCAGGACCGGCGTACTGGCTTCATCCACAGGAAGTCCAGCTGCCCTGCACAGCCCACCACTGCACGCTGGGTGAGTCCTTGCACACGCGCGCCCGTGCTCCTGTCACTCCAGCCTGTGGGTCTCCCCGTTGGTTTGCAAAGCTAGATGTTTTGAGGGCTTATCCCTCAGGTGCAGATCTTAAAAGTTGGGGGTGCAAATGTGGGGTGCAAATCCTTCGCTCCTCGAGGAGCAGCTTGGCGGCGTTTGAGTTCCCTCGGGACTGTGCGCCGCGCTGGTTGTGGGGTTTGTGGTGAGGTAGTGTCCCACTTCTCCTACCTGTTTCCATGGGGGCCTTCTCTGGTTCGCTTCATTCGAAGGAGTCTAAGTGTCGCCAGCCAGGTTTTAGATTTTTTTTGCTTTTGTTTTGCTTTTGTTTTTCCCAGAAGTTTTTCCATGTGTGTCTGTAGTTTTGGTGTGAGGATTTGGAGTGTGGCTCTGTGGTGAGGAGATGAGCTCAGGATCCGCTTACGTCACCGTCTTGAACCCGGACTCCTATGACCTTTAATTTCTGCAAGGTGTTTCTTGGGTTTTGGTTTGGGTTATTTTTGGTTATGAAGTTTTGTGTGTGTGTGTGTGTGTGTGTGTGTGTGTGTGTGTGTGTATTATCTAGTATTATCTAGCTTTTCTCCTATGTCTTCTAAATTATAAAATACATTTAGGAAGACACTCTCTACTTTGAGATTGCATCACATTTTCTGCAAGTGCTTCTATGATGTTGTTCGTTTACATTGTACTTTCTTTTCTCAAACCTCAGTAATCTGTTCAGGTTTCCCTTCAATTGTTTCCACCCTTAAGGTTAACATTATCTTGACTCTTAATAGCATAGGTACTTTTGCCTGTTATTTTTGGACTGTGTATAAATTATGTAATCACTGAGCGTTTTCACATCTGTGACTTATATTGACAAACTATGTTTGGGTTGTTTATCTTACTGTTTGTTGTATGTTGTTGTCGATCACTCATTCTTATTCAGACTATTATTCTGTTGGGTAGCTTGTTTTATGGCTACAGGGGATATTGTTGCTATGAACATGCTGGTCTGTTTTACGGCACATATATGTTTGGGGATATATATATATATATATATATTTAAGGAGTGTAACCTAAGAGTGTGGTTGCTGCATATGAATATAAGTATACTCTATTTTACTAGGTATTGACAAAGAGTTTTCTAACATTGTGAAAGTGTTTCTGGTTCATTAATATGCTCTATAATATTTAGCGTTTTAAATCCTTTTCTAAATTTTAGCCACTGGTGAGTACTGTTATATTTTATAATGTTTTTCATTTGCATTCCTCTGATTTTTAATCAAGTTGAACACCTTTCATGTGCTTATTTTCTATTTGCTTATATTTTCTTCAATTGCCTTTTTACGTCTTTGTCCAGTGTACTGCTGAATTTTCTGTTTTCCATAGTGATTTGAAGGTGTTCTTTATATATTGTGGATGTTGTCTTTTGTTGGTTGTAATATCATTTGTTGGTTGTAATATATGCGTTACAAATATCTTTTTAAGTTTGGGTTTTCTTTTATATTATTTTTATTATGTTTTAATAAACAAATGTTTTTAATCTTAAATAATCCAACATACCATTTTTCTTTGTTAGTATTTTTTTCCCCCTTTTAAGGGCTATGTTCCTAAACTAAGATCATTAAGATATTATTCTACATTGTTGTTAAAGCATTATTTTTTCTTTGACGTTGAAATCTGCAATCCATTGATTTTGTTTATAGGATGAGATGAGTATTAATTGAGTTCTGTGTATGTAGTGAGGTAGGGATTTATCTTCCTTTTTTGTCTCTGTGGATACCCAATTGTGGTGGGAGAATTCTGAGATGTCCTCTGAGATGCTTGCCCCTGGTATCTAGTGTAATCTCCTCCCCTAGAGTGTAAGAAGTGTGATGGATTTTACTCTTGATTAGGTTATGTTACAGAACAAATGTAATTGTGCAGATGTCATTAAAGCCCCAATTCAGTTGACTTTGAATTAATTAAAAGGGAGATTATCCTAACTATACCTGATCTAATCAGAAGAGCCCTTAAGAAAGACTTGGCCTTTTTTGAAGGGAGAGGCTCAAAGCATGAGAGAAATTGTCCTGTTGGCTTTGAAAGAGTAAACTGCCATTTTGAGAGGGGCCCATAGGTGGGGGAACAGCAGCTGGTCTATCAGCTGAGGGTCTGAGTCCAACAACCACAAGAAATGAATTCCAACAACCGTGTGCCGAGAAGAGGATGCAGAGCCTCCCGCCCTGACCAGCATCTCCAGTACCACCTGTGAGGCCCTGCGTAGAGGACCAGCTCACCTGTACCTGTGCCCACAGAAACCGTGAGTAACACATTTGGATTATTTTAATCTGCTAAATAGGTGATGATTTCTTATGGCACCACAGAAATCTAATGCACTAGTGGATACAAAACCAATTATTGAAAAATACACGATTTCCCCAACTGTATTATAGCGCCACCTGAGTCATCAACCACATATAGATGGGTCTGTTTCAGCTTTCACCATTGAGTTCTGTTGACTAATAAGTTAATGCTCGTGCTGATACCACATTATCTTTTTATGGTAAATCTCCATAGCTGGTAGTTTGAAGTCTTTTAGTTTTGTTATTCTGCTTTAAAATTTCCTTGGCAGTTTTTGGTCCTTTGTGTTTCTGCATGAATTCTAGAATAAGGCTGGATTTGTTTTGAAAAAAATTTTGATTGGGACTGCATAAATACCTAAAATTCTATATTTTACTCACAATTTTGTATTTAACCGTGTTTCTCCAAAAATAAGACTTAGCCGGACAATCAGCTCTAATGCGTCTTTTGGAGCAAAAATAATATAAGACCTGGTCTTATTTTACTATATTAATTTTTGCTCCAAAAGACGCATTAGAGCTGATTTCCCGGCTAAGTCTCATTTTCGGGGAAACACAGTATGCAGCAAAAATTGATTTTACACTATGAGCAAGAATGCAATAATATGTTTGTATTCCCTCCATATTTCTCTTAGTTTTACTACCTAATTTTTAGTATATAAAAATATTTTCTTAGTCTTACCCGTATGCTTATACTTACTTATATCTGCTAATTTATCATCTTGAATTCATACCATTTATCTTGCTGTAAAAGATGATGAAATCAGTATGTTTGCACTACCTTCCACTTTATGTCTTTGCCCAAAACTTTGTATTATTTCTGCATTATTGAGGCTTATGACACAAACATTTTGTTCTTTACTCATAAATAACATCTCTTTTTAGTTTGTTCTACAGTAAAGTAAATTCCAATTTTTTGCCATTTCTTTGACAGTAGTTTTTCCAGTCACTTTTTGGTTAGTTGAATAGTGTCCTCTAGTAGCTTTTGTTTGTTTGTTTGTTTAGCAAGTTCTTAATAGTTATTGAATCTTAATTTTTGTTTCATTTTATTGTATTTTAATTTGAGTTATAGTTTGGCTACTTATAAAATTCTTGGTGCACAGTTTATTTTCCTTTCATACTTCGTATGTAGGAGCTCCTCTATCACCTAAAATTTTACTTTTCTCTGGAGAAATTTGAGGTCAGACAAATCTTTACTCTTTTTGGTCACCACTCTTTGAATAGCTTTTCTCTATTGCCTTTTCTGAGCTTTTCAGCTATACTCAGATATTACAGATAGGGATGCAGTTGTCTTTAACTTTTATTAAGTCAAGAATTTGCATTTCTGATTTTCCTTGTTATTTTGGGGTAATACTCAAGTCAAGAAAGCACAAATATAACTATACTCTATCATTTCTATGCCAAGTAATATCTATGCTTCAGTGCTTCCCTGGTTTGTTCTCATGCGTTATAAAAATAGGCTGTACACATATACATCCAGAGGGTGCCAAAATATATATATATACACACTTTAAGAAAGGAAAAAACTGTATTAAAATTATAATACTCAATATATACAGATAACAAAAGATGAATACAAGTCACATGTGACTTCTACAATCACAAGAGAGGTGCTCAAAGTGGTGACCATCAACATAATTTTAATACAGTATTTTCCTTTCTTAAAATGTGTATACATATTTTTCGGCTCATTTTGCATGTGTATGTATATACGTATATGGTATATCTTACATTTCTTCTAGTAGTTTTATTACCTTACACTTGAATCAGCAAAGTAGACAGCATCCTATAGTTGGTTAAGTGAGAGAATATTCTTTGTCACCATTTACTAAACCCCTTATTTAGATGTTAGTGTTCTTTGGTTAACAATAATTAAAGGAACAGCAGCTTCAACAACAGTGGCAACAGTTGTGGCAGCTAACGAGTATTGATTACAGAACAATGTATTAATCACTTCAGATGCATTGTCATATTTAATTCTTATGACAGTGCTGTTCTTAGGTAAATACTAAGGTCTAGTAAAGTAAAGTCACTTTGGAGAAGTTACTCAGCTGACAAGGGATGGAGTAGTAATGGGACCCTATGTATTCTGACTTCAGAGTTTTCACTATCTTTGCGTAGGTACTGCCCAGCTGGCATGTACTTTTTTAATGTCAGCTATGCAGAAGCATTTTAGTTTGCTGTAGTCCCACGTGTTTATTTTTACTTTTGTTGCCTTTGCTTTAGGTGTCAAATCCAAAATATCTTTGCTGAGGCCGATGTCAATTGCATTAGTCCAAGAAGGCAATAATTTGAGCCTGAATTAAAGCTGTAGTGTTGGGAATGGAGACCAAAGGACAAAATCTAAACGTGCTTGCTTCACACAGTAGAATTAGGTGTGTAGTTCAGGAGAGGACTTTGCTGACCTAGATGCTTAGCTTGATGAAATAAAGCAGACAATGTGGCATGAATATGTAGGAACGTATGAAGTGGACATCTGCTGTGTTTGCCTGAATAGCATGCATTCTTCCTGCTCATGGAATAGTGCCCCGGTTTGTCTTTGGTGTACTACACCTCTTTCTCTTAGAGGCCATAATATATAGGTGAGGCTGCTGTCCCTCTTCCCATCCCCGCTTCCCCAGGCCCATAGGAAAGACTGACAGTGGGAGTAAGCTGGCCAAGCAGCATGCTCTCCCCACCCAGCTCCCCATTATGTGCAACGATGGTCAAAGACCGTCCAATGAGATGCATTCCTAGCGTGCTAGTGAAATTATTGGGAAAGGGAAGCCATTTCCGCTGGGACATTATTTTGCTGTTAAATATTAGAATTGCTTTAAACAAATATTGTTTCTTTGCCAACCTCAAGAACAGCAAAAGCCTATTTTAAATGGAAGGGTTGAGCAAGGTACAGCAATGACCAGGATATGTGTTGGAAGTAAGACATACATATGGTGGAATGTGAAGTCTTATAATCCCATTGTCAATGCTGTTGCTATATTCTCAGATGTTAGACTTAATGTCAGAAAGTATTTTCAGTGCCGTGAGCAAGGCTCAGTCATGACTGTTGTATTCACTAGTGGCTAAATGGCACAAAGAGAATAGTGAGCCAATCATATCTTTCCCCCACTTTCCACAGAAAGCTGTTTTTCTCCAATCGTGTTCCTAGACCCAAAATATACCATTTTCATTGCTATCCCATTTATTTTCTCAAATGCTCATGAGTAAGGCATACACATATGCCTGTGTACACACTCACACCCATTTATCGATTCAACAGAGTTTAAATAAGGTTTATAAAGCTTAGTCCCTGTTGTAGGTAAAACACTAAGTAGTACCAGACATGTAGAGATGAATAAGACACATTGGAGTATTTAATTATACTCTGATGAGCTCGGGTACCTTCAAGATTATATGATCATGAACTACTTAGGTAGCACCTTCTAATAGTCTGTGATTATTTGATATATTTGTTCCCATATCATAGGTAAAAGTCAAAATTCCCCCTGGTATTCTCGTACAAGTCAAATATATATTAGGAACTCAGTAAATACTTGGTTGATTCATGATATGTTGCTGTAGGCAAACTTAGTTTTCCCAGAGACCCTGAGATATCCCATGACTAATATGTCTCGATTTCATAGAATTCCTAGAATAGCTATCTAGAGTCTCCATTTTCTTCTAACGATTAATCTGGTTTGGATGGGAGTTTTTGATAAAGACAGATCTATCACAACCTATAAAAATAACTCAAATTATATCAAATGGTGGTGCCACAGTTACTGTGGGAAGTACTAGCTCTGTAAGAAAGCATGATCTTAAAACAACTTTTAAACAATTTGTTGCTTGCTCTCTTGCCTTATGAGGAAGAACTTGAGATTTATCATCCTTGATTGGTCCTCAGGGAAACATTTACTATTTCCAACAGGATTTACACAGGAAACCTCCCTACACACATCTCACGAAGACAAAATGTATCCTTTGAGATTGTAGATTTGGAGTGAACATAACTGATGTGTGCTATGAAAATAGCCTATTATTTATAGATGGATGGATTTATTGCAAGATATCCCAACTTCCTACATGTGACCCATCATTCCAAGATAAGCTCTCTTTCCAATAATTAGCTCTGCTGGTGATAATCTATACGTGCATGCCATTTTGGGATTGTGAAGTGTTTTCATATACTATATGTCACTTCATGTAGCACTTGAATATACTGTATAAAATATAGATCATCTGAAAATAAGCTTGTTTTTGGAAGATGTTTGGAGAGGGAGGGATGGAAACACCATTTTCATTGACCGACCGTGTATCCAATGCTTTCCCATGTTGAAAATGTAGGTTTCAGACCTGGACTGATTTCTAGCCCAGCTCTGCCACTGACAAGCTGAGTTACTTGGTTCAAGTTCCTGAATCTCTCTTGCTTCATTTTCCTCAACTGTAAAAGGGAGCTATTTGTACCTACATTACTGTATTTTTGTTGAGATCATAGGAGTTAATACATGTGAAACGTGTAGAAAGTACTTGTCACAGAGTAAGCAATATATAAACGTTAACTTCTGATTTCTCACAGTAATCCTGTATCATGGTAATTATCTCCATTTTTGGGCGAGGAAAATAAATTTTATGACATGTTACTGGGAAAAGTAGCCTTCAACTCCAAATCTAAACATTCTAACATCATCTCTTGTACTGGTGGTGGTGGCTGTTTTAATGCGATCAAAGGTGTTTCCTTTTATTGTTATTGCTGATTTTTATACCATGTTAAAAAAAGGAATGACTTTACCAAGGATAAGTCTTGACTTGTTTCCTATACTATGTTTTCTATAGTCTTTTCTGTACTTTCTTGTTTTAATTCTTTCCTTGAACGAATTTTATTTGTGACATATTTTACTCCTGTTTCATTTTTTCTTCTGTTTCCCCATTGCAGAACAAAACACCAGGTTATAGAGAAAATGTTGAATGAATGCACTCATAGATTTTTAGATTCTATATTAATCATTTTACCGATTTTTGTGAAAACGATTCTTTCAATTTATCATGGTAAAAGCCACACATAAACCAGTTATTTAGTTCAGTTGCTTCAATCATGCTGTGAGTATCAAATTCAGTATCCCTGGACAGGAAAAATGATGTTGATTGCAAAATGTTGTCAGTATATAAACATGGCTAAAATTGTTTCATTTCAAATCAGGCTGCATTTTACCCTAAGATACAGTGATGCTTAACTGTTCCTTACATTCTTTGTGAAGTTATTTTTCATTCTCAATGAATATCTGTAATGTATTTTCAAATCTTTGAATGTACATTGAAATGCATGTTCACACAGTTCAGGTATAATCAATATTTTAATGTCTTAATATATTTCCATAAACTCTTAAGTACATTTTATCATTTTTAAGAGAAAGCATATTCATATGAAATATTTTCCAGCTATAGATTTCAATCTATATTTAAATTATTTTCTTGGTTGTTCTTATAAGAAAAAGGCTAATATGGGATTTGAATTGTGTGTGAGTCCAGATACAAGTAAGTAAATGTCTAATGAGCCATTCTTAAAAGGCATCTATGTCAAGGTGCTTCTTCCAAAGGTTGGTGTGTAATTTTATAACATAGATTGAGGTTCTTGTACATTGTATTGTATTTGAAAATTGAGAGAATTAGTAACACTCTTAACGTGGTTTTACTCCGTGTTACAAAACAAAGCTCTTTATTTGCCTTTAAAGGTGAAAAAGGAAAGAAGGGGCACAGAAAGGTATGAACATGCTATTGTACAGGAAACAGGGAAAGAAGGATTACTTTACATTCCTCTTGTTTGAAATTATCTATTTCCATTCTATAGCATCTTTGTTTGTCATTCCCTGCTTATGTGGTTACACATAGGCTGGCTTTGTTTCTGTATCCAAAACTCTTATCATGTTACCTTTAAAATTTGGCATACGGCAACAGAAGGGTCAACAGTGCCACCTTCCTCATGGTTTGTATGACTTCGTTAGTGAAATAGAACTGTGGGAACCAATTTTCTAGGCGACTCTGAAGTCATTATGAGCAATAAGGAGAACTTCATATCTATTAGGGGAAACAGTTTTAATGTAGTTTGTCGTTGAAACAACTTTATAACAGAAAATGTTTGGTAGGTTTTCTTCATAGGTTATGGTGAATATATTTGGAACATTGGGAAGGACTCATTTTGTAGCATGGGTTTCATTTCCTATGCAAAATATGCAGTGCTTTAAATTTAACTTGAAAAGTCAGATCAGGTTTTTAAATAGTTTTTAACCTTCACAAGCTGGCAATATTGAAAAAAATTACAAGGCAATTTCTGTTGTCCTTGGATAAAAGTAGAGAGTTTGATGAATAAAATTTATAGGAAAAAGAGCATTTATAGGAAAAAGAAAATTATTTTCAAACCTTAACACAGGGAATCTTTCAACTCTAAAATTCTATAGTTTTAGCTCCTGCAATTTGGGGGATGTGTTGTCATAGTAGAAAAATTACCCAAATAAAATTATTCTACCTTAGTGGCTCTATTTCAAAAATCTTAAGATAAGAATTTATAAGATGATCATTTTTAGTTTAGGGCTTTTTTTGTGTGCGTTTTTTCTTTTCACTTTGAAGTCTGTACATAAAAACACATAATTATCTTCAAATCCAGAAGAGTATGAGCACCAAAGTCTCATCCTTGGCACAAAGATGCTATTGAAATCCAGAAATCACTGTGTCATCTTTGTGTAATGCTTGCGTCCAGAAATTAAACGTGTGGCCCACAATGTTTCAGGTCATATCATTCATGCAACAGACACCCCCTCTCTTTCTGTGGAAAGAGTTGCAGGAATAATAACTCTGTTCTGTGCCAGATGGTAGGAGCCCAGAAATGAGAAATTGGAGCCGAGGAGGACAGATCAGGTCAGCTGGGCCACCTCCCCTGCCAGTGCAGCATCACTAAGGTGGCTTGAGGGCCCCTCTACCTCGTGTGCAGTAAGCACGGGTACCCAGCCCTGTGGGCTCTTTGTTGTTTTTTCAAATCCCACCGATACAGACATCACTAATTCTGTTTTTGCTTATCATCATTTTGCAAAGCTGCATCTTGTATCTCCGTGATGTTATCTTAAATATTATGTCCCCCCACCATATTTCACCCATTCTGCTTGTTTGCCTCTGGTCTTGTCATGGTCCTCCATGCTATTTGTTTAAATAAGGGAGTTTTATCAAAGCATGACAAGGAATTTGTAGGCTATTGTGTACAAAACATAAGTCGATATAGCATTGACTGTAATTTTCATAGTGGCTAATTGAGTCATGCCAGGCATGCTGTCATATAAACTCAGGGTGGTCATATCGTATGTACTGATTTTTGCAAGATTTTATTCCAAGGTGTATTCATCCCCAAGGGCTGCTGTAAACAAACAAACAAGCAACACAAACTGGCTGCCTTAAAAGAACAGAACTTTATTCACTCTCAGTCAGTAGTTCTGGAAGCTGAAGGTTACAAAGCAAGGTGTAGGCAGACTTTGTTTCTTCTCAAGTGTCGAAGGAGTGTCTGTTCCGTGCTTGTCTCCTAGTGTTTGGTAGTCCCAGAAACCCCGGGTGTTCCTTGGCTTGTGCACCTCACTCCAATCCCTGCCTCTGTCTCCACATCACATTCTCCCCTGTGTATTTGTGTCTGTGTCTGAATTTCCCTCTCATAAAAACAGCAGCCATTGGATGTAGGGCTCATCCTGCTCCAGTGTGACCTCATCTTAACTTGATGACATCTGCAAAGACCCTATTTCCAAGTAACGTCACATTCACAAAGTCCCAGTGGACATGAACTTGGGGGGTGCTACATAACCCAGTACACATGACTTAGCAAACTTTCTTTAAACGGCCAAATAATAAATGTTTTAGGCTTTACAGGTCATACAGTCAGAACTACTCTACTCTGCCATTGTTGTCCGTCATTTGTGTGACTTTAGAAATGTCATTAGTTTCTGGCATAGATAAGATGAGAATGATTCCTCACCTCCTCGGTTTTTCTGATTATTAAATGAGATGATGAAGTAAAATTGACCTGTACTTGGGGGGGGGGGGGAGAGAGAGAGAGACAGAGAGAGAGAAACTCTGGTGTCTTCCTTTTCTTGTAAGAATGCAACACCAGTCCTGTTGGGTTAGGGCTTCACCTTTATAACCTCATTTAACCTTGATTACCTTCTTAAAGGCCTTGTCTTTAAATACAGTCATATTGGGGATTAGAGCTTCAACATGTGAATGACGGGGGTGGGCGCACAGTTCAGTTCATAGCACAAGGCAGACAGAGAAGAGCTCGGTTAACCTTGTATTCCCTGCTTGTCTTTGCAACCCTCTGGTTTACATCTTCTCAGTAAAGACAAACTTTTGGCAAAAGTGGAAATTAGGAGCATTTTGCTTTCAAAGAATTTTCTTTCTAGTTTGGTACCTCCTTATGTAACCAAGATTCCAAGGGCTGTCTAGATCCTACTCTAGATCCTACTTTCTCTCAGAATCATTTAATTGCTTAATGAAGAATAACTCGGTTTTACACTTACTCCTCCTGAGTGGAAAACTAAAAGCAAAATATAAGGAGAGGAGCACATGGATGGTTCTAAGATGGTAGCCTTGTACAGAACGTGGCTGGTGGGTGAGAAGGTGCCCTCAAATTCCACCATACAGTTGACTTTACCCCTAATGAAATCAGCCCCCGATTCACCTGCAACATTTATGGTTTCCATAACACTTCATCTTAGAAATCTCTGATCAGATTGTCCAGTCACATGAGTTTTTGTGGATTCGCATTGCCAGAATTATTTGTGTATGTGAGCATAGAGGAATACACAACCTTACCTCTGTTTATAGAGACAGGCACTGAACTTTGTGGTAAGTATCTGCAGTGGGTACCATTTCATTCTTTTGCATGTGGAAGTCCGGTTTTTGTAGGGACTCTTAACTATAACAACATCCCTGCACAAATGTGCTGAGGGAAGCTTTTATAGCCTGTGTGTATGCTTGTGTCACATATGCATACAAGTGTTTCTTATATAAGAGGTAAAATTGTGTGTGCATCTTTATGTTAGATTCGGGAATTTCAACTATTCAATTTTACCATTCGGTAGAAATGTTTGAACATTAATGAGTAATTAATAGCTGCAGCTGAATAAATCCCTTTGACACTAAGTATCACTTTTAATGGGAGAAATAAACATTTATTCAAATTAAAGACTTTCATGAGTCATGTACGTATTCTGTTATTTTTATCCCCCTTGAATTATTCCAGCATCAGGCTTATTCTGGGCTACTGGTTGTTTTTCAATTACCTTTTTAAAGTAATGGTGTTATGTAATTGGTTTTAGCTCAAAATTGTTGACTTTTGAGAATGTGTAGCTATTTTAGGCTATTCAGTCTTATTTCCATCGATATATTGTGCCAGCCTTAATCATCTAGATATGAAATTAAGATTTAATGTGCATAGAGCACATTTCCACATCAGACCAAAAAAACCACAGTGGAGTAGAGTTCACTATAACTTTTTTCCTCAGTGAAAATACTAAAGAGAAACATAAATGTACTGATTGTCCTAAGCAAGAGAGAAATGTGCATGAAAATCCTGTTCTTGCTCGTCTTCTTTCAGATGTCTTCCCTCTGTACCTTTGTGTTCCTAAAAATCTGAAGCCCAAGTGGGAACCAAAGATGGGTTCCTCATGTCATGTCAGCAAGCATGTCATCTACTGCTGTCTGTTAGGAATCAGACTCATCTTCTGTACATGATGACCAATGGCCGGGTCTATATAAAGACAGGCAAGTTGTGCTTCATCGGATTGCTCAATACAAACTCCTGGAATTTCTCATTTAATGTGTTTTAAGAGACCGTTTGAAAAATAACATCTAGCTGATATAACTTACAAGAAAAAAAGAAAAAGAAAAAGCAAGGGCTGGACTCAGGTAAAGCAATGCATTCAATTCTAAGGGAAAGTAAGGTTCTATCTGGTTTATAGAGTTGTGTTAATGTTGTGTTCACACCATTTTATTTAATTGGCTCTGATAGATTTTTATTAATTTTTTAATCTAATGACAGAATTAGCAGCTTGAATGTGAAAATATTAATGTAAATACTACGTTAATTGGATCACTAGCTATTTACATTTAGTTTGTTACTTTTTCCTAGGCATGAATTGAAATTATATGATGTGACCGAGGATATGATCATTTATGGTGTGAACTAAGAAATGAAGGGCACTGTAGGGATATTTTTGAGGTGGAAGAAACTTTGGGTTAGTTAGCCACTAAATTAACAAACGGGTAAACTGAGGCACAGGAAAGTTACATGAGTTGGCCAGAGACACAGATATACTTAATGTGAAGACATGGACCTACCTTCAAAGCTCTGAAATGCCAGTTTAACACCCTAGCAAACACAATTTATTCTACTAATAATTCTTTCTGTACATGTGGGAGGAAGCCTTGCTAAAATATTCTCCCAGGCTACCTTAGGACTACCTTATAGGTGAGTCCCAGTATAGACCTTGACTAAACAGTGAGATAGAGAGAAGGCCCATGATGCTTATCTCCCAGGCTGTTTATCTCTTGAACTTTTATGGCCATTAAAACAGACTGACTCAAGTAGTTTTAACAGCAATAAAATGATTAACTCAAGTAGCTTCTACTGAACAATTCCTTGTATGATTCAAAATATATAATCCCTTCCTGACCTAATTACCATTTTAACAGGAATATTTTGATTATTTAAAACCATTTTGACTCTAAAATTCATATTTTATGTTTGGGTATAAATTTATATTTACAGATTATCATGAATTGTTATAATTGATTTTCATAAAAATGCCATGAAGTAGGTGAAATCAGCATTTTTCCCCTACTATAAATCTAGGAACCCCAAATTCAAAATAGCTTAAACGTTTTCCCCAAAGATCAAAAAGTTTGCAAATGGGCATTCTGAAACTCGAATCCAGACTTTCTGATAAATTATTGATAACTGTCTTTTGTGAATATCTAATAAATTGAAGTTTAGGTAAAATTGATAAAAGTTGGAGATTAGGTAAAACTGGTATTTTGACTTAACTATACTCCAATATCCAATCCACAATCCTGAACAAGAACTTTGAGCCTGGGCAAAGTAGTTGAAAAAAGTAAAGAGCAGAGAGATTAACAAAGGAATTGTAGAGGTATGTTCCCTTTAATAATTAAATCTAACAGCTACGGACTTGAACTTTTTTCTCTTTATTATTAAAACATATAATATCCAATACCCTCAACACATTAATAACAATCTTTAAATTTCCAAACTAATACTGAAAAGTAGCTTACAAAATGAAAAGCAAAATTAATTGACTATCATCATAATTCTTCACCAAAATCTAGGTTTTTCATTTTATCCATTATATGTGTTTTCCTTGCTTATAAAGCACTCTTCATGTATCTTATCACATCCTACATCATAATGATATAGGGTGTGAGGGTAGGTATAATATTCTTATTTTAATAAAAATAATTGAAGCTGAAGACATTAAATGACTTGTTCATTTTCAAACGATGTAAATGGCACAGTTCAGACTACCAACTTCTGACACTGTTTCATTAATTATTTCATTTTAAATTATAAAGTAATTATAAAGGATTTTGTTTTTCTTCATTGCTTTTTTTAAAACCCAGAATTACAATAATACAAAGTAGACACTGAATGTTGCTTTCCTCATGACAGTTGGCCTTTCAGTTTTACCCTAGAAATGACCACTGTTTATTCTTTGGTGTATTTGTTTTGAATTATAAGTGTAGACCGTATCGCTCTTCCCTTCAATTCTACTTCCCTGAAATAACCACTTTTATCTTTTCCATCTTCTGCTTTTAGTTATTTTTCTAGTAACTTTCTTCATGAATCTAGATTGTAATATACTTCTCTTTCTTGCACAGTAAACCTTTAAAAAGTGTTTAAAATGATTTCCCTTTTTGAAAGGTGAAGAATATGACTTACTTTACTGGTCATATCTTTTTCCACATTCTAATTTCTGTCAATCGTATTTTAAAATAAAAATAATTTTTGGCTAGTATTATAACTGTATATAATATACTGAATGTATTTAACTTTCTTTTATAAAAAGTAAGGAATTATTATCCTTTTCTTCCCTATCATTTTTCCTTCCATCCATCTCCCAACTTTTGTTTGCTATACCATGACTTTCATATCATCAGGTTTTGTCGCATGCACATTTCATGTTGTCACCCTAATTAATCCTTTTGTTCTCGGTCTGTGGAGAATGACTCCAAAAATTGAAAACTAATGTCAGGGTCTTGGACAAATTATATATTACAGCATCAAGATGTGTGTTTGGGTCCACAGAAGTGATATAATCTTATGTTATTAAAACATTGTTGCTCAAACACAAGTTTACAAAGTTTCATAGGTCCTGAAGCCATTTCTCCTGTAGATTTACCTACCCCTATATCTGGGACTGCATCCAGTGCTGTTAAGTCTGGTGCCAGTGTGATCATTCCTTTCTAAGCAGAAATTCATTCCCTTGGAAAGCTTTCAGGGATCTCTTTTCCTTTATATTTGATGCTCAGAGTTTCACCAAGGTCATTCTGGATGTGGGTTATCTACTTATTCTTCGCCCATTGATCTCTTCAGTATACTGAATTCTTTCTGGCTAAAGAACCATGTATCTATGCGTATGTACAAGATTGTAAGGTGGGTGTAGAAAACAGATAGGGCTTGTTTGATGCATACAATAGGAGCTGTGTTATGATAAAACCTGAGGACGGATCTCCAAAAATTGGAATCACAACACTGCTTTCTACTTATTTCATTAATGTTTTAATGTGAAATCATACTGGTCAAAGCTGTAGCAGTATGTAATGAAAATATAATACTAATATTTTAAAATAGCTTTGTTCTTGATGGCAAATAAATCTATATGTAGTCCATTGTCATTTCTGCTGCTTTCTGTAATATAATCCTTATTATTCTTTTCTAGAGGATACCATGCTTCTGCAATACGTGATATTGTATTAGTTTGGGTTAACCACCATTTTATGTTTTATGTTTTGTAAACATTAAAAAAAAAATGACCTATTTAATTTTACTCTCATAGAAAAAGAGCTTAGGAAACATTTTTTTTCCTGTACTAGTCTTTGATAATTTATGCACACACTGTACTTTTAAACCTATTTTTGTTACTATTATTTGTTAGTTAATCCTGCATTGTAAAAAATATTTATAAACAGAACACGCGATTTAAATCTGAAATCTTTAGTTTCACAGGAAAGTCAGGCTGGTAAATGGATAATAGCTCATTATTTCAAGTTGGTAAGGAAATCTACGTACTACATCAGGTTCAAGGAATGGTCAACCAGTTCTTTGTGGATCTTCTTGTCTGTGATAACCTAGCAGACTGGGATACCTGCTCTAAGGAGCTGTTGATGAACAGTACACCACACAGCTGGGAGTGTGGTCCGGTGTACTTTACATGCTGGAATCACAAGACAAACAGACTGCATGTCTTGTTACTCTCAAACAGTTGCATCTAGTAGCTAATAAAATGTACTGTGTGGTCCACATTAAGTAACTTATGTTCCTATCATAGATTTTTATTTTCAAAGCCAAAAACTAGTTTAAGCTATGAATAACTTTGAACTGCATGAAAACATTTACTGGATATCTCTTCAATATTCAAATTATTACTTAGGATTGGTAGTGTGTTTAAAATATAGCCTATTTGCTTAAAGACAGCTATAAAACTATCCCCAATTCTGACATTTTCCTATATGTACATATGAAAAGAGAAAATATTTAGAGTATTTGTTAAAATAAAAATATACCTTTATATATAATATAAATAAATAATGTTTTGTTTATATAACATATGTAGTATTTTACAGTATTTATCTGTGAATAAAAAACTTATGTAGATAATAGATATTATCTATATCTCTGTCTATATATAGAGAGAAATAATATACTATATAAAGAGAATGTATTATATAATTACTGAAAAAACGTGCCAGTGTTAACAGTTAATAACTTAATTAGTAAAACTAAGATTGATTTTTATTATTTTAATTGAAGCTTTTGTGTTCATTTTAAGTTTTAATCATGCATCACTTTTTTTAAATTAAAGTTTATTGGGGTGACAATTGTTAGTAGTTACATACCATGTTCCCCGAAAATAAGACCTAGCCAGACAATCAGCTCTAATGCGTCTTTTGGAGCAAAAAATTAATATAAGACCTGGTATTATATTATTATATTGTATTATATTATATTATTATTATATTATATTATTATTATATTATATTATATTATTAGACCTGCTCTTAAAGTAAAATAAGACCCAGTCTTATATTGTATTATATAAGATCCGGTCTTATCCGGTCTTATCGTAAAATAAGACCGGGTCTTATGTTAATTTTTGCTCCCAAAGATGCATTAGAGTTGATTATCCAGCTAGGTCTTATTTTCAGGAAAATATGGTAGGTTTCAGGTGTACAATTCTGTAATATATAATCTATACACCACATTGTTTGTTCACCATCAAGAGTTAGTTCTCCTTCCATCACAATATATTTGATCCCTTTTACCCTCATCTACCACACCCTTCCCCCACTTACCCCCTGGTAACCACTAAACTATTGTCTGTGTCTATGATTTTTTGTTTCTTCATGTGTTTGTCTTGTTCCTTTATTGTTTTCAGTTTTACACACAATGTATCAGTGAAATCATATGAATCTCTACTTTTTCTGTCTGACTTATTTCACTTAGCATAATAATCTCAAGATCCATTTATGTTGTCACAAATGGCATTATTTCATCTTTTCTTATGGCAGAATAGTATTCCATTGTGTATATATACCACATCTTCTTTATCCAATCATCTATCGAAGGACACTTTGGTTGTTTCCATGTCTTGGGCACCATAAATAAAGCTAAAATGAACATTGAAGCACATATATCTTTACAGATACATATTTTCAGATTTTTGGGGGTAGATACCCAGGCGAGGGATTGCTGGGTCATATGGTAATTTTATTCTTAATTTTTTTGGGAATTTCCACATTGCATTTCATAGCGGCTGCACCAATCTGCATTCCCACCAACAGTGTATGAGGCTTCCTTTTTCTCCACAGTCTCTCCAGCTCTTGTTATTATTTGTCTTGTTGATGATAGCCATTATAACTGGTGTGAGGTGATATCTCATTGTGGTTTTTAGTTGCATTTCTCTGATGATTAGTGATGTTGAGCATCTTTTCATATGTCTATTGGCCATTTGTATGTCCTCTTTGGAGAAATGTCTCTTCAGGTCCTCTGCCCATTTTTTAAAATTTGATTATCTGTTTTTTTGTTGTTGAGTTGTATGAGTTCCTTATGTATTTTGGATATAAGCCCCTTGTCAGAGGCGTTGTTTGCAAAAATATTCTCCCATTCGGTTGGTTGCCTCTTTATTTTGTCGATGGTTTCTTTTGCTGTGCAGAAGGTTTTAAGTTTGATATAGTCCCATTCATTTATTTTAGCTTTTATTTCCCTTGCCTTTGGAGTCAAATTCATAAAATCCTCTTTGAATCCAAAGTCCATAAGTTTGGTACCTATGTTTTCTTCTATGTAGTTTATTGTTTCTGGTCTTATGTTTAGGTCTTTGATCCATTTTGAATTAATTTTGGTACACGGTGACATATAGCAGTCTAGTTTCATTCTTTTGCACATGGCTTTCCAATTCTCACAGCACTATTTATTGAAGAAGCTGTCTTTTCTCCATTGTATGTTTTTGGCTTCTTTGTCAAAAATTATCTGTCCATATTTATGTGGGTTTACTTCTGTGTTCTCAATTCTATTCCATTGGTCTGTGTGTCTGTTTTTCTGCCAATACCATACTGTTTTGATTATTGTGGCCCTGTAGTACAGGCTGAAGTCAGGGAGTGTGATACCTCAAGCATTGTCCTTTTTTCTTAGGATTTCTTTGGCTATTCGGGGATCTTTTCTGGTTCCGTACAAATCTGATGATTTTTTGTTCTATTTCTTTAAAAATGCCATTGGGATTTTGATGGGGATTGCATTAAATCTGTATATTGCTTTCGGTAATATGGCCATTTACCATTTACCAATATGTTAATTCTTCCAATCAATAGATTCAGAAAAAGCATTTGACATGCTACAACATCCATTTATAATGAAAACACTTAATAAAATAAGTATAGAAGGAAAATACCTTAACATAATAAAGGCCATATATGACAAACCCTCAGCCAATATAATTAACACTGAAAAACTAAAGCCCTTCACTCTACATTCAGGAAGATGACAGAGCTGTCCCGTATCACCTCTGCTTTACAACAGAATATTGAAAGTCCTAGCCAGAGTGATAGGCAAGGAAAGAAAGAAAAGGCATCCGAATTAAGAATGAAGAAGTTAAATTGTCACTTTTTACAGATGACATTGATGCTATATATAGAAAACCCTAAAGACTCCAACAAAAAGCTCTTAGAAACAATAAACGAATACAGTAAAGTTGCTGGCTACAAAATCAATGTACAGAAGTCCATTGCATTCCTATATATTAATGATAAAATCTCAGAAAAAGAAACAAACAAAAAAACTTAAATCAATTGCTTTTGCAATTGCAGCAAAAAGAATAAAACACCTAGGAATAAACTCAACCAAGGATGTGAAAAACCTATACACTGAGAACTATAAGACATTGTTAAAAGAAATTGAAGAAGACACAAAGAAATGGAAAGACATTCCATGTGCATGGATTGGAAGAATCAACATTACTTTTTAAAGCACTACAAATGCACACTCAGTATAACTGCTTTGTTTAAAGAAAACTTCGAAATGTTAAATACCTTCTTTACAGACCAGTCTGATGGTTTGCATAAACAGATTAAAAGCTTGTGGAATTAATTTTCATAGAAATGTATTTTGTCTCACAAATTTTTTTTCTTTTTTTTTTAATTTTTATTTATTTATTTTTTTATTTTATTATTTTTTTTTTTTTTGCCTCACAAATTTTTAAAGAACAAGGAGCTTTCGGAAATTTTTTAAAGTTTAATTTTGTCTGCCAAACAACATTTGGCTGCCTACTTATAATGTGTTTTGAATACTGTAGGTGATTTGGATGAAAAACTGTATTTAAAATAATAGGCAGTATGAACTACTTTAATATTTTAATTTTCTGAAATTCTTACACACTGTCTTGTAAACATTTCAACATGATCACTGGTCACATTTAGTTAGTGCACAGTAGTTAAAAATATAGAATTATACACTAATGGAAATTGAAAAATACCATCATTCTTTAATCACTGAATGATTTTGAATGCTATTAGTATAATTAGCTATTAAGTCATTCATAGTTTTAAGTATCCCTGACATGTCTGTTGTGTGCAGCATTTACTGAGCGTATGATATTTTAAATTTGGCTATCTATGGTTAAAGATGCCCAGTTATCCCAGAGTCATTGAAACATTCAGAGGTAAAGCCACACATAAGTAATCTGTCTTTATGACTGGCAGGTATTCTTGTGTCTACTGCTTTGCTTGCCTTCTCCAATTTGAAATGGAATTAAATTTCTTAAAAATTCATATACAGGGTGACACCATTTCAGAGATAGATTTTGTCTTTATTTTCAATTTCTTATAAGAAAAATACATGTTTTTTGATACATTATTTCTGATGATAAAAATAAGAGAATGTTTGAAAATGTTTTCTTTCAAATGAATTTTTAAACATACGCTTCTAACAAAACAATTTTTAAATAAAATGGAACAATGGTATAAGATCACTCTAGATGTTTAAATTTGAGATGGCAGTTTTAGAAGCTGATTTTCTTACCAAATGCCCTTCTTCCTAATGTCTATATTAGCCTTTTTCCCATCCCAGCCTTTTACTAAAATCCCTCCAATATTATAATTCTTTCTATTTATGACTGTTTCTCTATTATTTGTAAGTTTTCCATCTTCTATTTTATTGAAATTACCTTTTTCTTTACTCATCATCTCAATAGTTCCTAGGAATTTTTTTTTTAAATATGTGTTTTAAGAAACAAAGCATACAACATTAAATATAAGATATTGTGCTAAAATCGTGGTATTAAAATTCATTCATGAAAAATATGAGTATGTCCTCTCTATGCCAGTCACATTCCTTTGTGAGGTTTCTTGCCTTGTTCTTTATGGTACAACTTGTGACAGGTAACTGAAAGACCTAAAATAAGATACTGGTCTTTATGACTAGAAATTGACATTCTTATTATACCCAAAATTTATATATTTTATCTGTTTGAATAACAGGATTTGTGTTAGTGATGCTATAGCTAGCCAGCTAGCTAGCTAGATAGCTAGATAGCAAGAGAGAGAACTGTTTATATATATATAAACATGTGTGTATGTGTGTGTTATCTGATATTATGCTATTATCTATAGATTGAAAACTTCAACTTTGAAAAATATAGGCATTGGAAAAAATAGATAGCCATTGAGTACCCATCAAGTGTTAGGCTCTATGTTAAGTATTTTTATGCCTCTAGCTGTTCCCCCTCATGCAATCCAGCTACCATTAGTTTTATAGTTGAACTAATTTAGGCTTAGGTTTTTTTAGTACTCTTATGAAACATATACAGCTAGTTGCTCTTACTAGTACATACAGCTGCCTGTTAGAAAACATGAAAAGTCATTTACCTAAATGCAATGTAACTAATTACTAAAAAGTATTAAATATTAGTAAGAACATTAGAAAGGCGCTAAAATCTTCATAACTTTATACCTTGGCAGGCTTCTTACCTTTTCTAGAAATTTGCATCATAAACAGATGCCATGTAAACACATACAATCCATGTAAATATACAAGGTGTGATCACAAAATATAGTGAAGGTTTAAATTTTAAAAATTTATTCAAATATATGGTGATGGAAAGAGAACTAACTCGGGTGGTGAACACACGATGTGATATAGAGATGATGTATTACAGAATTGTACACCTGAAATCTATGTAACTTTACTAATAATTGTCACCCCAATAAACTTTAATTTTAAAAAATTATCACAGTAAAAGACACATTACCATTAACCCCCCTCAAAATACTCCCTCTTTCTTCAAACACACTTATCCCATCGTTTTTGCTACTTTCTGAAGCAGTTCTGGAAGTCCTCTTTTGTGAGTGTCTTTAGTTGCGCTGTTGTGGCTGCCTCCATGTCTTGAATCATTTTGACTTTGGGGAAGAGCCAGAAGTCACACGGTGCCAGATTCAGTGTATAAGGTAGGTGAGGACACACCATAATGTTTTTATTGGACAGAAATTGCCATACCAGAAGAGATGTGTGACACGGAGCATTGTTATAATGGAAGATGATTTACGGCACACTTTAAAACACATCTCTCAACCATAGCTCACACCTGACTGACTGCACAGAACAAGTTGAAACTTGTCACACACTGTTACAAAGGTTCGACGCGCCACTTCCCATATTGAAGATCCCTGCCTTTCCATTGGATGGCACTCAGCAGTAGCATTCACCGTATTTTTTGATCACACATATTATGAATATCAGACCATATTTCAAAAAGTTAATGTCCCATTTGAAGAAATAATGGACATATATCATAAATATTGTCTTAAGATGATGTGTCAGGAAGATTAGAAACCCTATATGAATTGTGAATATTCTGGAACAGTAGGCATTGGTTAACTGTAGCCATTGATTAACATTAGGAAGCCCCTTAATTTCTGGTCAATTTGGATATATCACTACAGAAGCTAGACTAGTGGTTCAAGCTTTAAATCTCAAAGAGATAAAAATAAAGTGTATAAGAGGTGTTTGACTTATTTGAAGGGAAGGTGGATAAAAAAAGTAATGACAATATAAGGGGCTGTATCTCTAATCATTTGAGCTTACATTTAGAAATATAACCTTCAGCTACTGTGATTGACCCTAATATCATTAGAAACACAATTATTAACTCATACTGCGTATCCGCCATGCGCTAGTCATTTGTCATGCTTGAGGAAAACAGTAAATAATGTCAAATTTCTAATTAGACATACGTACGTATGTATTTCCATATGCATATTTATGCGTATAATATGTGTGTGTGTCTATAAACATACTTGTATATGGACAGAGTTTTTTTTTTTTAAAAAAAGTAAATACATTCATGTATCATATTGGATATATTTTGGCTTATATGCCACTCTTCTACTATGTATTCATTATCTATTAGCACTTCAAAAAATGAGTATTTATTATCTGCCAGTTGTGAGGGTCGAGAATCTGGGAATCATTTAGCTGTGTGTTTGTGGCTCAGGTCTCTCATGGGGTTGTAGCCAGCTGTTGGCCGAAGCTTCAGTCTTGTAAGGCTTACCTGGAGCTGAGAGTTCCACTTCCAAGCGTACCCACTTGATTCTTGGAAGGCCTGAGTTCCTTGCCAAATAGCTCTCTCTATAGGGCTCTTGAAATGGTAGTTGACTTACCTCAGTGAGAGTGATCCAAGAGAGAGACAAAAACAGAGAACCTCCAAGATGGAAGCCACAATGTCTTTTATAACCTTATCTCAGAAATGACATACTATCATATCTGCCATATACAACTGGTCACACAGACCACCTCTGAAAATATGTGGGAGGTGGCTACACAAGGGTGTGAATACCAGGTGGGGTTAGTTCGGAGCCATCTGGGAGGCTGAGTACCACTTGCTCTGAACATGGAAAGACCCCCAGACCAGTGGTCATGTGGTACTCATCACTATGGTAGGCACTTAGCTACTTCCTTCCTTCCTTAAACATGAACATATTTTACTATCCTAGAATCTTGATGCTGATAGGGTCTCAATCAATCGTAACTAATTCTCAAATTAAAAAAAAATGCAGCAATTGAAATAGGAAAGATGAAGTAGCACAACGTCATGTAGCCCTTCAGAGGCATAATCAGTTTCTTGACTACAATCCTAACATGTCTTTTACAGCAGCATCCTGAAATTTATTATTTTGTTATTGTTTATGTTTAATCCTAATAATTTATATAAGAATTGAGGTAATATTGAATCAGGACAAATTCACGGAATAATGGTTGACTGATTCCCTGAAGAACTTTTTACTATTATAATTGTGGTGTCTGGTCATCTTTGTTTTAATCTTGGCTTATTTGGATAGACATATAAGTGCATTGATAGGACCCAGCCTCTGCTTTTTCCATCCCACTCTCCCAACACCACTAGGGTTTGCCTTCTAAATCTGAAATTTGATCCAGTAAATTACATCTTCAGTTTTCACCGATGGAATCACCATGTCAGACACTCAGCACTAAATAATGCTAAGGTATATGTAAATCTTTAGGTCAAAGATAGTCCTTGGTATTTATATAGAAGAAGAGCGGGGCAGGGGGAAGGGAGAGAAATAGGAGAGGGTAAGCGAGAGTACAGGTGCTTTTAAAGGATTCTACATAAAATACTCCTATAGAGCTGAGAGATGAATTTCAATAGGTGGTTCAGAAAGGTCCATCATTTGGACAATAACACTACAGAGCAGGATGCATTCCATTGGAGAAAGTATGAAAAGTAGTTACAAGTAATGGAAAAATTATTTCTGTTAAACTTACCTTAATAGTTACTTAAAGTTAAGTGTCTGCATTTTACAGCAGGTTCAGGAAAGCACCAAGAATGTAAAGTCCATTGTTTTTAAAATTATAGTGAAGTTAAAACATTTTATAGTATGAGAATGTATATATGTGTGTGTGTGTGTGTGTATATATACACACACACACACTCACACATGCATATGTATATGTTCTTATGGGTGTGTGTGTATGTGTGTGTGTCTGTCTTTATGCACAAGCTTATATCTAGGGTTAGGGTTTCTGTGAGAAAGAACTTGTGGGAAAAATCCACTAACAAATTGTGTGTTCGGAGGTTGTTTTCTAACCAGTTCTGAGTGGAGAGGGTTAACTCGTGGAACAGTACAGAAGCCTATATAACCAGGATGCCATTACAGTAAATGAG
Source organism: Rhinolophus ferrumequinum (assembly GCF_004115265.2). NCBI lineage: Eukaryota > Metazoa > Chordata > Mammalia > Chiroptera > Rhinolophidae > Rhinolophus > Rhinolophus ferrumequinum. The sequence continues at coordinate 14,449,914 of NW_022680355.1, read as the reverse complement.
GTAATACCATTTTGCTGAGACTGGGTAAAGGCTGGCTTAGAAAGGATGAACTCAAGCTGGAGCCAAATCTCAGTTAATTAACTCCAGCTACTCTGAAATTCTATTGTGAGAAAGCCGTGGCTGAAGTCGGGACTCAAACTATACTGTATCATGTCGGGAGAAGTGTGAAATAATACAGAACTCACTGTGATACAGGTTGGTCCAGCAGCAATATTAGATAACTCTGGGTCAAATTTGATTTAAAATCAGTTATAATTGCTCAAAAGCTTCTCTAATTAGAAAATTCAGAATTAAGTTCATAAACATTAAAAAGTTGCAGGGTTTGCTTAAAATGGATAAGAAATGCTTGAAATTAATCAGGCAGAGTGATCATTATTATATACTTTTTACAAAGCATTATATTAATAATTACTTTTTGGCCTTCTTCAACATTTCTAAAGTAGACATAAATGGACTATCTCTTAGATCTATGATGAAGGAGGAATTAAATTCTAAGATTCATAGAGTGTTAACACTTTATACACTTTAGATGAAATGAAAAAATATGAGCTTGAAAACCTGTGTGTTGTATCATAAACATACTTTCTACTTTGGGAATGGGTCTGTCAAGCTGTAAAAAGTTGTTGTCAGGCACTAAAATATGGAAGTCATACAGAGGTGGATAATTAAAACTTTATCCAGAGGGTGTGATTGCACATTGAATCAACAAAATTATGGGTTCTTTTTATGTTGAGTCGTAATGCATGACTTGGTCCTCTACTGCCCTATTGGTGTTCAACAAAGTATTGAATTCACTGATATGATTTAACTTTCATTGCTGCAAGCCGTAAATAAAAAGTTCTAGAAAAAACCATATGAATATATTAGATGAAAATAACTACCAAGGTGTTTATCCAACTCTGGCCCCCTGTTGATTTCTGGAAGCCCTTTATTTCTCCAAACCTCAACTGACATTCCCCCAACTTCCATGTTACCATAGAAGTAATAGCATATGTTCTACAAACTTTTTAAATCCTTGATTATACCTTAGCTTTTTCTTAGCCTCTGATAGGTGAGAGTCAGGCCCTGTCATGTGAACGCTCCCACCTTTTCTCTTTTAAATTACCCTGATGAAAAGAAGGCTGACAAGCTTTGCCCCCAAACAAATCCTTAGTAACCAGAAGAGATTGATGATTCTGGTTAAATTTTAATACCCCATAATCAATTTTGGCTCATATTCAGCCTTGTATGGCCTCATAAATAACTAAATAGTTGGGGAAGAGTGATACAAATAACCAGTTTCACTAATACTTCTATAAGTTGGGTTATACATTTGATAACCATATAACAAAATATGTATATTACAAATGGATACACATATCTTCTCCCCACTAGTGTACAGTATTCATATCAGGATCCCCAAGCTTAGTGCACAGTAATGGTGGTGCAAGCACCCGCCAGAAACATGACAGTGCCGGCGTGAGGAGGCAGCTCTTGTAGTTTTGTGGATGTTGGACATCAGGTGACAATTGCGATTATAGTTGGACACAGCAGCAGCAGATTTCCAGATGCCACAAGGGGTTCCTTGAGTAGCTGAGTTCTCAGTATGCAAACTCATTAAAGAAGGTTGAAAGAGAAAGGGGTTGATCAATCGACATATGCACACGCACGCATGCACATGTGCACACACATGCAAGCACACATTCTCACACACACATGCATGCACGCACGCACATGCATACACACATGCACACACACACACGACCCTGACTCATCCAGTAAATATCCTTCCCTCTTTTCCCCTTTCCTTTCTTCTAGCAGAGTGCCTTACACAGTTTGTACTCAGTCAGTATTGGTTGACTTGAAGGTGTACTCAAGACATTTATGTCCAATCCAAGAACTTTCTCACTTTCCATTTTGTAGAGCTTTATTTGTATATTCATCAGGATAGAAAGATTTAACATGATTTGTTATCCTGTGAAATGTATCCTCAAATGTTAAAAGAATGGTCCCATGTGGTTTTTAATGAAAGTGAGGTAACACATAAACAAAAAAGTTTTTGTGTTATCAAAATGAGACAGCATTGTGTCATTGTCCTAAAGCTTGCCACTTTGTCAGAGGCACCCAAGGCTGCTGAGTAGCTAAGCTCCTTCTTCTCGTGCCAGATGCTCTCTGCGAATCAGGCTGCCATTAGACACCAAAGGCTGAATTCAGCTTAACAGAAAAGATGAAGTGGTGACCGAGGTTAGAGTTATCTCCTAAATTGGTGTTAACTGAAACTCTCTCATATTCCCAGTGTGCCTGCTGTCTCCCTTAATAGACTAAACATATGTGTCTTTTCAATCACTTAGGGAAAGATGTTATGAAATAACTATAGTCATAAATGGGCCATAGATGGTTTTCACATAATATCATAATCCATTATAATTTCTAATTGACTTTCAAATGCATCACAGTTAGCTAAGAGATTTATTTTTAATGATATATTATCCAGTAAAGGTCATAAAGAGAAATCAAGGATATTTTCTGTTCAATGATACAAAAATAACATTATGGTCATCTATTTGGTTTTCCAAGGAAATATGCCTTTATTTCTTTAAAGTTGTTGCTCGTGTTACATTCTTAGGAGGCAAATGAAAGGAGAATGACATTTTTCAATGGAGTTACATGCCATTTTCACTAGTTATAGTTTTTTTTCTCTACAGTGCTATTATTTTTATTAGATTAACAATAAGTTATTATGAATAGAGTCCCCTTTGGGTGTGGTAAGGGTCTCACTGTGGATGTCTGCAAAATGCCACTGCCATCATTAGGTTAGGTCCTGTTAAATGAAACTGATCAATGTAATTTTTTTTAAAAAAAACACAATTTTTGTTCTTTAGCTGACTAGATTGGTTGATTTAATTTAGTGATCTGTTTAGGCTATATACTTCATCTCCTAGCTCTCCATGAAGAAGTTTTAGTTATGACATTTGAGTTAGCGTTTTATCTGGTAATGATCTATGCTTTAACAATTGTGAAATGCATTCTATGTTTTTTAAAAATAACCCTCTAGATTTGAATGTCCAAACACATAAATGCAATACTAAAGTTTCTAAACTAAGGTGGCGTTCTTTACTATCTTTGAGTTACGTACCCCTTAAGCATCTAATGAAAAGCCATGGGTGCCCCCTATAAGGTTGTGAGGACGCCATCTTTGGACTCCCTTTCAGTGCTAGGCAGGATGAAATGATAATGGTGTTTTTATGTCTTTCCCTTGTATTTCTCCTGGTTGAGAATGCAAAGTCCGTTGCTTCTGTTATCCATGCGCCTGCTGGTGAAAGCTCAAGTCACCCTCAGAACAGGGTCTACAGAACACATTTCAGCCATCACCATCCCCACGTGTCCCTGATGCATCCTTCCAGTTAAGAGAAAATGGCACAGACATGACAGCAACTCATAAAATATAGCCACATCTAATTTTCACTCTTATGTTGGCAGACATTAAAAAAAGGAGGCAGAGGAGGAGGGTGGGAGAGGAAGAAAGAGGTGGAGAGGAGGAGAGAAGGAGGAGGAGGAAACTTAGAGCAACTTAAACGAATAGCGAAGACGGGTTTCTTGCTTTACCAAGACTCCTAGAGTCCACCTCCCCCTACCTGCACATACACAAAAGCCTATCTTAGAATTCACAAAAATGTGGAATTAATTTACTCTGTCTCCATGAGTGTCTATTTTTTGAGATAGAAAGTATCAGTGCTTCTCTTTCTGGCACTTGGCATAATCCTGCTTGGGCTACATAATATGGATAAATTACAGAATCTTGTTTGCCCAAGAAGAATGTTTTGGAAGAAACTCTTGAGAAAATGCCCTTCTTATCAAAAGAAGGGTGGTTTTAATCCATTCTTATCATTAACTACAAATTCCACTTAAATATTATATGTTTAATGTTATAAACAATTAGAAGGCCACAATTTCAACACTTGATATCCTCTCAGTATCTTTAGTCCCTTTCCCCAAGGCGGTTTTAGTAGGACAAAAGTAATACACGCAGTTTCAACATCGCTGATCATTTTACCTAGTCTCCACTTTCAAACATATTAGCTGTACTTGTTTCAACAAAGCCTTACTGAAAGGAATTCTGTCCTCAAATGATTATATTTCACAGTCATATGCCTCTTTCACTTATCTCTACCTTTTTCCTTTAGCCAAAAATGTTTTTCAAGATTCACCAGCACACTCAATCTACTGATTCTCTTTTTGCAAACACACTAATCACTATTTTCCCACAAACTTTTAATATACCTTGATGTTTAAAAAAAAAAAAAACTTTGCATTTTAATGTCATGTTTTCTTCTATCAACTTCCAAATTAATCTAAATAAGTTTTGAAACTACTCAGATTCCAGGTTATGTCTTGATTATCTATATATTTGCTGTGTGTGTGTGTGTGTGTGTGTGTGAGAGAGAGAGAGAGAGAGAGAGAGAGAGAGAGAGAGAGAGAGAGAGAGAGAGAGAGAGAATAAGTTGCTTTTAGTTCTTGGTTTTATTTTAAATACAAGAAAACATTACATTTACTTAAGTCACCTGGGTCCCCCCTTCAAAGGGAGTTAGGTGAACTTACCCCCAAATCCAGATCATAGGTCTTACTTCCCTGCAGCTCCATGACTCCTGAGTTCAAAACTGCATTTCCCTGCCAGTTTCCATGAAAAACTCAAATGCATTATGGAAATTACTATTTCTGCAACCTAAATAATTTGAGGAGGTAACAAATGACCATTTGCCATCTTCGGGCTTGCAACGTTTGCTCCTTACAGATTTCTCTTTCTCTCTTCTCTGCCTCCCTCCTCCTTCTCCTATTTCACCCTTCCTGACCTTTACCCTTTTGCAGAAGTCAGGGCCCTCCACAAAAGATACCCTCCTTCACGTATCCAGGCTGCTTTGCAAATAAGGGACACTCCCATAAATCTCTCTATTCCTTTATTTGCTTCTTTGGAGATTAAGAATCTTATATCATGATGATGAAGTTTATATATTTAAGAGCTTTCTAATCATATCAGAATGACTGCAAGTGACATTTATGAAAGCATATAATTGTAACACATATTTATTACTTGCAAAGCAACAGGGTTACATGCATGTCATTGCCTCCACTTGGCCCCCAAAGAACTTATAAACCAGCTTAAGGCTTACCCTTACCAGTATCAGATTTAATGCTAAATAGATTTTAAGTTCTTATAAAGTACGAAAAATTAAGCGTATTTGATTTAAGGCTCATTTTTTAAAAATCAGCATTTTGAACTAGTTACAATTACTTGCATATATACCTACTGAATTTATCCGATGCTACCTATTCCTTTAATGCAAGGGTGTCCAACCTTTTTTCAATGGTTTTCACCAAAGGCCATTTGCGGTAAAATACACAAACAGCCAGGCCACTCACTCGAGGTGAAGTACGTATTGCCTCACCTGGTTTATTTAAGTAAACTAAATATATTTTTGGAATTTTCTGTGGGCCAATTAAAAATGGATCACGGGCCACAGTTGGCCCCCGGGCCTCAGTTTGGACACCCCTGCTTTAATGTATCAATCTCTTCAAGTAGAAGCTCTTCAAGTAAATAAATGATTGGGTGATACACATATATACATACACATATATATATTGAATTAAACAGTGTCTTAAAGTAGAGTAATTTGTCATCCCACCAACTAGACGTTACACTTGATGGCATTATTTCCAAAAAATAGACTCTCAAAGTTTTTATCAAAATGTTCATCCAAGAATAATGAATTATGGAAATCTAGACCCACTATAGGTATTTATGATTGGAACACAAATAAACAACTTCCTCACTTAAAAAGTACCACTCTATTAGAACATTTAATTTACTTTATTTAATATCTGATTCACTGTACGAGTATGTTCTAGAGTCAGACATACTAGTATGTTTTGAGTACAATTACTTTCCTCTAGATCTATGTTAAATATATTTTTCAATCCAGTAAAATATTTTCAAGGGAAATTTAGCAGAAGCCGAAGATAAATAATGACTAAAGAAAAGAATAATAAATAGTTTCATTGAGATGGAAATACATTTTTACACAAGACTCTGTGAAGTAAATGTTTCATAGTTACATGCTGGTTCACTTACATGCCAAACTAAGAAAATGGAAGAATAGCTGAAATATTGTGTTCTCGAGAAAAGTGAGAATCATATCAAGTCACTTAAACTTGCATACTTTTTAACTTAAAAAAATAGTTTTAAACTCATGGCAAGGGTGAAGAAATAGTACAGAGAGTTCCCTTGCGTGCAATTCTCTTGCCTGTCCTATAATATGCCACATTCGTTTGAATTCTCTCATTCTCTGTGAGGTGGAGGCAATCTGAAGAGTCATTCCAAAAAAGCTATTTTTGAGAGAAAAATGTAGAAGTGATGTTTCAAATCAAACTGTAGCTAAGCCACTATGCTGTTGAAAATTGCAGTATATAAGGAAAATGTGCTCAATAAATCAGGGCAAGATGGGATAGCAAATAGTATAAACTGAAGATAATAAAGCTAATGCATCTTCATTTTTGTCAGAGTTGTTTCTATTTACAATTCACTATTTTAAAATTAGTCATGTATATAATATAATATATAATATATATTATATAATATATCTAATGTATATAGGTAATAGTTAAAGCAGCTACAATAAATGTATAAATTTAAGTGCTTTGAGATCACAGTATGGCACATATAATACTTGGGTTAAATATTGATTTCTGCCGATGCAATTATTATTAAATCTCTTCGTTTTACCTTGTTTCATTGGAACCCAACATCTAACAAAGATAGGAGATACTTGCGTGATTAAAAAAATTATAACCAAAAATTCTGAGTAAGGTGGTCCAAGTGTCAAAATTAAACATAACGTGAAGCTCTTTGGAAGTTTCATGAATTACAGTGAAATGTTAATTTTTATTTCTTTGTAAAATATAACAGGGGACTTACTGTGATTCACAGGTAAAGTTAGCCTTCCTTGGGTGTAACTAAATATGTATAAACATTTTGATGTCACAAGAAATAAAAATTACTTACATTTTTTTCTTATTAAAGTGACAATAATCTTAAAAATATGGTGTTGCAGAGAATGTTGAGAAGTGATTAGACAGAATAGAATCAGGATAGCTAAGTAATGCCCAATATTTAAAGCCAAATGAACAGTAAGAACAGAGGCTTGGTATCTGCAATAGAGAATTGCATGTCCAAGGTGTAATCAGCATGGATGGAAATCAGGATTTTTATAAGACCATCACCATGGTCTTATAACCATATAAATGATATGCGATAGAATGGAATTGAGATAATTCCTGGCACCATGAAAATTATAATTTATTTTATAAGCAATATAAAGCTTATTCGAAAGCAGGTGAACTACTTGATAAAATTGTGTCTTTAAAAGATTTTTTTTCTAAAAATGAATTATTAGTGGCATTTTTGGAATTGAAGTGGACAAACCTAGGAGACTTTTGCCAAATGGGAGGTGTAGAAATCAAGTGGACTGAATTGCAATGAAAATAGAAAGAAGGGACAGATAAGAAAGATATCTCTAGATACAATCACTAGCACCTGCTGGTTAATGGGATATGTATAACCAAAGGTAGATTGTAATGAAAAACACACCTGATTCAATTTGATGTGTTCAAGCTAAATAATAGAACTTAATGGTAGGGCATACAAAATCATGACTCTGCCATTTGCATGAGGAAGCATTAGTAGAGTCCCTGGGAATTTGTCTTGACTGATATTTTTTTTCACATCATTGATGACCAAATTATGAATTGGCACTAAATTTCACACCAATATGAAAAAGTGGTATTTCTCTAGCACAGAGAAATCCACCGGAACAGAATTATATGCCTGTTTTGAGTGTAGTTAACTACTTCTGAATCATTTAAAAATTCAGCCTGTAGGTATATGTTGGATATGTATATAAGTAAATGCTGTTATATATCTCTTCAAGTAGCTATTTTCAGACTTTATTCATTATTTTTAATCTTTCATATTTAAAGCACGTGTAACTCTAAGGTGAATTTCGGTACTCTGATTCTGTCATGAGATTTCCTTAACTGAACTATTTAATCAGTGAGATAGTTGGGATAAAAAGTTTTGTTTCCCCTTAATTTGTCACATAGGCATTTTAAAGATAATTTTCTGTGTGATTGTTAAACATATAAAAATCAACATTTCTCTCATTCCTCTGCTTTCAAAGCATCTAACAAACTAATTTGCAAACTTGCTTTTTTGTATTTCCCCAGATTTCAGGAAAAAGTTATCATTCTTGAGCTTTTTCTCTGTCATTGTTTATTAAATGTATGATCCTGCACTGAGGAATTAAGTGGAGAAAGCTATTTTACACCACTAGTAGATAAAAGGAGCCAAGCCAAGTACGAATTGGTATTATTCATTATCAAGTTTTTGTTGTTGTTGTGGTCTGGTCTTTTTCTGAACTTGGCCTTGCTCTTACTTTACTGAAATAGTATACCAACAACAGGGAGATGGCTGATATGCGAGAGGCTAAAAAGTTCAGTCTGTTGGGAGAGGGATTCATTTCAGCCCATCAGTGTTGTTATTCTGCTAAGTGGTGACATAATCCCAAATTCACATTCCCAAGAGATTGGCTCTCAGGATCTCTCCCATTTGCTGACTTTACTGCAAAAGAATGCCAGCTTCTGCCGTAATTGAGGAAAAAGGTTTTCAGGCCAGATTATCATTTCTGAAATGGATCACATAACATATCTAAAAGTGTTAGTATAAACCCGACCTTCTGCCCGGAGATTGTCTTCTTTTCAAATAAATAGATTTTTAAAAGTCCTGTCTTATTAAGGGTACCATATATTGGGTTTATTTGCTTTTCTTTTTAAATTTCAATAATTCTGATTTTCTGAAATGCAACATTTTAGGAAAAACACCATCGTGGATCAGTATTTAATATAGGGATAAGGGGAGGAGAGAAAACAACTAGAAACAACCTATATGGTTATCACTAAATTTTCTACATTAAAAAGAAAAGACTAAAGCTCCGTATATGCTCTATTGTGTTAGGAGGACTGCATGACATATTAAATGAATAGATCAAACTGAAGTAGAATATATAGAGTGTTGACCTGTCTGTGGGACAAATGATATATACATGTACAGGCAAATATTCACATATATGTGACTTCATTTGCATGTACTGTATAATGTATATATGTCATAAAATTGCCGATGGTTACTTCTGAAGGAACCAGACCTAATTGTAATGTTATTTCATAACCTTCCATATATTTAACTATTTCAGCCTGACATACATTTATAATTTTTAAAATGTAATGTAAAATTACTGCTCCCTACATTGTCTTTTGCAAAATAAGATTTCCTTAGTGTACATATAAAGCATGTTTTTAATGCATTCTATATATTCTGTGTTAACTTTATACAGTTTTGATGCATATTTAAGATATTTTGCTAAATGCTGTTATGTATTCAGTGAGTGCCCCCAAACCACTAGGAATGTTAGCCACAAACAGAAGCCACCAAGGTCCAACAGTACCTTTCAGATAGTTGAGGTAGGTGAAAACCCAAAACACATTTGATCAAGTTCTATGTTTTAAGATAAACTTTAGCCATATGTTTTTGATTCATTTACATGTAATTTATTGAACTGACATTTTAAAAGACTTATTTGATGCATAGGGAGATTTTTGTTTCATAATTATATGTGATACATATAATGCGTAATAATTTAGAGCAGAACTTGTGTTTTGCCATGTGACAGATTCCAAGCACATGTTCCTTCCTGATTCAGTGTGTGTGAAGGGAGGTCAAGTTACAGTTCAGATTTATATTATTGCTTGTTCGTACGTTTTTTAAGGTAGTTTTTCTATGCCTCAGTTTCCACCTTTGTCAAATTAGCATGATGGTCTTTATTATAATTTACCATGGTCATTTAGCAGAACCTATAAAATTTATTAACATGTTTGCAAATAATTAGTTCCTAGATTTGTGATTTTTTAAAAAATGTGACAGCATAATTCAAATTTGCATTTGGAAATATATTGAAACACCAAGTGCCCATATTATCTCTTTCAATCTGGAGGATAGGCTTACCAAAAATTTTGTGAACTGTGAACTCTCTCAGAAGATTTATGGATACTCAATTTTATTCATAGTTGTTGTAATGGCTAAAAAATAAAATGAAATTTCACATGTTGTTCATATCTCTCACAAGCCCTTCAAGTCTCAGACAGTGCTGTTGCTTTAGGAAATAAAATTGTATTATCCTTTTTGTGCCTTTAAAAATTGAGATGTGAATATATTGGTCGGGGTTGGGGGGATGCAGAGTCAAGATGGCAGACTAGATAAACTCTGTGCTTGCCTCCTCCTATGACCACATTAAAATTACAACTAAATTATAGCGCAATCAACCTGGAGAACCATCTGAAGTCTAGCTGAACAGAAATCCTACAACTAAGGATATAAAGAAGAGGCCATCGAGACTGGTAGGAGGGGCAGAGAAACAAAATAGCCCCACCCCATACCTGCGTGTGGTGGTTGAAAATTGGGAGGGATATCTGCTGTGGAGGCACTCCTTGGAGGAGCAAAGGACCCCAGCCCCACACCAGGTTCTCCACCTAGAGTACCGGTGTGGGGAAGAGGAGCCCCCACAACATCTGGCTGTGAAAAACAATGGGGATTCCAACCATCCAACTGAGACAGAAGACTGCAGGGAAACCCAGACATTCTCTTAAAGGACCTGTGCACAGTCACTTATTCATAAGCACTCACCCTGGCTTCCAGCAGAGGAGCAGTGACTCAGGAGACACCAGAGACATACAGTCGTGTGGCTTCAGAGTGAGGGCTGGAGAGACAGTTGCCATTTTCCCTGTGTAGAACCCTTCTCCTGTGCAGCCAGTAGGTGGGCGCCATCTTTCATGTGTTGCGCCTCCCCCCACATGGCCAAATCTGAATCTGCATTGGCCTAGTGAACTTCCCTCACTTCACCCTGGTGACTCCTTGGGACCCCACCTCACCCAACTAGCCCAGTGCTGTAGGCACTTTCCTCGACTGGCAACCAGCCCCGGCCCGTACATCATAGGAGGCAGCAAATGGCTGGTCTCAACCTGAGTGCCACTGGAGGCACTTTCACAGCCAGCAGCCAGTCCCATCCCACATTGCAGTCTTTCTTGGATAACTCTCTGGAGTTGGCGGGCCCCAGGTGGGCAATGGCTGGCCTCAATGTACTCTGCCTTTTATTGAGTAGCTCCGGTCTCAGCACTGGCACCACACCAGAATCAACATTAACCTGGTGACCACAACTCTTCACACTTTAGTGACTCCCTGAGACCCCGCCTCACCCAACTGACATACGGCACAAGGCTCTATCAGTAGCTGTGCCTTACAGTCAACAGGCAGCAGCAGGACTCAGAGTGACCTGGACTTTCTGCAGAGCTACTGTGGGCCTCCATTTGCAGTGTGGCCTCTTCCATAAACAACCAATTGAAAAATAGGCAGAGGACTTGAATAGACATTTCTCCAAAGAGGACATACAGATGGCCTCCATGTCACTAATTATTAGAGAAATGCAAATAAAAACCACAATGAGATGTGACCTCATGCTTGTCAGAATGGCCATCATAAATAAATCAACAAACAACATGTCTTGATGGGGATGCAGAGAAAAGGGAATCCTGGTACATTGTTGGTGGGATTGCAAATTGGTGCAGCCACTATAGAAAACAGTTGGAGGTTCCTCAAAAAATTTAAAAAGTACTACCTTATGGCCCAATAATTCTACTTCTGGGTATTTATCTGAAAAAAATATGAAACTAATTTGAAAAGATATATACACCGCTGTGTTCACTGCAGCACTATTTACAATAGCCAAGATATGGAAGCAACCTAAGTGTCCATCAATAGACGATTGGATAAAGAAGATATGGTATATACATACAATGGAATATTACTCGGCCTTATAAAAGAATGAAATCTTATCATTTGTGACAACATGGAAGGACCTAGAAGGTATTGTGCTAAGTGAAATAAATCAGATTGAGAAAGACAAATACCATATGATCTCACTTTTAGGTGGAATCTGAAGAATAAAATAAACAAATAAAACAGAAACTGACTCATAGATACAGTGAACAAACTGATGGTTGCTCAGTTTGTTCAGAAGGTTGCTCAGAAGGGAGGCGGGGTTAGGGGCAGGATGCAAAAAACGAAGAAATTAAGAAATATAAATTGGTAGTTACAAAATAGTCATAAGTATGTAAAATACAGCATAAAGAACATAGTCAAACATATTGCAACAAGTAGTGCCAGATGAGTACTAGACTAATCAGGGGATCACTGCATAAATTGTATAAATGTCTAATCAATATGTACACCTGAAACTAATATAAAATAATATTGAATGTCAACTGTAACTGAAAAAAATGATTTTTTTTAAGAAATTGAGATGCGGTGCAAAGGATTCTTACTTCTGTTCATTACATATAATTAAACCATATTTTGTGTAGTTGTAAATACAGATTTGATTTTGTGGTTCCTGTGGTGTCATTTTTGTGTGCAACTCCCTTAATCAACCTGGAATTTATTTTACTGTGTAAAGCAATGTGAAGATACAATTGTCTCTCTTCAGTTTGTACTGGCAAAGTACCTCATTTGCATTTGCAAGGTTGTTTTTTTTTATTTAGTATCATAGTAAAAGCAATAATTGTTTCCCTAACTGTATGTTCTGCTCTCTGAATTTGAGATACTATTCTTAAATTTCTCACTTTCAAATTTTTTGTTTGATGTTAAGCACTATACCTGATATGAATCCACTGGAAAGTTTTTGAAATCATCAAATGGAGGCAAACAGAAAAGGACACCTGAAAGGCAAAAAGCTTCAAACTGGACTATAACTAAATCATAACATATTAAATAAGCTTGATAAATGAATTACAGGTCAAAATATTATCAAATTAATTTGTTTTCAAAGGGCATTAGTGGCTAATGGCAGAAAAACCATATCTTCAAACAAATTCAATTTTAATATGGTATTGGAAATGATATAAATACTAAGCTTTAATGATATCAGTGATATAAATTGGAAACTAAATCACTAACTGATGACTATTTCAAGGTTACATATCAAATTTATGGAGAGGCTATCTGCTCACCCATTTACCTTTCAGATCTTCAAGTGTGCAGTTGAGTTAGCAGTCTGTGTATTATTCCTCGAAAAGCACACATCAGACAGGACTCTGCAGTTTGAGAACAACAGAAATTGAACTCTAGCTTTGGCAAAAAGGGCGTTTGTTGGAAGGGCGTTTGTTGGAAGGGTACTGGTGTAGCACTCCGAGTTGAAGAAAGAGTTGCCTCTTATCTGTTTTTGTTATCTTGTTAACATCATTCTCTCAGATCAGTGTTGGTTCCAGGAGCTCTAAACTCATAGCCTTACATGTTTATGAGTAGAAGGGAAAAAGAGATCTCTCTTTGCCAGCCCTAGATTAAAATACCTTGGGAGAAGAATTCTGATGGACCACGGTGGATTCAGATACTCATCCCCAATCAAGGCCACCAGTGAGCCGGTTATATCCACCCACCTAGTAATAATTATAGCTAATGTTTACGATTTAACAGGAATTGTGAAAATTACTTTATATGGATTCTTTCAATTGTTACGATAGTTCCATTAGTCGGATGTTCTCATTATTCCTAATTTACAAATAAAAAGCTGGCACAGAGAAATTTCCCGAAGGCCACACAGGTGAGACTTGACGGGTGAGGGCGAGCTAAACCTAAAGCCAGGCCTTAACCATGTTGGGGGACTTAATGTTAACAGAGGTGACACTTTCAAATCAGTGCCACACTTACAGCAAAAGTCAGGTATGGTTCCATTGACTCTGGAAAACCCATTGACTCTTTGAAAACCTTCACCCACAAAACTACCCACAGTCCCATCTACACCCTTCATTCTCCACAGCACACTTGCACAGTGGAAATGATGATGGCAAAACTAACAGTATTGCTCTTTTGTCGCCTTTTCTTGCTGTTCCTTCTTGTATAGCCTGTTCCTTTAAACTCCTCAGTTGGATACACATGTGCTGTGACTGCTACATGCTATGTATGCCCCCTCCATACTTGAATAAATGGGTGATAGTGGGAGGAGGGCAAACATATGGGGACTGTGACACTGATTTGAGATTGCACGAGAGGTGTGGAGTTTCTCCTGGCAAAAAAGGATGGTGCACGGAAAGATGGTGGCCTGAAAGACATCTTTCTCTATTTTACCATTTTATATATGTATATGTATGTGTGTGTGTGTGTGTGTGTGTGTGTGTGTGTGTATATATATATATAATAAAAGGTAAAGGAAGGTCCAACATTTATTTGGTGCTTTCTATGTACCAGGTGCCCATAAAATATGCACTAACTCTGTTCATTTTTATCACCCCCCAAATGAGAGAGGTCTTACTATCTCTACTTTATGGATGAAGTATATAGAAGCTCAGAGGTTAAATAACTTGCACTAAATAACACATCACTAGAAAGGTATAGAGAAGAGAATTTTTTTTTTCTGCTATAAAGAATTGACCCAGAAAATTTACCTTTTATATTTTAATAAGGAAAAAAAAAACACCTGAATTTCAAGAATAATGATCTTCAACAGAACATAAAAGTAGGTTCTATGGTAGAAAATAATTTGCTAATTTAAATAGTAATTAAAAATAACCATAATTTTTTAATGAGACTACAAAATCTCTGGGAATAAGGGTATGCCAAGTGGAGATATATATACTGACAATTAAACTTAAATCTAATATATGAATAGGAAACAAAACATAAATTTCTTGTACAGAGAGGCTTTGTGTCTTCACTACTGCTTGAAGCAAGGGGTCCTTGCCTAGGCTTTTCCTGGCTGTACTTCAGTTCTCCCTAAGGCTAAATTGTCCAAAGAATTTGAAAGAGAGAGAGAATGAGAGAGAGAGAGAGAGAGAGAGAGAGAGAGAGAGAGAGAGAGAGAGAGAGAGAGAGAGAGAGAGAAAAGTGAAATCCAGAATAACTTAGGGTTGTCTAAATCACCTGATGCTTTTTGCAAGGGAGGGATTTCACTCTAAATAGGAAGGCTTATGGTCTGTTTCCTGGCAATTTGGAAAGATTTGCACTACACTGATAACCCATTATGCAGTAACTGTGTTTTGTTAGATACTCATTTATTTTAATGCAAGTTTGCTTTATCCTGCCAGTTTGTTGACTGTTCCTTGCTGAGTAGGTCTGTAATCTAAACTTTAAAGGAGGATTAAGCTTCATGGTATTTACCTAACTAAGCATTGTCATTGTGTTATCCTCTTATATGTTTGTTACCTGGGGGTGAAAATGCTCTTTTTTGTGGGCCTTCCTGTTATTTTTGAATGAAAGCCCTTGTGGTTTTTTTTTTTAAATTCTGTTTTATGATCTGAAACTGTCATTTAAATAGAACCAAAAGTTAACTTAGACTACAATTATTTTAATACTTTTTTTTGCTGCTGTACGTACACACAAATAACAGAAAATAATACAACATAATCCATCTTCTCTCTTTTAATCTCTGAAATACCGTGAATAGTTAGTAGACCAACAAAAAATAATGACAACTTGGCTAGCCGTATTCGGACCACACCTTTTCAGAAATGGTAGTGGTTTTCAATACCCTTTGAAAATTAACTAAACTTTTAACGGAAAATTTGCTTGTCTCCTCTTCATGGCTCGTATTCTCCCAAGGTAAATGGAATATATAGGTGCATTTTAGAAGCTTTCTAACATTAATTGTTCACACTCAGAAGATACAGAAGAGACAAAAAATGTTTGACAGAGAGAAAAAGAGTGAAATCTAATTTTATTTTGATTAAAAGACTCAAGGAAGAGATAACCCCAATGTCTCTGGACAACATGTGTGAGGGTGTGATCCTAAGAATGTTGCAGCCATCTTACCACCGTGAGGCTATGAGCAGAAGGACAAAACGTAACTTGCCGTGGTTAGTAGAGGAAAAAAAGAAGATGAAAACAACAACAACAACAACAACAAACAAAACCTAGCTCTTTGAGCTGTAAGTATGGAATTGAATGAAATACAGGCTTCCTGTTATGTGAAGTGATACATTGTAGTTTAAGTCATGAAAGCCAGAGATTTCTGTTACAAGTAGCTAAGCACATTTGACCTGATATCCTTTATCCTTTGCATAATATGCTACAGACAGGCATATTAAGATAGGTCCAACACTCAAGGGCTTTTTCAAATCTAAGGGGGCATGTGGAGAGGGATGAGGATGGGAAAAAGAAAAAATGTACAGATATAGAACAATGACTATATAATTTATAAACCCTGGATATTATCAATGAACTACAAATGCACTGAGAATAACTTCAGTTTTGAAGGGGAAGGAAAACTTAGATGCAAGACAATATTTAGGAAGATTGACACCTCATAAATTCTCTTAGGATGAGAACTCTTCCAGCTCATGGTAGTTCACACACCTTTTGACACAATGAGGTAGTAGAAGCTCTCTCTTGAAAAGTGGTGGCCCCTGCTGGGTTGAGAGGACAGGTGACTGGAGGAACACGTGAGTACAAGAGAATAAGACCAGTGTACTTGAACTTGAGAAATGTGAGGACCAGCTCATGGACTGAGATTGAGCTAGGGAAGTAGGGAGGGATCAAGCTGTGGAGAACCTTACAGGACATGAAATAAATTTATTATAAGGCAAAGTCTAGGGGAGGGGAATAAATAAAAGAAAGCATTTATTTTTTTTTTACTTAAAAATGTGAATCTGAAAGTAACATATAGAATATATTACTTAGTTCACTGATTAAACCATTCATGAAACAAAACAAAACTAAAAATGACACATTTTTGGATTCAATGATTCCAATTCTAAGATTATGGCTTAAAGAAGTAATATGAGATGTTGTAGAAAATTATGTACAAGGGTGTTTATCACATTATTCATATTAATAAGAACAGGAAACAACCAAAGATCCAACAAAACTGGAAAAGTTAAATCACGGACCATTTTTAAAATTGAATATGGGGGCAGTTCCAATTATTTATTTGTAGGATATTAGGTGTCATGAGAAAACACTTATAATAAAAGGTGTAGGTGGGGAGAAAAGTATCAGGCAAAAATAAGAAGGTGTAATACCTATTAGGAAAAGAGGAGGAAAGGGGAAGGACATTTACATGCATAGATGCAATGCCCCGCAACACACACACATATGCAATTTAAAAATGGTTACAATTAAATGCAACATTCTCAACAATATTATTCCCAGCTAGTGAGCAATAAGAAATGCTCTTGTGTGTGAGTAAGTAAACATAGATTGTTTTTATGTGATAAAACAATGATTTATACATAAAAATACAAAAAGTACCTCAAAATTAAATTTCAAGAAAAAAGATGTTATAAATAGTAACGCACTATGAGCTAGAAGAAAACATTGCATTCTCAGTAAATAAGCCATATTACGACAACAACCATAATCATATTAGATCATATTAGAATATGCCTGTAAGGAAATGGAAAGCAATATGTATATTTCTGTGTAAATAATTAAGTCACAGTTACACTAAAGATTTTATATTTGCTTGGGGTTCTTTGTTCACTACTACGGTAGGTCAACAGTTTGCTAGTTTTGATGGGGAAGGTCATGGCTACAGTAAAACAAGGTGGGATAACCTTCCAGATCCTCGGCATTGTATAAGAGTGGTCTATTCAGAGAAAGGGACGGAGAGGGAAAAAAAGAGAGAAAGGGAGAGAGAGGGAGAGGGAGAAGCCTAATTTTGTTTGTATTTTTTGAAGGGAGGGAATAATGTCTGTAGCAGTAGGGAGTGACTGACTCCTGGTAAAACTGAGAAATTGATAAAGGAAAAGAAATAAAACAGAGCCTAAGGCCATGCATCCTGCTCTTTTATTTCACAGGAACTATAATACATACTCTTATTAACTCCCTGGCTGAATGAATAAGAATGATAGCATGAAGAAGAACTATCTAGCCCGAAAACCTCATTTTAGATTTTAGATCTGAGAAAATGTGTTAAATATTTTCCAAGTCACAAAATGATTTAGTGACAGCAAGAGTCTTAAGGTCCTAGGGCTCTTGATGCCCAATACAGTTTCCATTCCACTAAACCATCATAACTCCAGGCTTAAGGAAAGCTTTCAGATCACCACACAGTAACTGGTACATAAAAGTGCCTCAATGTTTTGTTTAATGTAAGTAAATAAATAATGGAAAACCCACTAAATTGGTTCTAAAAACTTACTGGCTTTTAGTCCTATTTCTTCTATAGGTTATCAGTGTGGTCTTGTGTTTGTCACTTAACCTGCTGTGCCTCAGTTTCTTATCTGCAAAATAAAGAGATTGTATTAAATATTTTCCAATGTATTTTATTATATTTAACAGATACCCTGCAGTATTACATAACTGGTGAAAATGTTGTTCTGACAAAGGTGTAATCTTTATTTATATCTTGCTCATTCAAATGCTCCATTTTCCTGCAAGCCCCAAATAAATAACCAGATAATGAAACCAAATAATAGCTGAACAACTATTGCATATCCGTGAGCATTTACAATAAGTGAAAAAATAATTATATATGAATTTAGGGAGATTTCAAGAGCTGAAATGTAGAGGACTCATTTCATTGGGAAATGTACACAGAGGAAATAGGGAATTAGAGCAATTTGACTAAGGGGGGACACTGGTGACAAGTACATACATATTAGGAATTCTCTAGAGAATATAATTATTCTCTATATAACTATATTCTGCATGTAATTATTCCTGAAAGACTTTTATGAAGTTTGTTTGATAGCTAAGGTGTAAATTTGAAAAAGAATGAAGGCCATTGGTAGACAACTGGATTAAGAAATTATGGTGCATTTTTATACAATGGAGTATTACTCAGCCATAAAGAAAAATGAAATCTTACCATTTGCAACAATATGGATGGACCAAGAGAATATCCTGCTAAGTGAAATAAGTCAGATGGAGAAAGACAAATACCATATGATCTCACTTATATGTAAATCTAAAGAATAGAACAAATGAGCAAACTAATCAGAAACAGTCTCAGATATAGAGGAAAAACTGAGGGTTTCTAGATGGGAGGGGGTGTGGGGATGAGGGAGAAGGGGAGGGGATTAGAAATCACAAATTGGTAACCACAAGATGGCCACGGGGATAGGAAAGACAGTTTGGGGAATATAATCAATAATATTGTAAAGATTTTGTAGGGTGTCAGTTGGACACTCATCTTATTAGGGAGACCACATCAGGGACGGTGTAGATGCCTGATCACTGTGTTTTACACCTGAGGCTGAAGCAGAATAATAAAGAATGTTAACTATATATATATATATATATATATATGGTCACAGGATATGGAGTACAGAATAGGGAATAGTCAATGGAACTGTAACAGCTATATAAAATGTCAGAGAGGTAGTAGATTGGGGGAGGGAAGTTATCACTTCGTGATGGGTGTCAATGTCTAATTATTACATTGTTTTGTACACCTGAAACTAATTAAAAGAATCAGGAAAAGAAGAAGACATTCTCATCATGAAACAAGAAAAAATAAAAATAAAATAAATAAAAATGAAGAAAGATACTGGGATAGTTACATAATGAATGTGGCTTCTCCGTTATAATCTGTAATCTGTAGGGAGACACTGCCCTCTACTAAAGAGTGAATTTATTCTCAGAGTAAAGAACTGTGAATCTATAATTGGATTTCAGCCCACCCCTCCCCAAATCAGGGAAATTGTAGATGAAAAGTTTCATGAAAATTCTTAATCTTTGTTTGACAGTAGAAACAGGGGTAAGGAGAAAATAGAAAGTATTTTATAAGGTTATTGTAAGGATTTAATGGATCAATGCAGATAAATCTCTTAGAATAATGTCCAGCACACAGTACTAAATAAGTATTAGCTATCATTGTTATTGTTGCTTTCTCATTGCTGTCGTTTGCATTATTATTTGGTCTGAAATATATTTAGATTGATCTCTCTAACTTTCTGGCAAATTAATTATAATTTTCTGGTAAACGAATGTCCTCTGTAACTTTTCAATTACGTGGTTTCCATTTACTTGTGCAAACAATCCATTTTGTCCATTAGAAAACAATCAATTTATTTAAGGTGAAATATGCGCGAAGCCTCTTGTTTGCTGTAGCAAACACATCTATTTCTCTGTGATCAAGATGAATTAAAATTCACACGACTAGTTTTCTGAGTTTCAGCCATTCATGCCTGACCTTCAATCTCAGAGATAACTTGCTCTTTAGTGTGTATTTTGTAAGTAGGGTGTTGAAGTCATCTCAAATCTAAGCTTGATACCTGACTATCTTCCTACACAACTGAATTTTAACTTCTAAGAATCAAATTCCTATTTGCAAGTACCTAAGAAATATGAATCACTTTTCAGTTCACTGGATGACACAGATCTTGAGGTCTTTGAGATACAGTATTCAAGCAATAACAAGTCACTTTCACGTTCTAGAAAGCAACCACCCTACTAAAACAAGCAGAGGGAGTTACCCCATCACTTCCTTTCTGCTTTCAGTATGAATGAAATCAGCCCCACATTAATGTCTTTGTGTCCTAAAGAAAATTCTAACTAATTTCCACATGAAATTAAAATTTCAGGAAATAATTTGTAGCTTTTTGTTGTTGTTAGACTTTTATTAACTAAAACTGTAGGAAAATATGTCTTCTCTAGCTGGTAAAACAAAGAACATGTTTCAACATTTATAAATTCAGCTCTTCAATCTAAAGAGTTTTAAATTGTTTACTTTGGGTAAACTTTAATAAGTGGCATTTCAAAACTCTTAAATATTTATTAGAGGAAAGGAGAAGCAAACAATTGTTGAGCATGTAAAGATGTTAGGCTGTGACATAAATGCTTAGCTGTATTATTTATTTGATAGTCTTTTCTGGTTAAAATTTTGACTATTGGATATAATATATACAAATTATCATAAAAATAAATGGTGTTTATAGCACACTGGAAAATTGGTAAGTTTTGACTTTTAAAGATTTGACTCAATGAAAGATGGATATTTTGCCTGATTTCTCTATTTTATTTACTGTAGTCACACAGCAGCCTAGCCAACTGTCCCCCCGTGTCTTTCCTTAAGGAAAGAAGAGTCTGTAAGACTGTGCCTTTCTGGGACTCTGTTCCATCCTTGTGTTTATACCTTATGTTTCTCTCTCTGGTCCCCAAAAGACGGTTTGCAGCCAAAGATGGGTAAGATATCTCATGGGAGATACAACCTAAGCCAGGCGGAACCGAGTGGGGACCCCTAATGAGCTGCCTTAGAGATATATGGAAAAGGGCCTTGCCTCCCCTTCCCCTGCCTGGGAAAGTCTGTTGCCGGCTCTGGCTTTTCCCTGGCACCTGTTTGCGAGAGAAGTCATAAAGACAATAAAGATCAGTTCTCTCCACTTTTCTCAACGGAGCTGTTACAATATGAGAGACTTGACCCTGAGAAGGTACATACCTTAGGTTAGACATCATGGGACCTTGTGCTTCGGCTGTTTATAGACAAAGGATGATTGGAATAAACATTTTTCTACTATGATGTATGAATCTCTCAGACCGTGTAAGAAACAGTGTTACTTTTTTGTATTTGTATACCTATCAATAAAAACCTTCAGTCAGCCTTATTCTGGGCTCCAGTCCTCTGAAACTGAGAGACCCGTGGCCTTCCGAGAGATTTAACTGCATTAAGTCTCTGTTTCTTTCTTAAAAACTTAACCCAAACCGCCCCTTCTCGCACCCTCACTGCCCTTGTTGCGCTGGACGCGACAATTTACCTTTCTCTTTCAATGCAGCTCTCTAACCTAACACTCTACATTATATTTCCACTAATTCTAGTTTTGCATTACAGAGTTTGAATGTGTTCTGTTTCATTTATTTAATCAACATGACAGTGTGACTGAGGAGGAAAGACTAAATTACATGAAAACTGCCCAGAGCTATTTGTTGCAAGTTACTGGTTAGGTAGTTGCATGAAGATACTGTCTGTGATGCCATGGAAGGGACAGCAAACATACCTCGTCTAGAAGGTGCTGTAGTGTTAGGGACAGAAGGAGCCTATGGCATCATATCTCAGTTCTTCTCGTTAGTAGGGGACATGATACACAAGGATGGTTAAATGATTTTTCTGTAATGAGACTAGGTAGCAGAGTTGGGACTAAATCCCAAGTCTTCTAATTTCTAACTATACATCCAGTGTTCTTCTAATATACTGTGTTTCCCCGAAAATAAGACCTACCCGGACAGTCAGCTCTAATGTGTCTTTTGGGGGAAAAATTTATATGAAACCCAGTATTATTATATTATATTTATTATATTATATTATAAAAACCCAGTCTTATAGTAAAATAAGACCGGGTCTTATATTAATTTTTGCTCCAAAAGACACATGACAACTGATTGTCCAGTCAGGTCTTATTTTCGGGGAAACAGGGTACTTATTGATGGGAATGTTTCTAGTGCCTTCAGAATGTGTATCCAATCCTGGTTTTTGAAGCTTATAATTAACAGTGGCCAAAGGCACACATGATAAAATCCAGGACCAATGTATCTTATATTCTGGCAATCCAAGGGCTACAGGCTTTACCTCTGTGAAATGACCAAAGTGAACTTAATTACTCAGTCCTAAAAGTGTTTCTTCAAGCCAGTGTTACCCTATTCCATTTGAAAGGTAAGGGTGCTGTTACTAATTAGCACTAAGCATCCTTTGTGGTCCAGCTCCAGCAGCCCTCTTTAGAATGAAGAGTACAAAAAAGTAAATCTAGCTGAACTTTCAGATTCAGCTGAGATTTTCCCTTTACTTATCCATATTTATGATATTAGGTTTATGTATTTAAAGACCAACCAATGACTTTAAATATTTTCATAGAATTTTAGAGCTGGAGAAGAATCTAGTAATTATCGAATGCTGCAAATGAGAAAAATGTAGCTTAAGAAGAAAAATGTGACATATTCAGGGTCACGCTTTGATTGGTAATATAGCTGAAATATAAGTCCGTCTTATGTCAAGTTCTGTAAAAGTTCCCCTACTTCTAAAGTCAACTGAATGTTTACGTAAGTAATCTAAAAGTGTAGTGTGTTAATTTTTTAGGTAAGGAAAAAGAACCCAGACTATTCAGAATTTACTGAAAATGACTACTTACTTGCCATTTGAAATATATTTTTATATTTAAAGTACTATTCCTACTTTAAGTACTATGGTCTGTTTAGTATTCAGATAAGCAACATACTAAAATGGAAACAAGAAGATTTCCTCCCCCCCTTTTTAAGTGGTGCCATAAGAAGAATGATAAAATTTAAACTCTGTAGCATAAAATGGTTTCTCTGAGTCAGTCGAATGTTACTTCTTTGTTTAATAGGTGGCCATTTTTTTAATTCTAGGGCAATAGACTTTTAGAACAATAAAATAGTGTCAGCTCTTTGGCTTAAGAAAATAATTTGAAAGTCATCAGATAATTTATTCTGAATCCAAGAGGTAGCTATAATCACAGCCTTGTCCTATTTAAGTCTTTTAGTATTTATCTTTGGGAATATCACTCTGGTAGATGTGGGAAGAATTGATTGGATGATGGTAGAATTTTATTAGAGGCAAGGATTCTGCAGTGCCAGGCAATAATATATCTGTAAATAAAATTTACAAAGATTTCTCACTTGTGAAGCTTACATTCAAGCAAGGCGAGACAGGATATAACAAACTATAACAAACAAGTACAGTATATGTTAGAAAGAAATAATTACAATGAACAAAATACAGTGCAGAGTAAGGAGATTTTAAGTTCTGGGAATAGAGGGCAGGTTCCAGGTTTAAATAAGAGGCTCAAATTTAGTCTCATTGAAAATAACAATTTGAAAAAACACTTGAAAGATATGAAAGAGTTTGAAATTCAGATAGCTTGGGAGAATAGAATACCTACTGTGGTGGTCATAAGACTATCACATGCTTAACATGTTAGAGAAATAGGAAGGAGGTTTGCATGGCTGAACGGGAATGAAAAAGGGATGGAGTAATAGGAGATGAGGTCAGAGAGTTAAAGGGATCCTGTAAGAGCAGCTGGACCATCCACAAGCCTTTGCCTTTTAGTCTGAGTGAACGGGCATGCTGTGCAGTACTTTGAGCAGAAAAGGGACATAATCTTGCTTACACTTTGAAAGGATCATTCTGGGAGCTCTGTTGAAATTAAAGTGTAAGAGGTAGGGGGGTTGCAAGCAGGGAGGTGGTTTAGGAGAATATTGCAGTAATCCAGGGAAGACATGATGGTAGACAGACCAAATAGTAGCAGTGAGTGAAGGTGGTAAGAAGCGGTACGATGGTGGATGTGTTCTGAACATAAAGCCAATGTGACTTCTTGATAGATTGGATGAGAAGACGGGAGCGAGAGAGATGCTGGCGATGTTTCCAAGGCTTTTGCTGTGAACAACTGGAAAGATAGAGTTTTCACCAATTGATACAGGCAGGCTGTGGATGAAACCCGTTTAGAAAGGAAGAATGCAAGTTCAATTCAGGAAATGTTGAGTCTTAGGGATCCATATGGAAACACTGAGTCCTGAGTTTGGAGGAGAGATCTGTTTTGCTGATAAAGATTTGAGAATATAGATGCTATTTAAAGTCACAGAACTATACAAGATTGTCACAGAAGTGAGTGAAGAGTGAGGAGAGAAGAGATCCAAGGACTGAAGTCTGGAGCACTCTGAGAAAAAAAAGAAGGAACCAGCTAAGTAATCAGTAAGGTAGAAGAAAAACTAGGAAAATGAGATGTCTTAGAATCCAAGTGAAGAAAATGTGTCAAGAATACAAGTATGTGAGTGTACAATTGTTTCAAATGATATTAAGAGGTTGAGTACTATGGGAACTGAGCATTTTTTTAGCAAAGAAATCATCCGTGGGGTGATTGTACATACACAGTTGATCTAGCACACTCCCAGTTGATGTCTGTTGCCATCCAAAATGTCCTCATTTGGATGTACTTATGTGGAAGAAGAGGAAATAGAGACACTCAGTCAAGTGGTAAGGGCCCACAGTAGGTCACTGAAGATTATTATGAGAGACAAATTGGAAATTTGGTTGCTTTGGTGTCCTATTTGAGAAAAATTATGTGTCCTGGATATGGCCCACATTTTGTATTCGTTCAGCAGGGTGATGCTATACATGAAAATGAAAAACATATGAGAAGGGAGAGATGGAAGGATGATTCCAAGATGATGGCTTCAGTGTTGAGGAAACAGCACACATACACGTGAACTTATGTAACTTGAGTCTGAACAGGAATGGATTAGAGATTAGAACTAAAAGTCAGAACAAAGAAACAACAATTGAAGCACAGGGATACAATACTGCGTACAAAGAGAAATGGCCAAGAACTGCATCTTATAGTACAAGGATATTTAAGGGATGAAGTAAGGAGGCTAAGAATGATTAGTTGATGGGAAGAAAACCAGGGCAGTAGTGTCCCTTAAGGTGAAGGAGATTTTCAAGAAGGACATTTCTGAAACCTCTGTGACCTCGAGAATCAAATTTTCCCTCACCGGTAAGGATATGTGGTTTTTTAAACTTAGATCCTATTGAGCAAATCTCTGAGACTTTTCCAATCTGAACTTGTCTTTGTTTTGTTTTGTTTCCATTTGGTTTCATTAATCTTAGGGTCTTTACTTTCTGGCTTGTCACCTACTATCTGATATAGACTTCTCTAACAAGCCATTTTAAGTTGAATTTTCAGTGGGACTATCTTCACTGTTTTGTCTAGACTTCCTAATTGTGTTGTCCATAACCTTCCCAGATCCAGGATCTCAGTCTTTCAGGGAAGTTTCTTGGGCCCCCAGCTGACATTTCCAGAACTTCGGAGCCCATTGGACTTGGAGAATATGAAATCAAGTAAATTAAGGGCCAAAACGTCATTACTAGATTTGTTAACGAATCATTGGTGCGCTTTGCAAGAGAAGTGTCAGAGAACTGCTTTGATGGGAATCCACATTATCGTGTCCTGAAACAATCCCCAAAGGGAGGTCAGGAAGCAGACATAGCATCAGTAGACAACTCTTACAACAAATGTGGTTGTTTAAGATCATAGAGATACCAGTGGATTGTTAGAAGTGTTATAAAAATGGTGGGAAAAGGGTTTGTTTTTCTCTGTCTTGTTTTGGGAGAAGATTTGCTAGTACTTGGAAGCTGAGGGAAAGGAGCTCATAGAAAGAAAGTAGGTAATATTTGGAAAAGAAAATGTATTGTTCGTGAAATGAGGATCTGAGGTACTAGTTCAAGTTGGAAAATTGACAATATCTGAATAAACATGAGTCAAAATCATCTACCGCTTAATTCAAAAATATTGCACGAAGCAAATCAAATATAATACTTAGAATTAATTGTCATTTATAGAAAAAGACAATTTACCTCTCAATTTATGCTTTTATGGAAAAAAAGAAAGTATTCTTTCTGAGTTCTGACCATAGCTGGCTTTCTTTCAGTTCCTGAAATTCTCTATGCTTAGAAAACTTTTCCCACAATTCTTTGTCTGATTAGTTCCTGGTCAACCTTCAGAGATGGTTGGGTCATTCAATCTTACACGTATCCTTAAAGCTCAGTCTTTTTCTTTCATGGCACTTATAATTTGAAAGCTTCAAGTGAGAAGAGATTAAGTACATTTTATTCTCTACCTGTCAATGCCTAGATAGCACTCTTTCCAACACACAACACTTGGTAGGTAACTTCTACAATGAGTGGAAGTAACATCCAAAGAATACACCCCCAAATCCTGATAATATGTTCTCTGGTGTTTTTTATTTTAGTGACTCTGGTCATAGTTGTTCTTAATTTAGTCCTTCAATGTTGTGTTTAAATATGTACATTGTTCTTTGTTCTTTCTAGTTAGTCTTTTTTAGAAAAGATGTTGGGGAAAATTCCAAAAGAAAAATTATAACATTAATCATTAGTGAAGTCAGGAGGAGTTATCTTTATAACAATGATACTTAGTTTGTGTGAGAGACTTGTAAGGTTGAGTGTTTATTTAGGTGAGATTCTTTTGTTAGTTTCTCTTTTTTGAGCATCTTTTTGGAGTTTGGGGGACTGGACACTGGAATATTATTTTGTCTTGGACAGAAGACCCAAATTCATGTTTTCTCACTAATAATACCCTGACTATGCATATACCATACAAGAATGCTGTGAAAAGAGCCACCTGACACCCACCTTGAGATCACAGTCTTACAGCTGATGTTTCTTTTCACAGTTTTGTGAACTTGAGAAAAGAAATAATAATCCTGGAATGACTCACTGGCCATTGACATTCTAGTCAAAGTTGAACAGTGCTGATAAAATACGCTGCTTCGGTGTGAAGGGTCAGAACAACATTTAATAAAGAGTGAAACCACAGAATACACACACGCACATAGTCATGAAAAATATTAACCTTTTGCTACCCAGGACATCTTTCTGGTAAATGTGAGCTGGTGTATGGGTAGGGAAATGAGTTGTGAAGTGTTACATAAATTGATAACATGAAAATATTTGCACAGTATGTGCTTAGTCTTCGGCAAAAGAAGTTCTTCTCTTACTGTCGGTAGGAGAGAATTGCACGATAGAGGGAGTTAACTAAATTATGCTACCTTATTTTTAGGGATTTTTTGGGGGAAATATTTTTATTCTGGAAGAAAATGCATCCCGCCCATTCCTAGCCCTCATAATTATTTATTTCAAGCCTCTGCATTTTCTCAAAGAACAATAGTCCACTGATTCCTATTCAGTGGGTCTTAAAGGTTAGGTTGTTTATTTAATGTTAGTGCTGCTAATGAATCATTTAAAACAGATATTTGGAAAAACGGAAAAGTAAGGAAGTCTAGGGAGAAATGAGCTAGGCATCAATATATGAGTAATATACTTAATATCAGCAAGATATTATCAGCAAAAATGTGAAAAGAGGCAGGATAGGGAGAGAAAAAGAGAGAAATCAAATAATGATTCCTACTATTTTGTTGTATTATAGTAAAATACCCGTAATATTTTATATTTTAAAAATATATCTGTCCACATTCTTGTTTCCCTCACATCTTCATCTTTTTTTCTAATGTGTATAAATCTCTGAGCAAGTGAGAAATTTTCGTGCATTGCTGTGAAAATCAATTGCTCTTGAATTAGAGTGGGACTCCAGCTAACAGGGAAAATGGAAAGGTTTGAAGTTGTCATAGGAGTACCAGTGCTTTTTTTGTTTTTGATCTCAATGTGATAAATTATTTCTTTTCTTTTTTAAAATCCAATTTATTTAAACTAAAAAAAGAGTTTACTCGTTTCTCCCGCCCACCACCAACCACCGATCTGTTCTCTGTATCGATGAGCTTAGTTTTATGTATATGTGCCACATGTAAGTAAAATCATATGGTATTTGTCTTTCTCTGTCTTATTTATTTCACTTAGCATAATATCCTTGAGGTCCATTCATGTCACAAATGGCAAAATTTCATTCCTTTTTATGGCCGAATAATATTTCTTTATTCATTGATCCATTGATGAACACTCAGGTTGTTTCCATATCTTGACTATTGTAAATAATGCTGCAGAGAACATGGAATGCATATATCTCTTCAAATTAGTGTTTTTATTTTCTTAGAATAAATACCCAGAAGTAGAATTGCAGCATCATATGGTAATTCTATTTTTAATTTTTTGAGGAACCTTCACACTGTTTTCCATAGTGGCCGCACCAGTTTACATTCCCACCAACGGTGCATAAAGGTTCCCTTTTCTCCACACCCTTGCCGACACTGTTACTTCCAATCTTTTTGATATAGCCATTCTGACAGGTGTGGTTTCCAATCTTTTTGATATAGCCATTCTGACAGCCATTCTGACATTGTGGTTTTGATATGCATTTCCCTGATGATTAGTGATTTTGGAGCATCTTTTCATGGACCTGATGGCCATCTGTATGTCTTCTTTGGAAAACTGTCTATTCAGATTTTTTGTTTTTTGTTTTTTGCTATTGAGTTATATGTGTTCTTTATACATGTTGAATATTAGCCCCTTACCAGGTATCCAATTTGCAGATATTTTCTTCCAATCATTGGGTAGCCTTTTCATTTTGTTGATAGTTTCCTTTGCTGTGCAGAAGCTTTTTAGTTTGGTGTAGTTTTACTTGTTTGTTGCTGCTTTTGTTGCTTTTGCTTTTGCTGTCAGATTCAAAAACCTAACTCAATTCTGACACTGTCTACCTGGAGATAATGTCAGATCCCCCAGGTTAAAGGCCCAATACCACCAGACTGCCCCCCGCCCCAACTTCAGATGCCAATCACAAGTAGTAGAGCCCCAGGTTCCCCACAACTTCTGATCAATTGGCTATAAATCAGAGGTTCCCATGTACTGTCCCCCTCCATACCCCCTGCATGCCTTTGGATTTAATAAATTTGCTAGAATGGCTCACAGAACTCAAAGAACATTTTATTTA
Source organism: Rhinolophus ferrumequinum (assembly GCF_004115265.2). Taxonomy (NCBI): domain Eukaryota; kingdom Metazoa; phylum Chordata; class Mammalia; order Chiroptera; family Rhinolophidae; genus Rhinolophus; species Rhinolophus ferrumequinum. The sequence continues at coordinate 14,420,439 of NW_022680355.1, read as the reverse complement.
CTAGATCATTGATTAAATATAAAGGGATGTAACTCATAAATAGCATGATAGAAGAGATGCATTGGGCAAGGTGTGGGGAAAGGGTGCAGACCTTCCATGCCCTCTCCTTGTGTGCCACTCTCCCCATAGCTGCACGTGTGCACCAACCCAGAAGCTTTCTGAATCCCTCTCATCCATCTGGGTTTTTATGGAGACTTCATTACAGGTTGATTAAATCATTGGCCACTAGCAATTGATTCATCCTTCAGCCCCATTCTTCTTCCCTCTCCCCAGAGGTACCAGCGAAGGACTGAAAGTTCTAACCTTCTAATCACATGGTTGGTTCTATTTGCAATCAGCACCCCTATCTTCAGGTGAGGTTCAAAAATCACTTCATTAACATAACGAAAAAATGTTATAGTTCTCTTCACTTAAGAAATCCTAAGGGTTTTAGGAGCTCTGTGCCAGAAATGGGAGGAAGACCAAATATATATTTCTTATTGTAAATCATAATATGACATATATACAATGACATTATTAGAATATTTATAAATATGTGTGTGCATAAATAGATAAAATCATAGACTAGGAAAGGTGATGCTAATAATAATTATGTCTTATTTTCTACAAATAAGTCCCCAATTAATTGATCGCAAATAATAGAACCTTAATATTTTATTTTCTATGCAAACTATAGCAATTGTTTTTTTTTTTAATTGATCTCTCCACTTATCCTCTGTAATCCATTTCAGCACCTAGTTTTTTGAAACTTTAACCATAACTTGAGATTCTGCTGCTTCAAACCCTTGCTATTTCATTTCATGCAGATTTATATACAAATTTGTCGCATGGTCCAAAGATCCCATATTACCCAAATACCTATCGACTGCTATACCTCCACAGAGTTATGCCTTTCAGTATTCTCCTGTCCTGTCCTCCCTCCCCTAGAATATTCTTAAAGCCTTTGCACTCAGCTGTTTCCTCTTTATGGAGCACTTTCTTCTGTCTGAATCACTTGTTATCTAGTCAAAGAGGGCTGTACCCTTCTAAAATTGCTTCATTCTAATCATTCTGTTACATTTTTCTTCACAGTACTTGCCACTATCATATATTCTCTGCTTATTTATGTTTTATTATCTGCTTCTTGTAAGCTTCTCGAGAACAGAAACCTCGTCATTTTTTCCCTGTAGCCCTGTGACTCCAGTGGCTACAATAGTGTCCATCACATTATACAAGTACTTACTGAACAAATGAGTGAATCTGGGTTTACATTATGGCTAACAGGCTATCTCTTGGATAATTCCACATCCAGATTAGTTGGCAGTATAATCTAAGTTGAAACTGGAAATCAAGGCCAAAAAAATAGGAGGAATAGTTTGGTTTGGATCAAGAGCCAATGGAACATTCCGAGTAATTCTAATGGCGTGGTTGTTTTTGTTTTGTTTTTGTTTTAACTTATCAGACACTGAATGTAAGTGGCAGCAGGCCACCCGGTCAGTGACATTATTGCTTTCAACTTTCCTGCCTTCCTCGGTTTGACATTGCTACAAGTCAGAGGAAAGGAAATAAAAGGATAGGGAGCAATCGTTGAAAAAGAAGGGAAAGAGAACATGGAAGGGCAGAGAGCCAAAAAAGTGGTGAGAAAGGAAATAAGGCATATGTGGAGTGCCCACCCATTTGCAAGTTTACCATTTGCCCGGAGGTTAGATTACTTATCAGATGAAATACAGCTGAAACTGAATTTTCTCTGTGACTAACCTTCATGGGGGGACGTCTCTGTGTACTTAGTTACTGTTATTATTCAACTTGATTTTTTTTCAAGTCGTCATATTTTTTGACTCAAAATTTTCTCAGGCTTTCAATGTACGAAAGAGTTTCTTGAACTAAATAGACAAGATCCGTGGGAAAGCCCACGGCTAATTTAAGTACAGTATATGGAATTTTATCATTCTTGTTTTTTCTCAAACTCATTATATGAGGGCCTAATGAAGAAAATCTCTTACGTTGACCTCAGAAATATTCATATTTTCTTTTAAACCAAGGGAAATATCTGCATACAAGAACTTCCATTAAGATATAATTGCCAACTTAGCACCGGCAATTGTTGAATTTACCAGTTGTAGCAAATTATATTTTTAAAGCAGTGATTTCTTCTGTTTTATGCACAGAGTAAATGTGTAGGTCATGCTCACATAATGTTCAATGAAAATTCTATTCAATTAAAATAATGATAAGAAAATAATGATCTGAATTTTGAACTTTCTTTAAGAACTGTAACATGTAAATAGATTAGTGTTTAACTAAAATTAAATCAACTGTTTAATATTAACTCAAATGATCTTGAGAAATTGTATGACTTTACAAAATACCTTCTGAGAAGCAAGGCATGTGATGAATTGATAAGATTGCCAGCACGATGGCTGAATGCACTAGATGGCACTAATTGTATGCCTTTTATGTATTATAAAATCAGATTTAGTGTGAAAAAAGAAAGTACCTCACACTTGAAATGTTTTTATCAGGTATACTTTATGAAATTTCTTTGATATGTTATTTGTAATTTCTTATTACAGCTTCTCAGATCATCAGAAAAAAAGAATTAATTATAACCACTTTGATATTAAGTGAAATTCAAATTGAAAAATATAATTCCTGGACTTTTTTTTAACCTAAAGAAACTAATTTACTCCAGGCAAGATGCAAAAGTAGTCTAGTACTAAAGGATTAAGTGATTCAATTCAAGGGAAAACTTCTATACCAATTACATGGTTTTCCATGAACTTTACTTATCAAAAAGATTAAAGTCTCAGAAAATAAATAAATTCTTCAGATTTTCTAAACAAAGTCTAAACCTTAAAGCATAATAGAAATTCTGTGCTCTGCAAAATTCTTTCCTTGCGGTTTCTAAGTACACAAATGGGCAAAGGGAATAAAATCTTGTTATTAAGGAACAAAGCAAGACTATAAATAAGACAATTTTCAAAATAAGCAGTTTTCAATTAAGTTACCTGGCATTTACAGACAGACTTAACTATTATTGTACTAAAAAAAAAAAAACAAAAAACAAGGGAGGCAAAAATCATTAATACAATTAATGTGTACCTACTTTAAAATATATGAAATATTGATGTTGGGGTCACCAAGTTAATTATGAATCCATTGCGTTTGTTTAAACTTTGATAGAATGTAATTTTTTCAGTCAAACAGAAATAGTACCTTTTAAGGTTACAATTTCCCTTGATTAATTTGATCATTACTATAGTTTGAAACCATGGATAATATCAAACCCTATATATACTAGTGTTTTCCTGTACATACAGACCTATGATAAAGCTTATATATTTGACACAGTAAGAGATTAACACCAACAATAATAAAATAGAACAATTGTAACAATATACTGTAATAAAAGTTATGTTAATATGGTCTTGCTCTGATAACCAAACTGAAAAGCAAGATGGCTACTAAGTGACTAACAGACAGATGGCCATAAGTGTAGATATATTGGACAAAGGGATGATTCACACCCTGGGAAGGACAGAGAGGGACGATGTGAGATTTCATCACGCTACTCAGAGTGGTGCACAACTTAAAGCTTATGAATTGTTTGTTTCTGGAATTTTCCATGTCATATTTTCCAATTGTGGTTGACCATGGGTAATTGAAACCAGGGGGAAGAAAACCCATGGATAAGAGGGAACTACTGTATACACACATGCACATGACGAAAATTGAGTGAGATTTTCCAAACATGTTCTTTCTTATCGAACATTGTTAAAACCTGTTGATCCATAAGAAGTTTGAAAACTTGTTCTGTACGAAAACTGTCCTGTTTAAAAATTTTCAAGTGAGGTGGAAGTGGCTGTAGTGGCAGTGGTGGAATAAAGGAAGGGTCAGTACGGTGGGAATGATGGCAGAGGGGAGGGTGAGGAAGATGGTGAAGATGAGTAATATAGATGGCCATAATTCAGATGACAATTTAACAGTATCTTTTTGGATCAGAAACCTCTGCTGATATGCTACTCTGACGCTGATCAATATTGGTTCCAAATTAATTCACATTCATTCATGTTAGATTGATTATTTTTTTTAATTTAAAATAAATAAATGCAAAAAAATTGATCATCCTCTTTTGATCTTCCTCACTTCTTCCCTTGCTTTCTTATTCTTTCTCTATAATTGCTCAATGATCAGTCTTTTAAAAAGTACCAATTTTCATTTTAATGGTTTTTATTTTGCTAATGATGGGTCTCTGCAAATACAGGGATTTCATTCCATCACTGAATATATATGCTACAAAATGTATTATTTTGAGTTACAGAAATGATGGAAGAAGTTCTAAAAGGTACTCTGGGTTTGAATGCTACGTAGAAAATCCCTCTAATACTCAGAAAACATACCATGTAATTATTTCTTTCCTCACACTACCATGTATCAGGTTCTTCTTTCCGTGGTGCTACATGTTGAGCTATAAGTTGAGGCTAACTTCGCAAAATGTACAGTAGAGCTTCATAAAGTATCAATTTTCTCTTATTTTAAAGACTTTATTTTATTTTTATTCTTTCAGAAATAAAAATTAAACATTTTTAAGGGATATAATCTCGTGAATTTGAAAGCATTTAATTGTAAGACAAAAAAAATATACTAAACTGGTCTTACAGATTGCCTCAATACCTCAAACATTTTTGCATATTCAAACTTGTACAGTTACATTATTCAAAGTAATTCGTAAAATTAGAATATATAAGCAAACAAATAGGTTGCTCAATCATGTTACTAAAAGAGCCTTTATTATTTAATAAAGGCCTTTGATTTTTTTTAATGATTTCTTTTTCGTGCATAGCATTATTGGCTAAATAGCACAGACATAATTTAATTTTCAAAAAAATTGTATATTAGGTTAATATGCCATTTATCATTAGGAAGACATCAATGAACCAGTGCAGATTATATGGTTTAGGATGAAAGTCAAGGACTAAACAGTATCTATCTTTTTACATAATAATACATATTGGTATGGGAAAATCTTTTTTCTGGATCAAGATGGAAGAAATACATCTCCTTGACTGCCAGTTTTAGAGACAAAATTGGGCATTTTACCATCCCTTTATGCTGAAATTTAAGAACGAAACCTCCATCAATGGCAGACATCTCACCTCCTAATTGATGCTGCCTAGGTCTCTGACTTGGCCATACATGAGTAAGCAAGAAATTGGAAAACTGGGATGAAAGATGGGGAGAAGTCTTCGTAGGTCAGAGAGTGAGGAGCAGATAACCCATCCTACATTCACGGCAATTGTTTCTCGGTCTAACTTTCACTTGCTTACCTTAAGGATAATGAAAAAAAAAAGAGACAAAAAGACTACGTTTTTTTGTTGTTGTTATAAAATTTTACCTAGCTCCTATAGCATCATACCAAAAATAGTTACTCTTCCTCACTCCCTAGTAAATAAGAGGCCCTGGTTCTGTCCTTTCTACCCCATCTCCATCTTTTTACAATATCCACATAGGTTAGGAGTTACTTATAATTTACCGATGAGAGATTTAAAGCATTACTAAAGGTGTTACATGACAGAAGTGAATCTTTACATACCCAAGTGTCTGAAGTAAAATTAATTTCAATTTTTATAAAAACACCGAGAGTTAGTATTTATTTATAAGAGCTATGGCAAGAGGTGAAGCTTCTGGTGTGGGATGTTGGGGTTCAGGATGCTGAATGTAAAACTTGAATAATAGCAGTAATCATAGCAACTAGGATTACCTATTTCCTTGGAGCTCTACTTTCATTTTTTAGCAACACACACACATGCACACATGCAAAGTCTATTGTTTTTTAAATTTGTCTAAATCTACCTTCCAATTTAAACTATTACTATTGACATGCTTAATCAGCTCTTTTCATAGGTCATCCAAATTTAACTTTTAAGCTAGTTCACCTTCCAACTTAATACACCTTGCATATTAGTAACGTTAAATTACCAAGAGCTTACTTGTTTGCAGTATGAGTAGAAAGTATGAGTCAGGATTAATAAGAAGCTGACTATATGGGTGGATAGTCAAAAAAAGAGAATTAAAACTTGAAAGGGCTCTGGATCTTCATAGAATTTGTGGACCTGCCCTACAAAACTGGAAGAATAATTATTCAATCTCTGAATGACAGCAAACAGGCTATTTCATTACTCAGCCCATTAAGATATCCTCTCCTTAGTTATTTTTTCAACTAATCAGTTTTTTTAATTCAGTGAGAAAACATAGTAACATTTCCTGTATAATTGTTTCTGTATTGATAAGTTTGGGCTTCTATTATAATTGCCAAATATGATTAATTGAAATGATATAAGGTATTGAAATATTAAAAAAATAAAGATCGCAGAGAAAAAGTAATAATAAGACAAAGAAGATGACAGCAACAAAAAAGTAGTAGGAATAGTAAAAGAAAACATAAAAATCTTCATGTGTGATATATCAACCTAAGAAAATAAATATATGTCCGCACATAGACATATACATAAAAATGGCCACGGTTAATATTGCTTTTAAAATGGTTATAGAGATTCAGGAAAATGTATTTCCTTGTATGTGTTTATGTATTTTTGGAGTGAGCATGTGTCATTTATCTAATCAGAAAAAAAAATCAATAATTTTTATTGTGAAAATAAAAAGTTGTAATTAATGTTTTTGTATAATTTAATATTTTTATCATCTTAATTTTAAACTATCTTAAATACTTATTGTTCCAAGTTGGAGTTATTATCACAGTGTCACCCTTCAAAATACTGTATATTTGCTGCTGTGGTTTGCATTTAAAAATCAATCATCTGTTAGGTTGGTGCAAAAGTAATTGTGGTTTAAAAGGTTGAAAATAATTGCAAAAACCACGATTACTTTTGCACCAACCTAATAAAAGCATTGCTGTAAATCATAAAAGTTCTCATCACAAGGAAAAAAAGTTCTGTAACAACATATGGTGCTGGATGCTGACTAGACTTACTGTGGTGATCATTCCACAGTATATACAAATATTGAATCATTATGTTGTACACCTGATACTAATATATTTTGTGCATCAGTTATACCTCAATAATAAAAAGAAATTTAATAATGTAATTCAGCACTGTTTAAAAAAATTTTTTTTAAATCATCGGCGAATGCTATAGTATTGAAAAGTGTTCGTAGGTCAGAGAGTGAGGAGCAGGTAACATTGGAAGTGTCATATTAGATTTCACAAGTAGATCATTTATGTAGTTGGAGGAAAAGGCTTTTGTTCTCTGAAAACTTCCTTTTTTTGGAAATGGAAAGGAAGAAAGAATGTTACATCTTCCAGCCAAACTACCACTTTTCTGACTTTTACAATACTTTAGAATCTAATCGAGATACTTTAGTATTACACTATTTATAACCTGTCTTTTTCATGTGTATTTGTCTTTCCTCCTCATACAAAATGTATTTTTTAAGTAGTTACCATATCCAAATCACCTGCCTACCATGAGGTGAAGCAACTTGTTAATTTAATTAAATTACTGATACTCTGTGGGGTTTTTTTAATAGTATTTTATTTTCATGTATTTGCCATATGAAAAGAAATTATGCAGAAGCCTGCTTTCTCCTCTCTTCTCCTTCTCTCCTTCACCTGTCCATTAAAAGCCCCTTGAGAAGTGAGGAGATTTAATCAGAAATGCATTATATAATAGGTAGGAAAACATACATACATTATCATTTCTCTCATGGAATACCCAAAAAAAGAAAAACAAATGACCCCCTTGTTTCCATTATTGCTTCCCTGGAGGCCATTCTCAACCTAACAGCCAGAATGATGGGCCAAATTTGCCCTGACCTCTGTTTTTGTAAATAAAGTTTTATTGGAACACAGCTATATTCATTTCTTTACACTGGTTTATAGCTGCTTTCATGTAACAGTGAGTAGTTCCAACAGAGACCACATGGAACACAAAGCCTAAATATTTACTATCTGGCTGTTTACAGAAAATCTTTTTCAATTCCTGTCTTAAACCATAAGTCACATCAAGTTCATCTTGTGCTCAAAAGCCTGCAATGGCTTCTCATGCTCCTCAAGTAAAAGCTCAAGCTTTTGCAATGCCTATTATATCCTAAATGGCCTGTCCTGCCCTGATTCTCTGCGTTCATCTTCTCATTGCTTCCTCTCCTTCACTCCAGCCATGCGACCTTCTGGAACACATCAACCAAACTTTTGCTGTAGGGACTTTTTCTGAGCTATTCCTTCTACATGGAAAGTTTCTTCCCTAGATTTCTACAGCGAACATCCTCACCTGTGCCACACGTTTGCTCTGTGTCACTTTCTAAATGAGGCTAACAAGGACACGCAATTCAAAATCTCCCCGCTTTGCTTATTTCACCTCCCAGAGTGCCTGACCGTGCTGTATGTTTTCCTCCACAGCATCTATCACTTTCTAACATGCCTAATGAATTAACTTGTCTTTACTTATAAATTCATTTGCTCATTATTTGTCTCTTCCCCCTAAAATAGAAGGTCCTCAAGGGCAGAAATATTTTGGGCTCTTTATGCATCAGTGTATTCTGAATGGCTAGTGATAGGCACCCAATACGGTCATGAAAAATAAAGAAGCATTTGCACAATAGTGTCAAAAGTTGGACCATTTTCTGCCATGAACTAATTCTGCCACCTTGGAAAAACAAACTTTGAAGGGCACTAGTTTCTTAAGTAAAAATTGAGAGATTTGGCAAGTTTCTTTTAAGCACTTCAATTCTTTGATTTTCTGATCATCAGTAAAATATAAATGCACTAAATGCATTTGTGAACTTCTGGATGTGTTTTTATTGAGACTATAATGATAGTTATAGTGATAGTGAAACAATAGTGATACAAAAATACCAAATAAAACAATTATCTTAAGAGTAAAAGCTATTTCTTGAAGTATAATAACCTACGTAATTGCTTCAATAGCATATGATTGGAAACTGATAATTTTTATTAATGAGGAAAAACAAATATTTATTTGGTGGTAGGAAAGATGGCCAAATATATTTGTTCAAATATTTCTACAGGCTACTTGCCACTTTCCTTATTTTATTCACTACTAATTTACCTTATATTAAATTTACCTTTTTTTAATTTTTAAATATTCTCTAGAAAATACTGTTTTCTACAAATACAAAGTCATTAATGTATTATATTACAACTTATATGTTCATTTTAGATCTTTTATTAAAAACACAATATAGGCTTTTTATATGTTCTAAATCTATCATTTAGTGTTCAAATTAGCAAATATCTATTACACAGAGATACCGTCATTATATCTGTTATGATATAGATGTTTTACTCATTTCATAAATATTTACTAAGTGCTTACAATGTGCAAAGTACAGTGTTTTGTTCTGAGAACTAAATAGTAAGCTTATCTGTCTTCTGAAATATATAGAACATTTCTTGATATACTAGGAAGTCTAGCACTCAGGAAATGCCTTTCGTTCTCCCCTTATAGATCTTTATAATATTCTCAAGTAACTAAAAACATCATTAAACTGGACAGGACCCCAGAAATAGCCTAGTTGTATTTCCAATTATTAAGATCAGGAAACTCTGTCCCAGATATTCAGTATGGATTTTCCAAGATCATATATTTAATTAGTGCTGGACAAAGAATGAGAAAGTAGAACTCCTGTGGTCAGTTAAGTGAAAAACTCCCATCTCCTTAAGTGACCAGGTATTGAATATAAAGCATGCAGATAAACAAATTTATGTGTGTGTGCTCTCCCAAACTCTGTGTGCAAAGAATCATAAATTAAACACACAACAAACTTTTTTTATTAAGTTTCTTCATAATTTTGTCTTCATTCTTCCTTACAGATTTGGTAAATGTCTATGCAACATAATTCTGCAATTTACTTCTGATTTAGCATGTTGAGTTGACTCATAGTCAAAATGTAAATAGGACTATGGTCTTTAAAAGAGCATGTTTTCTATGTAGGTCACAGATAACATAGTGAAAAGACCATTCAAAAAAGTGATGTTACTACAAGTATGGCAATGATGACAAACCTCATTGTTTTTGTGATAAGGAGACACTTGACATTGTGTTCTGTTACCAGTATAGACTGACCCAACTAGGAGACGCTCCAGGCCCTGTATTGGAGATATATTGATAACTATATCATAGTCGAAGCTTTAAAAATTCACCCGTGTCACTGCTAGAAAAATTCATTGCAGTCAAAGTAATTTCTATAAACTATTGGAAGCAGTTTTTTTTCCAGAAGTTACTGTGAAAAGTAACATTTGAATCACCCATCTTCCAGTTCTCCCCACAGAATCTTCCACGTAACCTTATTTCGCCACCTGCCTCTTATTTCATGGTTCTATTACTCCCCATGGTTCTTTCTTCTCCCCTTTTAAAAAAAAAAATCATACATACTAAAGAACACACATCAAGAAGCATAAGGCCTAGATACCTAATGATGAATCTCTTTAACAATCGATAGTTTCCTTCAACTTTATGTGAACAGTTGTAGTGTGTGATTACCTGCATATTGCTGTCATCCGAACAGAATTCCAAAATACTTAGTTTTGAAAAAAAATGCCATTTGGCAAAACCCATTTGCTCATGAAAAGTAATTGTGGTCAGACATATTTAGCTTATATTACTGGCATTCATCTTAAAGTTCTGTAAATATTTATAGTGAATTTAAATGCATGTAAATACTGTATACCGTTTCAGCAGTTTAATGGGATTCATTTATAGGACATGAAAAAAAATGGAGTAAGCTGCCACAGTTCAAAGAACTAAAGATATTTTCCATTTATTTCCAAATGTGTATGTTTCAGAATAGTAAAGTCCACATGGAAAGAGAATGTGTGTTTGCCTCTATGCAGAATGTGCTTTAATACACAGTTTTTAGATGTAGGTATTTAAATGGGATTCAAAATTGGGAACTTGGAATCAGGGTTGAAACAACTTTCCTGTCCTTGGCATTTTAATGAAAAAAAGAAGATAAATAGTACTGACTTTTTGGGCCATAATATTGTCCTATTTTTCACTTAATTTTGCCTGTAGTGTGAAAATAGTCCTAAAGATTCTAGTCATAAACACACACGAATCAACATACATGTATAAAAATATACATATTCATTCTTGAGTAAATTGTGATAAACTTTTGATCAGTAATTTGAGAAATATTTTAGTTTGCAAATTAATTTAAATTAATCAAAATAGCGAATATTTTGATGAGAACATCTTAACATGAGCTTTGCAGTCCTGGTTTTCTGACTGTGTCCTATTTCTATATGAACATCAGAAAGTACACAATTTTAGAAGAGAAAATATTATTTAAATGCCTGGAAAAATATGTAACAGGGCTGTCAGAATTGAATAGGTTACCTCATATAGCAACAAGATAAATAAAAATGTTTTATTTAGTGTAGGGCTTTTTTATCCAATACGGTACATTTATATACAACATATTCCTAATTCTCACTCAAAAAACATACAATTAGCATCGTTATACCCAGGTCATAAACGAGAAAAAGGAGACCTACACAGATTCAATAATTGTTTGAAGATCACACATCTAAAAAATAGTAACGTAGCTACTAATTATGATTTTTAAGTCCTGCACACAGTCTTTTCTGCCCAACTACTTAGTATTCAAAAATATTTCAAGGGCAAATATTTCAAGTTGGAGGACAATAAAAGTATAAACAAGATGGACTTTTGCTAGGATGAAGGAGAGGACATCAACAAAAAATTTTGTTGAGAAAAGTCCTATAAGCCAGGTCTTGTGCTAGTTACGTATCTAAATGAGATACAGAGAATCTGACGTCAAATGTATTCAGAATGCATGGGAAAACTAATACATCTATGATTAGTAGTAATATGTGACAAGTGCTAAATTAGCATCGTAAATAAATGACAGAAATACCGAGAAAATAGAAGTTAATTGGCTGGTGAAAGTTAGTGGAAGTAAGTTGGGCTGCTGAGGCTCTAGAATTTCCTGGACTACACATGGATTTTAGATTACTACAGAGTAATTATTAAGCATAACATTAATATGGCCATTAAATTGGTCTGTTTAAGCTAGGCTTTTATAAATAAATTAACCAGTAGTTTAGAAATTATAGAAATTGAAGTTTTACATCCAGCATCCAGAATCTTTACTACAATTTTTTTGTAGATAAAGTTGAAACTTTTCTTTGTTTAAGTAAATCTAAATTGTTCCTGTAAAGCTTCTAAAATTGTTTTCACATTTAGAATTTCTGTTCCTTGCAAGATGTGGTGTGTGTGTGTGTGAGAGAGAGGAGAGCGAGCGAGCGAGAGAGAGAGAGAGAGAAATGAAAAGAACCGCAGTTCTTTCTGATCTACTCTAATTTTTGTTCTAATACATACCATTCTCCACTAGCAAATAAATCCCTTTCATTTTTATGGTGGGTTGTCCATATGCTTATAGGTTATGATCTCGAAAGTCAATTGAAAGTCTCCATGTTAAAGTATTCGGACCCATGTATCCATGTGTATAGAAGGCAAAGCTAAGTTTCAGCAATGAGCAGGAGGGGGTCCCAGTGGGCACAGTGGGTGGCGGTTAATACTTTCTAACATGTGCAGGATGGGTTCTGCTCTTGTCCACGGCTCCAGACATCCAAAACACTGCATTTTCTCTGTCAATCCTATTGTGCCAAGTCAATACTGCAAGCCACTATTTATTTTAAAAAGTTGATAATGACGGGAGCCATGGGGAGTGCTTTCCAGTGATAAATACCCTTGAAAAATGGCATTTCCCTCTTTGCCATTTTTGTCTTTTCAGTATTACATAATAGCAGACATATTCTAAGGAAAGAAAATGGCTAGGTGTTTGTAATATATGTCACTCACTGTTTCCATTCCCATCATGGTGTGGCATGTTTAATTTCTAAACTCTAAGTGCTTAATGACTACTGGTTATTTTCTCTTCTCTACAAACATTACCTGTTCAGTTGCAGTTCATGGAATTCTGCCCATACAATAAACAGTAATATAGGAACCCCCCTCAGGGGATTCTCCCTTTTTTTGTTGAACAGATAATTTCTAAGTTATCCTTTCATTTAAAGATAGTAGGATTTTATTTGAATGCCAGCGCTGCCCAATTTGGGTTTACAAAGCTTTTTAATTGCAGTTAGCATTCTGTAATAATTCCTTTTAGCAAAGTATGTCCTTACTTCAATACTCATCTCCACTCCTACCATCCAAATGCTCTCAGAGTTACTAATAGAAGTACTATTTGACGGAATATGACATTAATGGAGAGAAGACAGCTCTCAGGAAAGAGAGCTTCTAAACAAGACTGGAGGAAAAGAATGTAAGAATAGTAGGACCAACTAAGAAATTATATATGGATTTTAATGCTCTCCTTGAATGTACTAGTCTTATATTTCAGTAAGCTACGCACAGATCTCATCATGTAACATAAATATGTGCTCAAATGTTGTGCGTAAGTAGCCATTTCAATATTAATAACTTTGAATGGGAAAAAAACAATCTCTAATGTTAGAAATTCTAAGGTTGCTTTTTCGATATAGGAGAGAATTCCTTTATGTTGGTAATTTCTATCAACATTTTAATTTAAAATTGTAAGTTTTTCTCTGCATTAAATATCCTGTACATGAAAAATATCTGTTCTATATCAAGTTGTTACACAATGAAGTACATGTATTGTCAAGTATAAAATTGAACAGTATTAAAACTGGAGTCATTCTTCTGTCTCTTCTGGCTGTGACTAGTTTAGAAGATGATATTTAGGCCATGTTCTATTTTACTGTAATAAAACAGAAACGTATTCCAAATTCTATTGTTGAGAAAGCACCATTCCTGAAAAAAGCAAGCTAATAGCTCATACGTTGAGATGCATTTCATGACTATAGGTATGACAATTAAAATTGATAAGCAAATCAGGATAAGAAAGACACTGTTAAATTTGAACTGAGATATCCAGAGAAATATTTGGTATCTAGAATAATTATAATCATGCCTACTCCCTCATGCAAATGTCTTTGATAAATGTAGTCCTTTGTTTAAACTAAAGGTTCTGCCCCAAGTTACAGGCTCATCCTTACTGTACTCTTCACTTTCTGGGGATTTCCTTATCACTAGTGACAGCCACTGACAAAAGATGAAGTCTAAACAGAGATAATACTTAAAAACAGATTTAATAAAACTAAGAGTGTACTCTTGTTAAAGGAGCTATTTGATAAACAGAGCACAAGGAACATTCACAGGAAGTAGCTGAAAGGGTTTTGTTTTTTTTGTGTGTTTTTTTTTTTTTAGCTCATTATCTGATATTGAGTCTAGAAGGATTAATGCAGACTTTTTGGTATGTCATGTACATTTTGATTGCAGTGATTATTAGGACCGTGATTAAATGACCCCACACAAAGCAATAGGAAGAAAAAAAAACACAGCTTTCTCTCTGATTTATATTTCATCTATTGTTGTGGTTTCTATGCTTTAAATGTGGCACGACTACCTTATAAATATGTTTCAGTTTTCTGAACCATTTCCACCAAAATTGGATTAATATATTGCAGGTATTTTTATTACTTTACCTTGACATAGTCAACTGTGTAATCCTCTTGGCATAAAATATTTTTATATGAAGAAATGGTTTAGTAGCAAAATGCATAAATTGAATTTTTTTGCAAAGGAAACGAATTGTTTGGCATTGTATTCCATAAGGTTATTTTGAGATAAGATTTGAGAAGTATACTCATTGAAATGAAAAACATGATTGAAAATAACTTTGTAGAAAATGTTAATTCACTCTAGTCTATTTTATATGTAAACTGAAATAAAAATATAAGAATAATGAGCTCTATTACAAATACAAATGTCAATAATGCTCAGCATTGTTTTTATTATGTAGTTTGATTTCCACCAAATAGATTTCCAGAGACATATATGTGTACACATTAACCTACCTTTTAACATAATTAGCCATATTCTGTGATCTTTTTTCTTTAGGATTTAGGGAAATAAGATTTAATGCATTTTATATAGAAATTCCGTTTTAATTAAGTTCTAATGCTATTACTATTCAGAGACAAATATTTAACTTAATAAATTTATTCATTGGAAGTATTTGGAATAATTGGGATTGAGGAAGGGGGACAATAATTAGTTGAATATAAGAAAAGACAGAACACTTCGCAATTTTAAAAAAAAATAAATTCTAACAATTTTATTTATTTATTGCTTCAGACTTGTTGGTTTGGTATTATATAGAAACTATAGATTATGGCTCAAAAAATGATAATGCTGCTTGAAGGACATTGGATAATAGGCGGGAAAGAGTTGAAGCATAAGTGTTAGGAATCCACTTAAGTCCAGAACATATTAGTTTCTTCAATATGATATCAAATGCATGTTCCGAGTGATGTATTCGACCATCGAAATTAAAAACTTTTGCTCTTTGAAGGACAATATTAGGAGAATGAAGAAACAAGCTACAGACGAGGAGAATGGTTTTACAAAGCTTATATCTGATAAAGGACTTGTACTCATAATATATAAAATACATAAAGAAAGCCAAAATTCAATAATATGAAAAAAAAAAGCTCAATTAAATGGACTAACATTTGAACAGACACTTAAACAAAGAAAGTATAGAGATTACAAATAAGCACAGGGGAAATGTAAAAATCATAAGTCACTGGGGAAGTGTAAAATAAAACAGCAAGATTTAGCTACATAGGTGGAATGCCTAAAATTTAAAATGTTAATCATACCACATGCAGGAAAGAATGAGGAGTAACAACTTTTCTACACTGCAAATGGAATGTAAACTGCTACAAACACTTTGGAAAAACAGTGTCCATTTCTTTAAAATATTAGCATATATGACCTATGATACAGTCATTTCACTCCTGAGTGTTTACCCTAGAGACCATGTCTATACATATTTTTTCAAATAAATGTTCATGGCAGTGTTAAGGGTAAGAGCCAAAAAGTGGGAACAACCAAAGTGTTCACCAACACATAAAAGGATTAAAAATCATTGCATATAGTCATTCACACAATGAGAGCGTATCCAACGATAAGAACTATTGAAACACATCACAGCATGGATGAATCAAAGGTAATCGTGCTGAATGAAGGAAGCCATACAACAGAGCGTATACATATGGGATGATTCCATTTATATAAGTCTCGAGAAGTTGCAGACAATGTGCAGTGATCAGAAGATCAGTGTTTGCCTGGGAACGAGAGAGGCAGGTAGATATTCTAAAGGGCATGAGGGGACTTTGGGGCTGATGGATGTGTTCACTATCTTGGGGCTCATGGATGTGTTCACTATCTTGGGGCTCATGGATGTGTTCACTATCTTGATATGGTCGTGGTTTCAAGGTGAGATATACCGTGTTTCCCCGAAAATAGGACCTACCCTGAAAATAAGACCCAGTTAAGATTGTCAGCCAGACAGACGCATTTAGTACGTTATTACGATGTTCCAGAAGAAGATGACAGGACTGTATTTAAATAAATGTAGATTGTCGTACATGAAAAAATAAGGCATCCCCTGCAAATAAGCCCTAATGCATCTTTTGGAGCAAAAATTAATATAAGACCCGGTCTTATTTTCAGGGAAATACAGTATAAGACCTGGTCTTATTTTGGGGGAAACATGGTGTATAGTTGATGCTTGGTTAGGTGCGCTGGACCCTGGACAGTCAAAAACCTACATATAATTTTTGACTCCCCCAAAACTTAACTACAGTCATTCCTTGGTATCTGGGTTGGGGAGGATCTGGAACAGATACTAAAATCCACAGATGTTCAAGTCCCTTATGTAAAATGACATAGATCAATGAATACAATCTGTCCTCTGCATCCAAACCACAGGTGGAAAATACTATTTTCTATCCTTGGTTGAATCTGCAGATGTGAAACCCAGGATGCAGAGGGCCAGGTTTATATTTATTGAAACAATCTGCATATCAGTGAAATCAGTGAAATCTCAACTTTTTCTGTCTGACTTATATCACTTAGCATAATAATCTCAAGATGCATCCCTGTTTTTGCAAATGGCACTATTTCATCTTATGGCAGAGTAGTATTCCATTGTGTATATATACCACATCTTCTTTATCCAGTCATCTATCGAAGGACACTTTGGTTGGTTTTATGTCTTGGTCACCGTAAATAAAGCTGTACTGATATGTGGGATATAAAACTGCAAACAACAAAGGAACAAGACAAGCAAATAAAGAAACAAAACCTCATAGACACAGATAATAGTTTAGTGGTTACCAGAGGGTAAGGGGGGAAGGGGTGGGAGATGAGGGTAAAGGGGGTCAAATATATGGTGATGGAAGGAGAACTGAATCTGGGTGGTGAGCACACATGTGATATATAGATGATGTATTACAGAATTGTACACCTGAAACCTATGTAACTTTACTAACAATTGTCACCCCAATAAACTTTAATTTAAAAAAAAAATCTGCATATAAGTGAACCTGGACAGTTCAAACCCATGTTGGTCAGGGGTCACTGGTATATATTGTTAAATTTACTAAACTTTTCAGTTTAAATATGTACAACTTATTGTATGTCCATTTTCCTCAATAATAAATACCATGTGTACGCCATATCTCTAGGGAATACAAAATCCAAAGGGTTATTGTGTAATTTCTAAAAGACAGCAGCCACAAGAGAGAGCGAGGAATTGGGCTAATTTGAGCATGTGGGTGCTTAAGGTAAAGCATTTGTTAGTAGAGATCATAGCCTTGTGTCCCCAGTTGCTTATCTAGTTTTGGTTTGTAGTAAACAATAGAGAAAACTCTAAACCTCAGCAGCTCATTTTTCAAAGAAAACATAACACCTGCAAGTTATAGGTCCTAGAGGCATCAGAACTGCATATAAATTCAGGCTGCACCACTTGATAAACATGTAACTGCTCAGTTTACTTACTTTTTTAACCTTAGTTTTCTCATCAGTAAACTGTCTTAATAGCATGAGTTTGCGGTCTGTAAAGTTAGCTTGAAGCCCTCAGCATGCACACAGGCACCTCTACAAAATTCTCAGGGGGACTTCTCTTCCCACTCAGGAGCTCTGTTGGGAAGATTAATCAGGGGTACTGGAGAGAAGGAGGTGATGGCAGCCAGAGTTGGCAAAAAGACTTATGCAGACAGGGGGGTGGGAGAAAGCCTCTTGCGGCAAAAGCATTTCAACAGAGAGACTCATGAATACAGTGAGGGATTAAACTGTGGGGAAATTGGGGGGTGGGGTGGGGGGTGGAAGTGGGGGTGGGGGACTCTTAAAATGGAAATAGCAAGTGCATAGGTGACTATAAACTGGGCTTCATGACCAATGAAGTCAAGCGTGGAGTGAGTGGCCGGATGTGGACGAGTCCAGCAGTTGCTAGATCACGTTGGCCCTTGCAGGATTCTGTAAAGCATGTAAAAAGTTTCACTTATTACTTGTTGTATTCCAAGTATGTAGGTAAGCCATTAGAAGTTGTAAGCAGGACAGGGATTTGATTTTCATGTTTACAAATATACCTTGGCTGCTCTGTGGGTGATAAATTATGAGAATGCAAGAATCTCAACAGGGAGACCAGTACTTTGGAGGGTCTCTCTACCGAGAAATGGCTGTCTCTTGCTACAATGTTTGAAACGTCTTCTCCAGGAAAAACAGTACAGAACTTGTTCTGAGAATTTGTCAGTTCATCTTTCTATAAAAATGTTATCTTTATTCTGTTAAGTAGCACTTGAGGCTATTTCTTTGTAAATTGCACACATGCATAATTTAAGAAATGACATTTTATAATATAAAATAAGATTTACATGTTAATTAGTATAATAATGTAATATAAAAAGAATACCTATGTTTTAAACAAACAAATAATTAAAGGGAGAGGGAACTAAAGAATTAGATACACAAACCAGGACAATAACCATCCAGGCTGAAAGCTGAAAGGAGATACATTGATGTATAAATGTAGAAAGGACAGAAATTTCTTTTCCAAATCCTAGATGTGATCATTAAAACATCAAAGATAGCTATATTTATAGGGCAAATAAGATACACCATTTGGCTAGTAAACTTACAGCATTCATTACAGACTGCAAATATAAGTAAAATCAATTGAGAATTAGCTATGTGACACATGATGAAAGCAACTTCCTATTAAATTCTCCAGCAAGACACATGCACAGGAGTGAAAGTCTGCGCATTCTCAGTTATGCTACGGGGGCGTGTGCCGTGTGGCGGCAGTGAGGGGAGAAAAGCAGAGGTGAGAGGGCAGAGGCCGGGGTACAGAGATTAACCATTTTAAGGGAGTTGGACTTTATCTTCAGAGTAAAGGGAAACTTTTACAAGTTTGGTCTGCCTTTTTCTCGTCGTCTTCTTCTTCCCTTTAAATGGGAGAGTGGTTTATTTATTTATTTATTTTTTTTTTTGATAGGAGAAAATGTGAATTTGGACCTTTTAATTTAATTCAAAAATCCTATTCGCTCTGACCCTGGAAGATAAGACCCTGGAAGACATGGAGAATAAATGACAATAAGAACTGTTTTTTTAAACTTAAATAAACCTAGATTCATTAATATCGGTCAAGGGTTCATACACAGATTTAGAGAAAGTTAGAGAAATAAAATAATTGGGAAAAATGTCTTCATCAAAGTTAGCAAGCACGATTTCGTTGATGTTGAAGGCTTGGAATCTTACTGAAGAAGTAATTTTGACCTTTCTCTGGACTAATAAAAGGTGAATCTGATCTAAGGTTTCAGTTCTGCCTTTCCTTAAATGGTCAGTCCTTACCACCGGTCCCGTGTAGGGCATCCACAAGTCCCCTCCTTTTCCTTCAATAATCTTTGTGCTTTTGAGACATCACTTTGAATCCATATTACCTTTAGGTAATATACACTCATATTCACATTCATACTCAATTAAAAACATTCCTCAACATTCACTAGATTTTTCACAAATTTCTGGAAAAAGAATCGGTAATATTTGTTTGTTGCTGCTATTATACACATGAAATTATGTATAAATGAAAAGATGCATTAGGGTTCCATAAAATTCATTACACAGTTATATCCTAGCATTTGCTCCTATCTGTCTGGATGCCTTCTATGGCTCTCTTTAAAATTTGCCAAAGAAAACACATATATTTCCCTGCAGTTAAAGCATCAAAGCTCCCACACAGAAACCCATTCCCATGGAACCCAAATAAAAACATAAAGAAGACTGTTGGTAGACTAAATACATTTCGTGTCTTTTCCAGGTTTCTATTTAAACACACAGTTTGATTTTCACTTGGTTGACTCTCTTCTCTATTAAGCCCTGGGCACATGGACCAGGACGTACTTTTATGGCTTTGCAATAGCAATGATGACAGCTAAGGTTAAACAGGCTCCCATTAGATCCAGCAGCGCCAGCAGAAGCTCATTACACAGATTATTTTATTGGAATACCAGGAAATGGACACTAACAGAATCTTGCTTAGTACGAGCACTTGAGACATAACAGGCACTTAATAATTGCTTGTTGCATTATGACTGAATGATCCCTAAATTGGTTATATATTCCATGGCCTGACCCGAAGGAGGCTGGGGACAGACAATAGCTGACAAAATGCAAAGCTAAATCCTGTTTTAGTGTTTAGTTTGTCCTAGCTTTCAAACCTGGATTTGTGTGGATCCTGACTTCTTACGATTTGGAGTGACTAAAATTATTAAGCAAAAATTGTGCAGTATTAATTTATATATCAAGGTTTTATTATGTTTTTAACATTTAACTAAGCTATCAAATGGCATTTGCTTTCTTACATTCTTCTCTTTTTTTAAAATTTATTTAAAGATGGACTGTGCCTAAGAGGCCTTTTAAATATTATGATGAATATAACTCTTAAGGTGAAGAAACTGGCAAAAATGTTAAGTACGTACATGATCATCTAAAGTCATACCAAGAGTATCTGTAAAATGAATGTTTGAGAAGAAACTTTATTTTTTAATATAATTTTCCCCCCTCAGTCCTAGAGCCTTAAATGTGGTTTAATTTATAGGTTTTTTTTACTGACTTAAGGAATGAGGGATTGTCTAATTATCCCTATGAAATAAAAATCATGTGACAGTTGTCATCGAACAGTTCAATAGTCATATGTGGGGCACTGACACAGGATGGGACAGATACAGTTATGTAGGACATAACATAGAGATTAATGAATTCCAGGAACTGTGGCATCTTTCCAAGGTTGAATTGTGTTGGTCTCAGTTTGCTACAAGGCAGAGCAAGGTACATGTGTTCTTCTCATAAATGCAGTTTGGGACCTAAAAGAGAACACGCATTACAGAGACAGAACCACATAGTTCCACAAGAAGAGAGATGTCATTCCAAGGGAAACAGAAAGTTTTACTCGGCATTGGTATCTCTTTATCTTGTGTGCAATTTATGGCAAAGATATAGAAATTGTTGAGTTCCTAATGCTCAAAGTAGCAAATGATGCATAAATCAGACAAAGACATGAAGAATCTGCAATTGTGATTACAAAGCCTAGTTCATTGCAAGCCCCAGAATAACACTCACATTTGCAGAAATCCCCAAGTATAGTTGATGCAGGGCTGTGCCTGAACTCATCTGAGGAAGCCTCACATAGACCATCTTTTTTTTTCTTTTGGTATGCATATTGAGGTATTTATTACTGTTTCTGTCATATTGACATATTTAATCACTCTCTACTGATATATTTATCACTAATTATCTGCCTATACTATCCTGTTTTTTTTAATTTATTGGGGTGACAATTGTTAGCAAACTTACATAGATTTCAGGTGTACAATTCTGTAATACATCATCTATAAATCCCATTGTGTGTTCACCACCCAGAGTCAGTTCTCCTTCCATCACCATATATTTGATCCCCCTTACCCTCATCTCCCACCCCCCACCCCCCTTACCCTCTGCTAACCACTAAACTATTGTCTGTGTCTATGAGTTTTTGTTTCTGATTTGTTTGTCTTGTTCTTTTGTTGTTTTTGGTTTATATACCACATATCAGTGAAATCATATGGTTCTCTGCTTTTTCTGTCTGACTTATTTCGCTTAGCATCATACTCTCAAGATCCATCCATGTTGTCACAAATATTCCTGTATCATCTTTTCTTACCACTGAATAATATTCCATTGTGTATATATACCACAACTTCTTTATCCATTCATCTATCAAAGGACATTTTGGTTGTTTCCATGTCTTGGCCACTGTAAACAAAGCTGCAATGAACATTGGAGCACACCTGTCTTTATGTATAAATGTTTTCAGATTTTTTGGGTAGATACCCAGGAGAGGGATTGTTGGGTCATATGGTAATTCTATTCGTAATTTTTTGAGGAACCTCCACACTGTCTTCCATAGTGGCTGCACCAGTCTGCATTCCCACCAACAGTGGATGAGGGTTCCTTTTTCTCCACAGCCTCTCCAACACTTGTTACTATTTGTCTTGTTGATAGCCATTCTGACTGGGGTGAATTGATATTTCATTGTGGTTTTTATTTGCATTTCTCTGATGCTTAGTGATTTTGAGCATTTTTTCATATGTCTATTTGCCATTTGTAGGTCCTCTTTGGAGAAATGTCTCTTCAGGTCCTCTGCCCATTTTTCAATTTGGTTGTTTGTTTTTTTGTCGTTGAGTTTCATGAGTTCCTTGTATATTTTGGATATTAGGCCCTTATCGGAGGCACTGTTTGCAAAAATCTTCTCCCATTCAGTTGGTTGCCTCTTTATTTTGTCGATGGTTTCTTTTGCTGTGCAGAAGCTTTTAAGTTTCATATAGTCCCATTTGTTTATTTTAGCTTTTACTTCCATTGCCTTTGGAGTCAAATTCATAAAATGCTCTTTGAAACCAAGGTCCATAAGTTTAGTACCTATGTTTTCTTCTATGCAGTTTATTGTGTCAGGTCTTATGCTTAAGTCTTTGATCCATTTTGAGTTAATTTTGGTACATGGTGACAGCAATCCAGTTTCATTCTTTTGCACGTGGCTATCCAATTCTCCCAGTATCATTTATTGAAGAGGCTGTCTTTCCTCCATTGTATGTTTTTAGCTTCTTTGTCAAAAACTATCTGTCCATATTTATGTTGTTTTATTTCTGGGTTCTCAATTCTATTCCATTGGTCTCTGTGTCTGTTTTTCTGCCAATACCACGCTGTTTTGATTATTGTAGCCCTGTAGTACAAGCTAAAGTCAGGAAATGTGATACCTCCAGTATTGTTCTTTTTTCTTAAGATTGCTTTGGCTATTCGGGGTCTTTTATGGTTCCAAACAAATCTGATGATTTTTTGTTCTATTTCTTTAAAAAATGCCGTTGTGATTTTGATGGGGATTGCATTAAATCTGTATATTGCTTTGGGTAACATGGCCATTTTAACTGTGTTGATTCTTCCAATCCATGAGCACAGAATGTCTTTCCATTTCTTTGTGTCTTCTTCAATTTCTTTCAAAAATGTCTTATAGTTTTCAGCATATAGGTCCTTGACATCCTTGGTTAAGTTTATTCCTAGGTATTTTATTCTTTTTGCTGCAATTGCAAAAGGAATTGTTTTTTTGTATTTCTTTTTCTGAGATTTCATTGTTAGTATATAGGAATGCAATGGACTTTTGTAGGTTGATTTTGTAGCCGGCAACTTTACTGTATTCAATGATTGTTTCTAACAGCTTTTTGCGGAGTCTTTAGGGTTTTCTATATATCGCATCATGTCATCTGCAAAGAGTGACAATTTAACTTCTTCATTCCCAATTTGGATGCCTTTTATTTCCTTCTCTAGCCTGATTGCTCTGGCAAGGACTTCCAACACTATGTTGAAAAGCAGAGGTGATAGGGGGCAGCCCTGTCGTGTTCCTGAACGTAGAGCGAAGGGCTTCAGTTTTTCACCATTAATTATGAGATTAGCTGAGGGCTTGTCATATATGGCCTTTATTATGTTAAGGTATTTTCCTTCTATACCTATTTTATTAAGTGTTTTAATCATAAATGGACGTTGTATCTTGTCAAATGCTTTTTCTGCATCAATTGATATAATCATATGATTTTTGTCCTTTATTTGGCTTATGTGATGTATCACATTGATGGATTTGCGGATGTTGAACCATGCTTGTGCCCCGGGGATGACCCCACATGGTCATGATGAATGATCTTTTTAATGCATTGTTGTATTTGATTTGCTAGAATTTTGTTTAGAATTTTTGCATCTGTATTCATCAGAGATATTGGTCTGTAGTTTTCTTTTTTTGTGTTGTCCTTACCAGGTTTTGGTATCAGGCTAATGTTGGACTCATAAAATGAGTTAGCGAGTACTGTCTCTTCTTCAGTTTTTTGGGAGAGTTTGAGCAGGATTGGTATTGGATCCTCTTTGAAGGTTTGGTAGAATTCACTAGTGAAGCCATCTGGTCCCGGACTTTTGCTTTTGGGAAGGTTTTGGATGACAGATTCAATTTCATTACTGGTGATAGGTCTGTTTAGATTTTCCAGTTCTTCATGGTTCAACCTTGGAAGGCTATATGTTTCTAAGAACTTGTCCATTTCTTCTAGGTTATTGAATTTGGTGGCATATAGTCCTTCATAGTATTCTCGGATGATCCTTTGTATTTCTGTGGCGTCCGTGATAACTTCTGCTTTTTCATTTCTGATTTTGTTAATTAGTGTCTTCTCTCTTTTTATCTCTGTGAGTCTAGCCAAGGATTTGTCAATTTTGTTAATCTTTTCAAAGAACCAACTCTTTGTCACATTAATTTTTTCTGTTGTCTTTTTGTTCTCTGTTTCATTTAGTTCTGCTCTGATTTTTGTTATTTCCTTTCTTCTGCTGACCTTGGGTTTCACTTGTTCTTCTTTTTCTAGTTCTTTAAAGTGTAACATGAGGTTATTTATTTGGGATTTTTCTTGTTTCTTGAGCTAGGCCTGTAATGATATAAATTTCCCTCTTAAAACTGCTTTCGCTGCATCCCAAAAGTTTTGGTAGGATGTATTTTCATTGTCATTTGTTTCTATGTATCTTTTGTTCTCTCCTCTAATTTCTTCTTTGACCCAGTCGTTCTTTAAATGTATGTTGTTTAATCTCCATGAATTTTTGTTTGTTCCTGCTTTCTTTTTGCAGTTGATATCCAATTTCAAAGCCTTGTGATCAGAGAATATGCTTGGTATGATTTCAATCTTCTTAAATTTGCTGAGGCTGATTTTATGTCCCAATATATGGTCTATCCTTGAGAATGTTCCATGTATACTACAAAAGAATGTGTAGTCTGATGTTTTAGGATGAAGTGCTCTATATATGTCAATAATGTCCATTTCATCTAATGTGTCATTTAGGGCTGCTATTTCTTTATTTATTTTCTGTTTGGATGATCTATCCATAGCTGTCAATGATGTATTTAAGTCCCCTAGTATAATTGTGTTTTGGTTAATTTCTCCCTTTAGTTCTGTTAGTAGTTGCTTGGTATATTTTGGTGCTCCCTGATTGGGGGCATAAATATTGATGACTGTTATGTCTTCTTGTTGTATTGTCCCCTTTACCATTATGAAATGTCCATCTTTGTCTCTTGTTATCTTTTTCACCCTGAAGTCTGTTTCATCTGATATCATTATGGCCACACCTGATTTTCTCTGGGGACCATTTTCTTGGAGTGTCGAATTGCACCCTTTCCCTTTGAGTCTATGCTTGTCTTTGTAGCTGAGATGTGTCTCTTGGAAACAGCATATGGTTGGGTTGGGTTTTTTGATCCAATCTGCTACTCTGTGCCTTTTTTATAGGTGAGTTTAGTCCATTTACATTTAGGGTTATTATTGATATGTGAGGATTTCCTGTCATTCTAACTTTAGTTTTCTGTTAAGGCTGTGTCTCAATTGTTTCTTTGCCTTTCTGTTGTCGTCTATTATTTCTGTGTGGTGGTATTCTATGATGTTTCCCTCTGTTTCTTCTTTTATTACAGTATATATTTCAGTTCTGGATTTTTTTTGAGTGATTACCCTTAAGTTTATATAAAAGAAAGTTTGCTATTTAGAGTATTCCATTTTCTTCAGCACGCTTATTTTCTCCATTCCCTTATTCCGGTTCAGGCCTTTACTCTCCCCCTTTTTATGTTTTGGTTGCCACAAATTGTCCCTGTTGATGGTGGTTGAATAGCCTCCTGTAGTATTTCTTGTAGTGCAGGTCATGTATTAGAAAATTCCCTCAGCTTCAGTATGTCTGGAAAGGTCTTTATTCCTCCTTGATCTCTAAAGGATATCTTTGCTGGATATATTATTCTTGGCTCATAATTTCTCTCTTTCAATAGTTTGAATATTTGTTTCCACTCCCTCCTGGCTTGTAGAGTTTCTGCTGAAAAATATGATGATAATCTAATGGGCTTTCCTTTGTAGGTTACTGTCTTCTTTTCCCTGGCTGCCTTAAGGATTCTTTCTTTGTCGTTGATTTTAGACAGCTTCAATACAATGTGCCTTGGAGAAGCCCTGTTGGGATTGAGGTAATTAGGTGTTCCATTTGCTTCTTGGATCCGAGGATCCAGTTCTGTCCACAAGTTTGGGAAGTTCTCATTGACAATTTGTTTGAATATATTCTCTGTTCCTTTCTTTCTTTCTTCTCCTCCTGGTATGCCCATTATTCTTATATTGCTCTTTCTGATGGAGTCAGAAAGTTCTTGTAGAGTTCTTTCATTTCTTTTAAGTCTCAAGTCTCTCTCTTCTTCCATCTGTGTCATTTCCAGATTTCTATCTTCGATGTCACTGATTCTTTCCTCCATCTGGTCAACTCTACTACCTAAGCTGGTTATTTCATTCTTGATTTCTTCTATTGATTTCTTAATTTCCAGAAATTCTATTTGGTTCTTTTTTAAAATTTCAATCTCTTTCATAAAATGCTCATGTTGTTCTTTGATTGTGTTTCTGAGTTCATTAAACTGCCTTTCTGTGTTTTCTTGCATCTCGTTGAGTTTTTTCAGAACTACAATCTTGAATTCTCTGTCATTTAAGTCACATATTTCCATATCTTTAAGTTCCTTTTCTGGAGACTTTTCACTTTCTTTCTGAGCTGTCTTGTTGCCTGGTTATTCATGGCAATTGCTGATTTATTATTTCTCTTCCTAGACATCTACAGGAGTGGCTTCTGCAACAGGTTGATAGGAAGATGTCTTTCTTTTGTTTTCCAGTACTTGTTGGTAGAATGTTTTATTTTCTCTCCGACTGCAGCTTTTTTTCCTCTCTCACATGGTAGTGCTATGTTTTCTCTGCACCTATTCCAGCTTCTCACACAATGGGGGTATTTCCTGGGAGACGGGCTTCTCCTCTGTTAATAGTTCACCTGGGTCACAGGTCGCAGTGTCTGTTTGGGTATGTGGAGAGCTTTTGAAGTTCCAAAGCTCTTCCTGCACCAGATTCAGAGCCCGTATGTTTCGGCAGTTCTGTTTACTCCTGCAGGGATCTGCCCAGATAGCTGGGGCCAGGGGCGGGGTTAATTGTGAGAGGTGGCCCAGAGCAATGGCGGCAACCACCACCACAACCAGTCCTGCTTCTACAGCTACCTCCCCTTTGCCGGAACTAGTTGAGCTGCGAATCTGTTTCTGCGGTCCACAGTTCTCAGAACAGCAAATATTCTATTCTTTTGATCTGACACTGCTTCTGTTCTGCTTCTAGCACCGGGCAGGTGGGGGCGGGGCGAGCTCTGGGAGGGTAGAGAGGGGACGGCTATTCTCAGTGCCTAAGGCTTCCGTTCTTTTCTCGGCAGTGAGGGCTTAAACCACCGTTGTCAGCCTTTTTCCCTCAGTCTTTTCTCCGAGATCTCTGCCGTGAGCGTTGGGTTCAGCCGTGTTATATGCTGCCCCCTCAGTCCTGTGGGCCGTAAGTGGAGCCCTAGCAGTCCGAGTTCTTCCCTCTCCCGCAGCTGCGGTAGTTCTGGGATCCAGTGAGCTCAGAGCACTGAGCTAGGTCTGTGTCCTGCGCCTGTGCGGCTCCATCTGCGCACTTCTCCCCTCCCCAGCTTGCGCAGTTCGCCCACCTTTAGGTGAATTCAGTAGTGGGCCTCTTTGTCTTACCTGTCTGCTGTGCAGGGAGTCCTTTGTGGAGTTATTGTTGTTCGATTAGTTGTAAATTCCAGGTTTGCTTTACAGAGGCTCACCTCACGCCACCATTTTGATGACGTCTACATTCACTATCTTTTGATAACTCCAAAGGATTCCAGTTTATCTTAAACAACACCAAATGTGTATCAGCGGAAGGTGGTATAAAATTTAATTTCTTATTTAGATATTTATAAAGCATATTTTTATATGGCGTTGATTGATTTAATGTATTTTAAATCTGGCTTTCTACCTGAAATACCCCATCCAAGACTTTCATTCTACCCAAAATTGCAATTTCAACTTTAAGGACTTTTTGATTCTATGCTCACATCTCTCTGACTTCCCATCCATTTGTACCAAAATCCCAACAGTCGAGTGGCCATGGTGAAAGTATACCTTTGGCTGAATACTGCTTCATTGGTAGTTCTCCATGATTTTCATTCACTCACAATAACTATGTAATGTTACTACCTTCCTACCAGACACCGGCCTATACACTGGAGGTAGGAACTTAGGTTCTAGAGGGTGTGGACAACACAATGTAGAAATATATTCATGTGCTTAAATACGTAAGATGTAATGAAACCAGGTATAGAGAAAAATAAAGCAGGGAAGGGGGTAAGAAGCACCGGAAATTTATTGAATTTTAAATAGAATAGCCAGGTCAGAGATTGCTGAAAGGGTACATTTGAGTGATCACTTGAAGTAGTCAAAAGAGAGCTATCTGGATATGTGAAGAGTAGCTAAGGAGTGTGGCTGGTATGTCTGCAGAATAGCAAGGCTCCACTCTATCTGTCCACATTTCCTCTCTGGCTTCATTTTCAACTTCTTTAGTCTGCAATCTTTGCACTCCAGGGGATGGGGACAAATAGAGGAGGGTTTAGTAGTCCCTGGTAAAGACTTCAGCTTTCCTGTGCATGAAATGGGGAGCATTATAGAGTTTTGGCTGAGCAGTAATATGGTTTCACTTAAATTTTAAAACAGGATCATTTTAAATAACTTATTAGAAGAGACTTTGAAGAGATGGAGGTAGAAGCAGGGAGGTGATGATGGCTTGAACCAGGGAACTAGGTGTGGAGGTGGTGACAACATACCAGATCATTTGGTTTCATATGCAAAGTATAATCTGGGGTCTCTTTGTGGACCTCCTTCAGCATCACTGTTGATTTCTGAAGGGTTTCCCTCCACGTAACCAAATAGCTCGCAAGCATTTCATTCCATAGAATACACCATCAGGAGGATGGAATTTGTATTTCCAGTTAAAAAATGTCATGGAAAATGTAATTGGCCCAACATACTGTGTTTCCCCGAAAATAAGACCTATATGGATGATCAGCTCTAATGTGTCTTTTGGAGCAAAAATTAATATAAGACCCGGTCTTATATTATATTATATTATATCATATCACATCACATCACATCACATCACATCACATCACATCACATCACATCACATCATATTATATTATATTATATAAGACCTCGTCTTATATTATAGTAAAATAAGACTGGATCTTATATTAATTTTTGCTCCAAAAGACGCATTAGAGCTGATAATCTAGCTAGGTCTTATTTTTGGGGAAACACAGTATGTCATATGGCTCTCTTCCAATAAGGCATCCTAAATATAATAGGATATAACCCCCTGAACTCCTGAGCTCTCACATGTCAGCAGACCTTATAGAGATATCACTGGTAAAGCTCATTTATTTTGGTAAGCACTTTTCAAAAATCACTTGGAGCACTTTTCACTCTGTCACCACACAAGAGCCCATAAATTTTTCAGCTCACAGGCCTGGGAGGGACCAATTAAACAGATATTTCCAAATGTAATTTTATAAAGAAATTGGCCAAGGAGTATCAGAGCTCTCTATTTCATTCTGCTCCTCTTCTGCTTATGAAAGAAAAGCTATTTCGTATGTTAGAGGAAGAATATCAAAGACTAGACCAAACTGTGACTGAAAATAAGTTGTATAGTTTATTCATATGCTAATCTGCACAGAAGTGGTTGAGATGTAAAAATCTAAACTCAGTTACTATTCTATAGCATATCTATGTCTTGTTCCTAAAGCATTACCAGCACCAAGCCCTGAACCTGGCACATCATAGCAAAGCAATAAATCCTTATTGAATGGATAAATGAATCTTACCACACTGGAAAGTGATGAATTTTCAATTTGCTTCTTTTTATGCCACTCTTGGGCGAAGGACATGACTTATAGCATGCCAGGGAAGAGGGGAAGGGGGGGTGAATATATCACTTACTTGTTTAAATAGTCTGTTTTAACATTGAGAGGATGCTTTCAAATTACTATCCATTTCTTAAATCAATATAAAATTGTTTGCTTCTAAAGACAATATGCGTCTTAGATCCCTATGGACAGGGATGGATAAAAAACAATTTTCTAGTCTGCATTCTATCAGATATCATTTTATATCCATTAATAATTGCTGAGCACCCACTAGTTTTAAACATAGATGCTTCCTTTAACGAGTTTGCAAACCAGTTTTGGAGGCAAGTTACAAATAAATGTAAAGTTAAATCATAATATAAACATGTTATAATACTGCATAGGATAGAACGAAAAAGTCACAAATGGAACGTGGTGTTCCATAAATACTTGTCTACTGTTGGGAAAATCGCTCACGGATATTCACATCACTGGAACCACACGGTACTGTATGGGCTGAATTGTGTCCCCCATCCCCACCAGCTCATATATTGAAGTCTTAATGCCCAGGCCTCCAAATGTGACTGTGTTTGGAGATAGGGTCTTTAGAGAAGTAAGTAAGTTAAAATGAGGTTGTCAGGTTGGGCCCTAAGCCAATGACTTCTGTTCTTATAAGAAGAGGACATTCAGACACAGACACACAAGCGGAAGAATGCCATATGAACATGAAGATGGTCATCTACATGCCAAGGAAAGAGGCTTTGGAAACCAACCCTGCGACACCTTGATCTCAGACTTGTAACCTCCAGACCTGTGAAAAACACATTTCTGTTATTTAAGCCACACAGTTTGTGGTACTTTGTTATGGCAGTTTTAGCACACTAATACAGTACAAATACAAAATATGTTTTATGCTGGGGAAGAGTTCCTAGCAGAGAAGTAGTAGGGCATAAATAGTCCCATGAACTTGAATTTTCCCAGAAAGGAGAGCCATAGATTACAATTAGATGCACGATAGAAAGAGCTCTGAGAAGGAGACCTCACATTCATAATACTTGGAAAAAAATATGGAAGGTCACATGTAGGTAACCCAGTGACAGTGAGACCAGTTTGGGTCCCAGTGTCCAGTGGCCAATTTCAGCTAGTTGTGTTCAACTAAACCAGGTCTTCCAAGCCATCTCTTTGCTGTTTTTCGCTCTTCACTTGTGTATGTCAAGACCCACAGTTTTGTCATGTCACCACCAATAAGACATAGGTTCTTCAGTATATATAAATAATTAATATATTATTAATTATTAATATATTAAACTATATACTAAATAATTAATTATCTAGTATTTATATTACTAAATTATAAAGATTATCAGTTGCTTACATGTACTTGTCAAGAGTAGCTATTATTTTTTAAGGTAATGTCAAAGATATTCACTTGTATATCATAATTTATAAACTGGACTGTCAATAAACTTGTAGCCTCCACATATAGAGGAGTCACCAATTTAATTGGTTAACCACACCTTGAATTTATAAGTCACCTGCAAGTTTTGTATTATTACCCAAGTAAAGGCAAAAAGAAATGTGAGTGATACAGTTAATTTATTTCCACCATATTGATTCCAGTGACTAGGTCAGGAAACCACTTTGTTTGAGGGGGATTAGGAGCTGGAGGTTACTTGTGAATTCAGTTACTTCTGATTCTTCTCTGAACAGAGACTGGAAAACGTAATTCCACACTCGCGCATTGCTGAGTAAGTAGGTCAGCATCTAGCCCTGGCTCAGCATTTGGCAATCCATTGGCCAGATGCTCTCACACGGCCTGGCCCCTTCCTGCCGCCAACTGGCTTGGGTTTCACAATTCCTTGCTTCATTAGTGTAGGTTCTGCAGCCCTGAATAACAGTGACAGAACTGCCTCAACCTGTAGGGTTTTTCCATTTGAAGCTCCTGAACCTGGCAGAGTAGGTAGAATTCTCCGCCTTTCTCATGTGGCAATGTGACCTACTAAGACTCATTGGCTGATGGTTTGGGTACATATGCCTAAGGACCTTAGACAAACATATTGCATAACATTAAAATAATGTTCATCTGATTTCCAGTTAGTAATAGGAATGGAGCAAGATGCTGAGGTTACATAAGCAACTGAACACCTACGGAGAGTTAATTTTAAAAGGGCCAGTGCTCATTGTCAGTTACCTCTCATTTCCAATATGGCTCACAAAGACAATAGGGTTATACCTAAAAAGCTGTAAAATTTTGGAAAGAAAATAACCAATGCAAAAACTTCTGTTGGTTGATTTTTAACCTTGTATTTAAGCGATGCACATCACTGGTCATAATGAAAATATTATCTTCTTTACATAGTGCTGGATTCATATTGCTGGTATTTTGTTAGGTATCTTTCCATCTATGTTCATGAGTGATATTGGTCTGTGATTGTTTTCCAGTAATAGCATTGTCAGGTTTGGAATGAGAGTTATTCTGGCATCATGAAAAGAGTTGGGAAGTAATCCTTCACGTTGGTTTTCTGACAGCTTATGTAGAATTGGTAATATGTCTTAGCTCAATATATGATAGAATTCTCGAGTCAGGCCATTTGGACCTATGGATTTCTGTATGGATTTCTGTAAGATTGTTATCTATGAATTAAATCTCTTGGCTAAATATAGCACTTCTCAGATTTTGTAATTCTTCTTTTCTTTGTTTTGCTATGATGTGCTTTTCAAGGAATTTGTTCTGTTATCTAAGCTGTTACAATCATTGACATCAGGTCTTTATAATATCTGTATGATCTGTAATGACATCCCCTGGGTCATTCATGATACTGCATTATCTCTCCTTTTCTTGATTAGTTTTGCTAAGGATTTACCAGTTTTATTAATCTTTTTAAAAGAAAATGATTTTTTATTTAAATATTTTTCTTGGTTGCTTGTCTGTTCTCCATTGCATTGATTTCTAGTTTTATTGTTACTCTTTTCTTTCGTCTATGTATTTTGCATTTCACTTGTTCTGTCTTATTTAATTTCTTTCCATGGAAGTTTTCATCACTGATTTATACTTTCCTTCTTTTCGAATATAAACCTTTAAACCTAAAATTTTGCTCAAATGACCAATTTAGCTACATCCTACCACTTTTGGTATGTTTTGTTTTCTTGATCATTCAGTTCAAAATTTTCTAATTTTTATTGGGATGTCTTCATTGATAAATTGCTTAGAAGTGTGTTGCCTTATTTCTTTCTTCTGTTTTACCAATCTGCTATTAATCTATCCAATAAACATTTACCTTCATGTATTGTCTTTTAAAATTATATTTTATTTCCGTTTTACAGTTTCCAAATCTCTCCTGACATTCTCCTTCACATCACCCACTATAACAATATCTCTTACTTTAGACTTGTGAGCAGATTCATCACAGTTATTTAACAATTCTTGTCTATTAACTGTTACATCTATGCTCTTTATGGTCTCTTGATTTTTTCTAAATTGTGTCATATATTTTGTTTTTACTCATGTCTTGTAATTATTGATTGCATACTGGACTTAGTGAGTGATATGCTATAAGTATTCTGTAAATTCTTTATCTCCTTTGAAGAGTGTTGAGTTTTGCTCTAGCAGACAGTTGAATTACTGGCAGGTTATGTTGAACTTGTAAAGTCCTGATTTTAGGTTTTGTTAATGTTGGTCTATTTCTATTTTACTCTTATTCCTTGGGCAATCCCTTCATCTTGGAACATAGTTTTTTTCCCCCAATGTGTGGCCCTTCTGGGATTTTAATGAAAAGTCAGAGGTGTTCACCAAGTCTTTCCAACTTGACAAGCTTTAAACTCTAATCTTTGTCCCCTCACCCTATCATGAGTGGCATATGAAATTTTTACTCAGCTCCTTCATTCCTTGTAGTTGCTATTTTCTCCATTTCCAGGTGCTCTGGTAGTCCCAAGTTCAAGTCTCTGAATCCTGAGGCCAAAATGACTTCAGTTTTATGTTCTGTTTTTCATCTCTCTGTTTCACAAACTTGAACATGCTCTCAAGGGAAAAATCATTAAATTTTTTTTAATTAATTTTTTTGGGTTATAGATACTCAGAAAGCTTTTCAAGGATGCTATGGTCCGAATTTTTTTTTTTTTTTAGTTTATTGGGATGACAATGGTTAGTAAAGTTACATAGGTTTCAAGTGTACAATTCTGTAATACATCATCTATATATCACATTGTGTGTTCACCACCCAGAGTCAGTTCTCCTTCTATCACCAGATATTTGATCCCTTTTACCCTCATCTCCCACCCCTCACCCCTTACCCTGTGGTAACCACTAAACTATTGTTCAAGACATGGAAACAACCAAAGTTTCCTTCAATAGATGATTGGATAAAGAAGATATGGGATATATACACAATGGAATACTACTCTGCCATAAGAAAAGATGAAATAGTGCCAATTGTGACAACATGGATGGATCTTGAGATCATTGTGCTAAGCGAAATAAGTCAGACAGAAAAAGTAGAGAACCATATGACTTCATTGATATGTGGGATATAAAACTGAAAACAACAAAGGAACAAGACAAAGAAAAACTCATAGACATCAACAATGGTCTGAATGTTTGTGTCCCCACAAAAGTCTTATGTTGAAATCCTAAACTTCAAAGTTGATGGTCTTATGAGGTAAGGTCTTGGGGGGTTGATAATGTCACGCAAATGAAGGTCCCATGAATGAGACTTATGCCCTGATAAAAGAATTCTAGAGAGAGCTTTAGTCTTTTTCCAGCATGATGAACACAGAAAGAAGGCACTGGTTATGAACTGGAAAAAGGGTTCTCCCTGGGAAGCGACCATGCTGGCACCATGATTTTAGATTTCCTGCTCCAGAACTGTGAGAAATAAATTTCAGTTGTTTATAAGCCATTCAATCTGTGACATTTTTCTAATGGCAACCTGAGTGGACTAACATAAAGGAATGTGATAAAAAGTATGCAGGCTATTCCCATTTTATGTCTCACTATAGCAAAAGCATGTTTTAATCATGGCCTAAAGGCAATAACTCATTTCACAGTGGTAATATTTTAAGCAAATGTTAGGGAGAAGTGCACAATGGGAAGCAGAGATGATTTCAAAATTCTTCAAATTCCTAAACTATTCTCTGGAACAAAATTCTAGTTGCTGTGTTGTTCTAATGGAAACCGACCTAGGAATTATAGAGCCTATATGTAAAATCGCTTTCGGTATGCTGTATTAGAAATAAAATAGTTTAAGTGTAGTTCAAAATGAATCAGAGTATTCCTAGTTTATCTCCCCATAGACTATTTTACAGCCGTTTAGGAAAGTTTTCAAAAACGAATTCTGCGGGCACTATTTTCTTAAAATAATAGAATTATTATTTTGTATTTTGCATATACCATGTATTGAGAATTTATTTATTTATTTTTACTTTTTTTTTTAGTTTGACATACAATATTGTGTTAGCTTCAGGTGTACAACATAGTGATTTGATATTTATATGTCTGACGATGTGAACACCACACTAATTCTAATAATCACATGTCACTATGCAAAGTCATCACAATATTATTGACTATATTCCTCTTCACCTTTTTCATCCATTTTCCCACCCCACCCCTTGGGGCAATAATAATCAGTTTGTTCTTTGTTTCCATGAATCTGTTTTTGTTTTTTTGTTTATTGATTTATTATGTTTCAGGCATTCTAAATATTTATAATAGTAACTCATCTCACCCCCAAAACAAGCTTATGAAGTATATAACTTTACATATTTTATCTGTAACTTTATATTATGGAGCTTTGCAAATGAGGGATGTGAATCACAGGCAGTCACAATAGATAATTGTCCACAAACAGACCAGCATATGACAGAACAAAGCATTGAACTCATTGTAGTCTGGCTCAATAGTCTGAATTCTGAACTCTATAAATACTGCCCATTTCTCCAGTATGAAGTGTCCCTTGCCTATAAAATTTGGAAAATATTTTGTTTAATAAATATACTATATTTTAATTGCAAGGCTACTCAGAAACATCAGTGTGTTACTATGTTCTCTTAAACATATTAATATGTTTATGGGTCCAAAGGGTATACTGATAAAAATACAAAAGAAGTCCCTAATTTTTAACAGTTGCTGAGTAGTACACCAAGAATGATTTCAAGGTGCCAATGAATGGTTTAACAAGTGGCTTGCAGGACTTTTGAATATTTACCAGTCATAATAGTTTAACCCACCTATTCTTGACTCTACCTTCTCTAGCTATTAGCTCTATTTTTCTGCTATATCCTAGCAAAAAAATTCTCACATTGACTATATACAATTTTCTCTTCCTATCCTATTCACTCTTATTTTTCCCTCTGCCATTCTCTTCTCATTTTGTTCCAATCTGTTTTCCATCTCCATCACTTCACTAAAATTATCAAGATCATCAACAGCATTCATCTTGCTAAATTCAATGTTTTCTGACATCACTGTATTTGACACCTTTAAAAAATAGTTTAGAAAAATCTTTTCTGAAGCAAATTCTAACTTTCTAAATAGAATGCGTATCAACAGTGAAAAACCTAGACGTTTGGGTCTTAAAATTCTACTTTAAAAACAAGAAAAACAACAACAAAAAATTAGAACCAATGAAACAAGACACCATAGTTTAATCACAAAAATTATTTTAAAATCCTGTCAGTTTGTGGCAAAAGGATTTAATGAAAATATTTTATTTAATAATAAAAAATGCTATAATTGCCCCATGTATTAAATGGAGATGAAGTGGATACACTCTGGGTTCCTTGACAATAATCTCTGCGAGATAATAAATCATTGCCTACTTTTGTAAATTATGCAGTAAAATCTCCAAGCAGATATTCATTTATTGTCATTTTACCCAGTGTAGCTAACAGAATCATTCCTCAGCGAGATTTGAGGGACAGAAGAAATGATGAATATTTTTCATTATTTTCGATTATTTTATTTAAAGAAATAGACAAAATTCTACTTCCCATATTAAGGTACTAAAATTCATTTCTGTTTTTCCTCTCAATGTCAGTTTAGAAGACAGCATCAAAATCACACAAAAGGGGACCCAAAGAATGTGCACTCTGATGTTTGTTATGTCTCTTCAAACTGTGTTTTTGCCTTTTATTTGCCTCACCATTATTTATTTATTTTTTTGTTAGTTTTATTTTTTTGCTGAATGGCGTATATTATATATTGGGTAAAGGAACTGTGGTAAATAGGCCTTTAAAAATGAATGATGTGGTGTCAGCGGTAGAAGTGTTCTGTAATCCTGTGATTGGGCTCAGTTCATGCTCTGCGAGTGTGAACTGGTGATTCTCAGTTGCTTTTTGTTTTTCGTTTTCTCCCTCATGTGGGTCAGAATGACTGAGAAACCTAGAGTTGTATATTTTCCTTCACCCAGGTAGGTCAGGTTCTGATAAAACCCCAGCAGGGTCGGCTCTGGTAAAATAATTTCTCCTGAGGGCAGACCTTGTTAATAGCACAGACTTCTCAGTCGTATTCAGTGTATGATACTAGGAATAGATAGTATCAAAAATAATCTCTGGGTAGGTTTCAGGATGTTAGGAGTTTTACTTGACTCTGTAATATGTGTTTTAAAATTCTGAATAAAATAGGATAATTGTTAAGCATTATAAAACTGGGTGGTCAATTCCTAAATTTTTTAAAATAATATTTTTAAATAATACTTTCTTTGAAATATTGCATAATGCAAGTATAGAAAAATAACAATTTTATAACAATTAAAAAACATAATTTTCAATTTTAATATAAATTAACTGCCTTTACTCAAAGAATTAATGATATAATTATATTAATAAAAATTTAATTATTATATTCATAATTATAGTTTTCATAATTATATATTAAATTATAGAGTTTTAGAGATGGAAGGAAACTCAGAGGTTATTTAACCCAATTTCTTTATTTTTAGATGTTAGAAGTAAACCCAAGAAAATTAAATGGACATACCCTAAGTCCAGTGGTCTAGCCAGAAAGGCACATACTATTTAAATTGTTACATTTGACTGTTTTGAGAAAACATGGATAAACTTTTGCCTTTGTTAACTGATGATATCTTTGTTCAATGACTCTGTCTTGGGGGACTTTTGGTTTTGATACCACCCCTAGTACCAGTGAAAAATCATTAAATTCTGGAGACTATTTTTTTGTTCCTCACTCTCATCAATCTGTACAACTTAATCTGTAAAAGAAAAATAATGCATGAAATTAGAGTCTGCCTTTCACAGAGATTGTGAAGCGTAATATAGTTAGTTGGATGAATGTAGAATATTTTCAGGACAGCTTGGTTTTGTAGAAAGAAAACTGGACTAGGAGAAAAGAAAACTTTCATTCAATTCTTAAATCTTTCATAAACTGCATGTGGTGATTAGTCATGTCTGTTTGCTTTCTATAAAGCAAATAATTTTCTCCTCTTAATTTGTTGAAGTCAGTCAAAAATACACTTTGGATATAGCAAGCTGGGGGAGTTTTAGAATCCCTTTTCCAAAGCAAAAAACACAAAAATGCTTTGTAGTAGAGAGAGAATTAGAAACTGTGTTCTGCACTTTAGTTCATTTTAACTCTGAATATCACCTTATGCAGTCATTGACATATTTATTTCTCATTTTGTAACTTAATGATTTTACAGTAATATAGTAAGCATTGTTGAAATAAGGACATGGCGAATAAGTGATGAATTGGAAAATAAAAGATTCAGGCTTATTCAATATTACTATGACTGTCGATTACAGAGTTCCTTGTAAATGAGTCATGTGTAGACATTTACTAAGATATCTTGCTATCTTTTCTCACTTTGAAAAACTGATTTAAAATTAAAAAAAGAGGTTATCACTTATTGAGAACTTACCCTTCAACTGCTCTCTGCCACATTTCATTGAGAACATCTCATGATCTCGCACAGCAAGGAAGAAAACATTTCAAAATGAGGGTGTGAAGATGTGGATTGCCATGGACTGACAGTAGGATTTTGTCTGAGGTGTTCACACACTGAGAGGAAAAAAAAAATGTCCATGGATAATTTGGATAAGCCCTGAAATATAATTCTTTCTAAGAGTTAGAGGAAGCTAATTCTTACATGTAGAAACACTGACTACATCTGCTTCCCATGAAATTAAAAAAAAAAAAATTGTTAGGAAGATAATGCAACAAACTACATTTCGTGAAGGAAAAAACCCAAGAGATAATCCCATACGAAGGTTATCCATTTCCACAAACTTCACACACTTTGTCTGGTTTAATTCTCAGAACAATCTGGTAGGGTAGGTAATATTATTCCCATTTCACAGATGAGGGACGTAAGGCTCAGAGAGTTTCAGTATACAGTAGTCACCCCCTTATTCACAGAGGCTACATTCCAAGACCCTAGTGGATGCCTGAAACTGCAGATAGTACAGAACCTTATCTATACCATGTTTTCTCCTATACGAGCATAACTATGGTAAAAGTTAATTTATAAATTAGGCACAGTAAGAGATTAACAACAATAACTAATAATAAAATAGAACAGTTATAACAATATAGTATAATAAAAGTTATGTGAATGTGGTCTCTCTCTGTGTGGCTGATAACCTACATGGCTACTAAGTGACTAACAGGAAGGTGGATATACTGGACAAAGGAATGATTACCCACAGGCAGGACAGGACGGGATGAGAGGGGAATGCATGAGATTTCATCACGCTACACAGAACAATGCACAATTTAAAACTTATGAATAGTTTACTTCTGGAATTTTCCATTTAATATTTCAGTCTGTGGTTGACCATGGGTAACTGAAACCACAGAAAGTGAAACTGTGGATAAGTGGAGACTACTGTGCTTTTAAAGTTTAGTATCTTAAGGTTAGAATCAATAAGTGGGAGTACCAAAATTGATACTCAGATCTAACTAAATCTGTCCAAGTACCACTTTCCCCCATGTCACATTTCCTTCTTCCAAAGTAAAAGGGCTTTGCTATGACTTTCCATAAATGCATACTCCACAATTAATCAGAAATCAAAAAAGTGTTAACTCATGTTAAAGTAAACAATTATTTTAAAAGTTAAAAATTCTTTTTATAAGTATTTTGTTTGCATTTGTCATATTTCTAAAACTTCTCTTCAATTTAGATTGTGTGCTTCACAGGGATGGTGAGCCAGAAAGGAACACTGATGAATAAAAGTTTTATGAGGTTCCTGTGAAGTGCCCTGGGAAAAAAATACCACCACTCTTACCTTACCTTCCGACATTTTTGTCTGCTTACTGGGCATTTTCTGGATAGATATCATAGTAACCATTAGTTCAGTTATTGACCTAAAAAAAAAGTTTTTAACCTGAGTAGTCCAGGCAAATGAGTTTTATAATAAAGTCATTTTGTAATGAAGTAACTGATTCTGTAATTAATTGTGTAATAAATTAACTATTTGGAGATTTTAAAAAATTGAAGCATTAGTTTGTTGGCAAATTAGTATGTTTAACCACTATTTAAAAAAATTGATACAATCAAATTTGATGCATTTTTAAAGTGTCTGAATCTCAGTAAACTCAAAACCCCAACAGATTTTTTTTCTGACCCTAAAATGTATTGTTTAGATAATTGTCTGTATTTCCACTCTATGTCTGGCTGGTCCTTCATGCCTTCACATAGCATAAAGTTCAGTAAATCTTTATGAATATCTACTTAATTTACTTGTATGGTAGAGAACTAATGCTACATTGAAATACACCAAGACAGGAAAGAGAAGATCTCTTTCTAACTTTACTACAGTGGGGAAATACATTGGCAACTAATTAAGCTCGTCTAAAGCAAGGACTTTGTCTCATTCCATAGCACCTAGAATAGTCCTTGGCACAAAGGAAGAGCCCAATAGCTGGTTCATATCAGGCAGTTCTTAAAGCCTGTAAATTATGCTTTGTGGAGATCTACCTTCTCGTCGTTTAAAAGGTTCTATTATACCTAATCCTGTAGAAGCAATATTTTTCTTTGGAACATTCTATGGTTGATGGACTTCAACAATGTTCTACCCCTACTCCAATAAAAACAAATTATAAGTAAATAACTTTATTAAATTATTCTTCAGTTTCCATTACCAGGGATCATTCTAAGCAAGCTCTGATACCACAAAAGAAGGAGATATATAAGTTAATGACTATCTAAGCCATGTAGCACTTTTAAGACTAAAAATTTAAAATCTGAATATACACTCCTGTACATTCATATACATACTTATTTATGTATGTATGTGTATGTACACACACACAGATAAGTACACACACACACACAGAGGGTGCCAAAAAATGTGTACACATTTTAAGAAAGGAAAATACTGTATTAAAATTGTAATACTCAATTTATACTGATAACAAAAGATGAATGTGTATACATTTTTTGGCACCTCCGGTATATATGTGTAGTTAACTATACAGACCCAATAAAGTTATAAATATTTTTAATTTTTTCTTCTTTTATATTTCCTTTTTCTTTTCATGTACTATTTTTGTGGGAAAAAAAATTAGCAATAAAAATAATCAAAGCAAAACTTCAGAATTCTACATTTCAGGCAACAACAATTACTCACTTATCTCCTTGGCTCATTTAGGTTTTCTGTATCTTAATTATTTGCAGGAGATGCTATGTGTGTGTAAAAAATGAATGCACTTCGTGACCTGAGTATTTAACATCCAGTTACAAGTTTCTAAAGTATTTGCATTTTTATCTTCTCTGCTTCTCTTTCTTTCTCAAAAATACCTCTTATTCTCTTTACATGTGTAACTGACAGAAATTGGTATATGAGACATATCACATCTCTTACAGACGTGTTCATTCACCTATCTGTGAGTAAGTACATAGGAAAAACACTTATTTCGCTGCACCTATGTTACATTCATACTTACACCATATAAAATTGTGCTTTTTGTAAGTTAAAATGGTCACACATTGACAAGTTTA
The DNA here is from genome assembly GCF_004115265.2 of Rhinolophus ferrumequinum. NCBI lineage: Eukaryota > Metazoa > Chordata > Mammalia > Chiroptera > Rhinolophidae > Rhinolophus > Rhinolophus ferrumequinum. Next base: position 14,378,267 of record NW_022680355.1, on the reverse strand, counting down.
TGTGGTTCAACTGATAGATCACCAATTTCTTTCTACTGGCATTCTATAACATTAAAACATTCCCTCTATTTTATGGTTAATGAAACTATATTCAGTATATGCAGAACTGTTCAGAATTCTAAGGGTGATTAGTGTTCTATTTTCTGGTTTGATTAACTCAATCAGTTAAAGCGCTATATTACTGAGCCAGTTAATTTCTCCAAAACATATCTGCAAGTGTAGGTTATTAATTATAGTGAGTGAATAAAGAAGGATTGAGTTTTCTTTGTCCATCCAAGGTTTGTTTTTCTTATAACAGCCTCTTCATCTGTCACCTTCCTGAGTATCCCAAAATATACGTGTTTACCTCTCTCCATTTTATGCAAATCTTAGTCGTACTACCCAATCTTCACTGAGTTTTAGAGAAGTCAAGGTTCAGAAAAAAAAATAAATAATGGTGTAAGTTTGCACATTTTTAAGAGATTTTTTTTCCCCAAAAACCAAGTTAAAAAATTTGGACGCAAGTATTTTTATAAGGATAAATGAAAATTTTAAAACATTTTTACTGTATCATTTGTTATCTGTCTTTTATCTCCCAAAGCATTTTATACAAATTATGCACCCTGATTGTTTATGCAAAGCTCCTTAAATAGAATGACAGTCGATCCCCATCATTCTTACATACAGTACCCTGTAAATCTTTTTGTCTGTATTTGTCACTTTTATGATTTCTTGTAAACTTTTTTAATTACACACTGAGAAAATATGTATTTATTAATGTAGGTATTTATTATGAATTGTTTATTGCTGTAGATACAGAAATTGTCATAGTGCCAGGCACATAACAGGTGCTTATGCTTTCTGACTAAATGTCTGAGTGGTTGAAACAGTGCTGTATAAATAAAAGTGCAAAAACCACATGATTCTATAGGCAGGAGATAGTCTCAATATGGCTTTGTGGTTTAGACAAGTAACTTAGTGTTAGGCAACTCCTGTATAAACTTCACCTCTGCCATTTATCAGTCTGGTCATATTGGACATGATATTAAACATCTATTAGTGCTAGATTTCTTTTTTGTAAAAATGTGCATAATAGTCTATATCATGTAATCATTAGAATGAAATTAGATCACGAACAATGCCAAATTTCTTGAGCAGGTTAAAGTCAGAGAAAAAGATACACAAATGGTTAATAGTCATATGAGAAAAGGTTAAACGTAACTCATGATTAAAGAAATACAAATTAAAGCGACACAATGCCGTTTTCACTTATCAGATTGACAAAGATTAAAAGGTTTGATAATATCTACTGCTGGTAAGGATGTGGTGAAATGTTTATGCTCATATGTCTTTGGTGGCGATATAAATTAGTGCAACTTTTAAGAGAAATTTGCCTTATCTTTTAATATTTAAAGTTTCTATCCAGTGACTCAGCAATCACACGTTAGGCACTTACCCTACAAATCTATTCACAAAAGTGAGAGGTGATACATGTGCCAGTTTATTTATTGTAGCATTTCATAAAACAGAGAGAAAAAACTAGAAACAACTAAAATTTTCACCATTTATCTAATTTTTAAGGGAAAGGTGAAAATGTTCATCCTAAGTGGAACCCATTTTCTCTCATAAATTTTGAAGGGAGGGGACTTCGTAATGAGAGGAGCATTTTTTTCTTAAAATCCTGTATATGCATACTTTTTATCAAATGGGCTATAGCTTTTTATTATTGCAGGTTATTTTTTATTCTTTATTGAACTTTTTCAGAACATAAAATTGTTTCTGTTTATAAGGGTTGTGCAACATAGCATAACTGTAATAGGTTTCCCCTTCAATTTAAAGTAGAGGATTTTGTGTCAGATATAGACCTCTATTTTGAATATAAATTTCATAGTTAAAGAATGTACTCTAATAATCCTAGAAGGACATGAGTAAATCAATACAACCTTCTCTTTTACCCAGATAAAAGTTTAAGGAAAATACAGATGAATCATACATTTCTGTATAATCTGTGCTTTTGTCAAAAGGTTGCCATGACTCATTTGTGACTTTCCATAGGTTTAAAACCAGTGTTTTTAACCATAGAAAATGTACTTCATGGTCCTACTTTGATGACACTGAGTCAATAATAGTCTTTCGTTCATGCGTGAATGTTTGTAGAAACAAAACCAATTAAAATTGTCCCTTGCTTTAGCTCCATAAAGCAGAATTCTAGACAGAGAGAGAAGAGATTATAAAATCAAGTGAGTGCCCTTACAGACACTATGTTGGATGCTGTACACTCTGCTGGGTGCCACAGACATCACCTCATTTAATCCTCACAGCTACCTGTAAGATCAACTACAGTTCAAGAGTCAGATAGCTACTAAGAGGGCAAAGGACTGGAATTAGAACCCAAATCCATATCATTCTGAATATCACGAAAATGACCAAATTACCATGTAGTTTTGACTTAATTTAGTTCAATATCCATTCATTTTTGTTAGTCCCACAGTTTTCAGAACCAGATCTTTAGGACAATGTTATCTGAAATAAATGCTTTGTTTCTCAGTTACAAGCAGTAAATTCTGACAATGAGAAACAATATTCACGGATGGTTGTAAAGTACTCTTTTAACCAATATCGTTCTCCAAATAAAATTGAACAGGACAGAAATAAAGTCAGTCTTCTGGATTTTCAACACCTGTAATAATAAGCAATGCCTGAATAAGTGGGTGTTGTCTGCTCAGTGGTAGTCTTTTAAAATCGTTCTTCTGTAGAAGGATTGCTTTCAATGAATTAACTTTTACTTGACCATGAAGAGGGGCCAACTTGTTTCAACAATTCAAAATATGTGAGGAACTTAAGAAAAATTTTGTATATGTCTCACCTTTCCTTGAGGACACTTTTGGGCTAGCTACTTTGTTTTAGTTCCCGTTTAATTTTACTGTGTAGAAAGAATAGTAATATTTAAAACAAAGGGACACTGCAGAAATTTAGAGATAGTACACCTGTTTCTACTATCGTAAGTCTTTATATCTTTTTAGAAGCAACAAGAGGCTCATAAACCATGGAAATAACTGAGGATTAAATCATATGTCTCAGCCATACATCACATCTCTTGTATCATAGCCCTTATTTAAAAGTCACATTATTATTTTATTTAAATCACTTAACCTGGAAGTTCTGACTCAAGAAAAAATATATCCCTAACATAAATAATGCCATATTGTAACTACATAGGGAAAAAACTTAAACCATTGTGTGTACCAGGAGTCATTTGCACCATCATCTTCATTTATTAATTTTCTTGATGTCCCTTGTTTTGTTGTCTGTCATAACTGCCTCCATTTGAGAAAGAGAGGAAATTGGGTGTGGTTAATTTATGAAGTTTCTATTTTATTAAACTCCTTAAGTAGAGACCTGCTGTCTTTATTACTCTAAAGACCATAGACTCTAGAGTTCCTCTTTGGAAAGAAAGAAGTAAGCAATTTTAGCATAAAAAGTTGAAATTAATTTCTGCTCTATGATTTGAAAGATTGAGTTCTCAAGGATATGCTTTAGTTATATATTGAGAGGTTTGACTAAACCAAGTTTGTTTTCTGGAACTCATGCACTGAGGACTTCACTTTGAGGGCTTGAATAATTTGCTTTTGATGCCACTTATGGACCAAAATTATCACCCTGAGTTTTTCTCAAATACTGATTCACCCATAATGATGGGAAAACAAATAAATCAGTAGCTCATCCAGTCAGTTCTCTTTACTAATCACATCAGGTCACATCTTTACTGGTAATTGTTCATAGGTGCAAGTTTTCACAAATAAAAACATAGTTTTGACCTCTTTCTGAGAGACGTTTTGTTGAATTACTAATTTGGTCAAGTTTAGCAATTAGGTTTAGTGAGGATCTTGTCAGTCGCAGGGTTCTGTTCTCAAAAAGCCATTATCAAGTTGAAGTTCCTAAGTTTAGGGAAATGCACAGTGCTCAGATCAAATATGATTAAGGAAGCCAATTCAAAGCATGATGAAGTTAAAAGAAATACGAAGTTCCTGAAATTCAAATGTGTATTTTTTCCTTAAACAGAGCAAATCGTTCCAACTTAATTAAAGGAGAAAATGAAAAACATATGTCTCTTATAGTTACCAGTTCCTTCACTCATGTCCTGGCTCTTCCCCCACCTCTTAAGTTCAGGTATTTCCCAAGAATCTGTCCATGGCCCTCCTCTTTGCATATGCCCCTTTGGAAGCAACTGTCATTTGTGTTCCTATCCAACTACTTCTCTGAACACAGCAGTCCCAGTTCAAAATTTCTGTTCTCCTTTGGATCCAATCCACATTCCTAGATATTGACGGAATATGGATCAAACTGAATTCATGATCTGTGCTCCATACCTGCTACTAATTTGACTGTTTAAAACCAGGTATAGTAATAATTACACATGAACCAGCTACTGTTATAAGCACTGTATATACATTGTTGCATTGAATACTTTACCGCAAATAGTAAAGGATATGTTAGAGTTCTCGATGTACAGAAAGGGAAACAGAAGCTTAAGGAAGTTTAAGATTAAGCTGCCCAAAGCTGACACAGCGAATGAGAGACAGAGCTGGGGCTTCAAGCCAGGAGATGCTGCCTCCAAAGCTGGTGTATTCGACCAAACTAAGCTGTTTGAAATCTCCTTCCTCACCCAGATATGAAACCTCAGACATGTCTTTGATGTTATTATCTCCTTTACTTTGTGCACTTCCTTATTTTGCTAGTCTAAAGATAAATAAAAGACATAAATATTGAGACCCTTGAGAATAGTACTCTGGTATATCATACATATATTATATGTAATATAATGTTAAATATGTGTAATATATGTATTAAATGTATGTAATATATAGTATATATCTAATATATACTATATATAATATTACTACATATATTAAATATATGTAATATGTATTCTTTATTTATATAAATCCCTACAGCACCTTGTATAGTCCTGAGAATTAGGTTGAAAATCAAATGTATCTCTTGAGAATATGAAAGTCATTTGAATTCTATCTCAACATTTATTTCCTACATCTGCCCCTTTTGTGTATTCATTGCAACTTCCGCAATTCAGACTTTTCAACACCTTGATCTTAGTTTTTCCATGAGTCTTCACTGTTCTAGTTTCAACCACCCTCATCTGCACTTGGTCATAGCACATTGCTCCTTGAGCAAACATCAGAATGTGAAGTTCTAACCCCCGGTTCAAAACCCCACTGCTGGCGTAAAACTCTTTAACCTAGAATTCACGTCCTCTAAGAATAATATTTCATTTTCCTAGTGTCTCAGGCAAGCTAGGACACAAAATTGTGTCTTCTACACTCAGGATCAGTTCCTATCTGCTGCTTTCCCCCACACCCATGAATCAGAGCATTGTTTTTTCAGCATGATAAAATGGAACCATCTGGGCTCAGCTCTTCTGTAGCAGTTGCTGGTTTATCCAATAGGAATAAATGAATGTGCATAACGCATTGTGCACCTCCCCTGAATATTTATCACTTTATCCTTAGTGATTTTAGTATACCATAGTATTTTAAATACACACACACGTACATGTGCACACACATCGGTTTATCCAATTTTTCTTAATAGACTAAGCCCTTTAGAATCATGGTCAATTTCTGTCTCATCTTTGTATATTCCACAGAGCTTTGATCATGTTACTCAACATGGATTGACTAAATAAATGAATTAACATCTTTCTGGATGCACATTCCTGGAATTAGGATAACAAACCTGATGGACACCTGGAGAGATGGGTGTGTGGAATTGAATGGATAAACTTCCAATGGATAAATTCAAGAATAGAGCATTTCGGGGGTGGCCAGACAGCTCAGTTTGTTAGAGTGCCAGCTCTTAACAACAGGGTTGCCGGTTCAATTCCCACATGGGCCGGTGAGCTGTGCCCTGCACAACTAGATTGAAGACAATGAGCTGCCACTGAGCTGCCAGAGGGGTGGACGGATAGCTCAGTTGGCTGGAGCGTGAGCTGGTAACAACAAGGTTGCTGGTTCAATTCCCGCTTGGGATGGTGGGCTACGCCCTCTGCAAATAAGATTGAAAATGGTGACTGGACTTGGAGCTGAGCTGCGCCCTCCACAACTAGATTGAAGGACAAAGACTTGGAGCTGATGGGCCCTGGAGAAACATACTGTTCCCCAATATTCCCCAATTAAAAAAAAAAATTAAAAAACAAAAAGTAGAGCATTTCTCCCCAGAGGAAAAAAAACGTATAAAAAGAAGTGCACCAGCATTTATTATTCATTCAACAGTTAATGGGTCCTACTCTACATGTTTATGCTCATTTGTAAATATGTCTTACCTAGCAGAACATTTTTGCACGTTTCAGACACAAAGGAGTAATAAATGGTGAGGTAGGTAAGGTGCTACTTAACAGCTCTATCAAAGGAATATATTTAACTCCCAGTGTTAAAAATGCAAACAAACCTTTACCTTCCAAGATCAATTACACCTATAGAAGGATGCTTGCTGGGAACAGCATTCTGTCTTGTCAAAGACTCCTTATCATCAAGGAAGAATAAATACTCTAATTATTATTATTTTTTTCTTTTTTGTTTGTTTTCTAATTAGATGGCTCATTACTCTCTAGAATTCAAGTCAACATCAGATTTATAGTTGGAGGCTATTGAAACATTGATTTGGTTATAGAAATGTCAAGCTTGGCAAGTAAGCTGTTTTCCTGCCAGAGAATGCTTTGGCTTTAGTGAATTTGTTTAAAAAGGCCAATAGAATGGAATGAGCAAGCTATTTGCATCTGTATCAGACATGGAGAGAAGTTTTTAAAATTTAATGAGTCTCCTTAACATCCCCCTGATGCCAGATTCCTGGAATTAAGGTAACAAACCTGAACTACAATGTACAAATCCTGGTTATTCAAAGGTCTGATGTTCATTCATTCTGTTTCTACAGGCCCATGCTACACTTGAACTGAGACACAGGGAGCACTAAATCGTGCGTTGTGTTATTATTAGGAGAGAGAGTTTGTTGCTGTAGTTAGATACAGATTCTACGAGGGTCTGCAAATTTCTGGCCAGAGAAACAGAACACATCATGTCATCTTTCCATATATCTTCGTTTAGTTGTCTTTAATTTGAGAATAGCACATCTTCCCTGCTGATCTCATTGTTGTAATGAGAAGAATGACTATGTTTTTTGAAAGCTATGTCCATCCTTCGTACTTTTAAAATAGACATTTTTCTCTTGAGAAATTATTATGTAAATCTCATACATATATGTTTGTCTACAGGAAAAAAAAGTCATTTACTATATTTCCAATGAGCTAATCAGGAAAAAATAGGGGGTGATTAAAAACAAAAACTGGAGGATAAAGAGGAAAAGACACTGATATAAACAGAAAGAATGCTGAATAGCACATGGTGGCTATCTTAGAAGAGTATTTTGGTATGTCGGAAATTATTTTCTACTCTAGCACTTTAAGCAAATATTATATACATACCTCTTTCTACTCTAAAAATATACATTGTGTAGTTCTGATTGGCAGCCAATTCTTCCTCATCCTGAGTGGATGTGAATGAGCTACTGGAAATCAAAAAGGGGGTTCTATCCACCCACTCACCCCAACCCCAGCCCCGAATATTTCTATAAGGGAACACAGATTGACTGTCCTCACCCATATATGCACTAAGGGAATAAGATGGAAGATCCAGGAATAATAACTGCCTCCCCTACCCCTCCCTAGAGCTATTCCTTTCCTGCTTCTCCATCACGGCATCAGGAGGGGACATGACCTAAGCCAAGCTGAGGTGGTGGACTAACTTCTCTGCCATTGACAGAATTGAGAAGGTTAGCAATTCCAGAGTAACATGTTGCAAATTTTGTCCCAATATCAATGAAGAGAAGTGATACAGCCCTTGTTGTTTTCTTCCTATCCCATGACTCGAGTTCACAAAGAAGTGTTTTAAATCAAGATAGTTTCTCAGCATCATGTTTTTAATGCCAGGAGCTAGCTACCTCACCAAGCTCTTCTGAATAAGCCCAACACCCTCTCTCCCTCATGCACCTCAATCTGATGATTCAAAAAAGAAACCTTTTAATCTCACCCCACTGATCAACTAAGATATTTTAATGTTTCTGCTGTGAGCAAAAATAATGTGCTTTCTTAAAGAGAATAACTTTAGTCTTCAGTGGCCACAACTCTAGAATTAGCACTGGAAAATAAGCCCTGGGCTTCTGCCCACAGTTTTCGAATTAAGAATGATGTTTTTGTACTTTAATGAAACAGTCTTCATTGCTCACCAAGAGGACTCAGGATATCAGCTCTCCAGTCCCCTGGCAGTGCAGTGTAAGTACCATATGCAGTCCTTTTATTCTCTTGCAAATGCATCCCCCCCTGGGAGTAAAATTTGGGAAATTTTAATCTTCAATCTGCTTTCCACTCCCAAATAGTATTTTTACGAAACTGTCATGGTCATTGACTTTCTTTCCCCTTGTTTTGGGGAGTTCTTCCAAAAATTTCAAATATATCCATTAAGACAAACCCTCAATCAACAAACCATACAATGTTGAAATGTGTGTAGTTCTCTCTGAGCCTACGCCTGTCATAGGAGGGTCTTGATATAAATATTTGATGGTGCTATTGCAGGAATGTCATTTGTATAAGGAAAATGAGCTTAGGGTCCCGAGACCCGAAGTAGGTTGTCTGAGAATCAGGGATACCAGTGAGGCACTTTCTGTTTTTTACTCATAATGTTTACAAAGATTAGAGGAGCAATAATTTTAAATGTAGAGGCTTAACTTGTTCAATTCCTTCCTCAAAGAAGTGGTGGGGAAAATGGGTATAGTTGAAATCTGCTACTGCTAAAGAAGAAAGTCAAGTGGTTTTATAAATGATCATGTTTGGTTTTGTTCAGATTCTCAGAAACAGAAAAAAAATGCTGTGAGACTCCTGTATGCTGTGCGGTCACGTAGGTGACATTCCTGAGGCATTATCAAACATGACGTAAACACAGAAAGGTGACGAGGCCCCTAAATGGACTGTTCTGGTTGTCCCTCCAGTAGGGTTTCCATGTGTGCGCCCCTCAGTCCCCGTTTCCAGGAGGCTGCCATGACAGTCATTGTTGCGTTCTTCCTGCACATTTTCCTGGGCCAGGTCTCCACACGGCTGCCAGCCGCCCTCCTGTTTCCATGCAGGCTACCGGAGCTGTCTTACTTCCTTAGCATTCTGGCCATTCTCTGTCTGAAAAGGTCCAAATCGGCAATTTAATAAATTCACATGCCCACTGTCCATAATGCTAACTAGCTGATTCCCTAAACGCAGTAACTGCCACGAAATCATGCCTCATTATTTTCATTAAAAAAAAGCAAAGAAGAAATCTTTTGAAGTCGATGTATTTGATGAGACTAATATACTTATTAAGAGACATAAGAAGGAAGTGTGGGTTAGAATCAGACTACCTTGTACCTTGTATTTTCTCATTTAGAGACACTTGACTGTGATGGACATATTGGGGAACTGGGCTCTGGGAACAAACTAGGTAACCTTGGACATAGGACCCTTTTTGTCCCCCTTTCCCTGACTACAAAATAGGGGTTTGGAGCAAGTGATCTCTATGAGTCTGTCCAGCACCGCGATCCCCATCACTCTTCACCAGAAATTGTATGCTCTATGCCATTCAGACTCACGAATATAAAAGTCTCTGAATGATACTGGATTCTGCCTACCACCCCACAATGTCAGTGTTCTCCATTTTTGTCCCCTGCCTCTGACACTGCACTGTATAGAAAGTATTTGATGGAAAGAGAAATTGAATATATAATTACCCAATAATAAGCATCTCAAATTGATTCCATCTTCATGGTCATAAAACGGATTTTTTTTCCTATTATGTTTTTTAAAAAAAAGCCCCATTATTTTCATATCTTTATTTCCATCTGAATTTGTGCACCCGAGGTGAATTTCCACTCACCTCAGGTAGAAATTTAGAGAAGAGAAAAAAAGGGGGGAAATAAAAATAGGTTTATATAATACAGTTTTGAAATTTAGCTGTGGTTTGTATTTTCTGCAGCTGCTCTTCTTCAATCATAAAAAAAAAAATGTAAAAGAAAATACATGTAAAAGCCGTTTTAAGTCTCTTCAAATCACTTTCCTGAATGATGAAAAATTTCCCTGAATATGTGAAGTCCCTAAAATAAATGCCTTTACTTAGCATCTGTTAGTGAATTTCATTGACGTCAGACCATTTTACACTAACTTGTTACAGGAATAGTGAAGATACAGGCTGGTGGCTAGCTCCTAGAATCAATTACATTCATTTGCAGCTATCACATATTTTCATTCAACTCTAATAGTGCATTTTCTGCCATACCTCCATTTTCCTCCCTTCTGTTGTGGAGCAAAGTAGTTTTAACTCTCCCAGTTTCCTAGGTTCACTCAGCTCTTACTATTAAACTATTAAAAGGTGGCAAGTTTAACTCAATTCCTCTATGTGTATTACAATATCTAACCCATTTTTATCTGAACAGACTCCCTAGAAATAACCATTTTGTCCAACATGTGGTCAAGCCTTCAAAATATTCTACACAGTTCTTAGGGCAACAAATTCAGTATCTTGTACCATCAGTTTAAACTATAATAGTTATGTAAGTCACTGTAGTTACAAAACCACTTAAGGTTTGAAAAACTGCTTATTATTCTAAGAAAATATCAGCTCCATTTGATTTCCATCACAGTACCCAGGAAAGGAAAACGGGGGCTTCAAAAGAAGTGAAACTATGTTTAAATGATTAGCGGACTTGAGGCAGTGTTTGGCGATCAAGGGTGATTATTACTTAAATAAATTGATTAATATTTCTGACAAATTCATAAGTGAACATGTTAGGATTTTAAGTGACAACATTTCTGTAAGAACAATTGTCTACTCTTCTGAGGACTATATATATTTTTTATTTAGACAGCGAATTATACACAGAAATAATCTTTAGTGTTTGTAAGATAGCCAGTTATATATAAATTTTGATTCAGTCCTTCTCAGATCTTTGCACTCCCCACAACCACGATTTTTCTTAATTAAAACCACAGTAGAGTGATTCATTTAGGAAAAATAAAGCAGAGCCCAAGGGTCAGCAGAAATGACATAGTGGAAAGTGTCAACAATTGTCCCTAGTATTTTCAAAGTTTGGAGGCGACCGACCATTTCCTGATTTACTTCTGCCCACAGATCTCCCATAGAAATTCAGAAGAACTAATGATCCCTATTTCTATAGCAAAAAGAGGCTGTGTCCCCAGAGAGTGATTAAGTTGAATCGTTTGACTTCTCCATCTTCCTCCTCAAAATGCTTAACTTCTTGGCCAAAGTTAAATCACCTCATTTTTGTGATGGGAACAGATCTCAAAAATAGATTCATCTTCAGCTGATAACAGAAAAGAAGGGAGACACTGTTGTGGTGGAGAGAAAACAGTTGAAACAAATAACTGTTAAGACAGTTTTTAGGGCTGTAAGTAGCAGTAGTTTCACTTGCATAAAAGTGTTGAGCCCAAACCTGTAACCTGAAGTAGGAAGAATATTCTGCCTTAAGCAAATCAGCAGTTCAGGAGTGAAAGATTTTTATATAAGGTGAGAAAAAGAAATTTTAACTTTTCACAGGTATTTGCTAAGCTTAAATTGTCTCTGACTAAAACATGAATGTTTAGGTAGAAAAATCCCATATTTAAACTATGCAGACTGAACTGGATGTGGGGTGATTCATGTTCTGAGTGGTCACACAGCCCACCAAGTTCTGAATCAACGTCATTTACATGGGGAAATTAGCAAACTTTACTTCCTGCCTGGTATTGTTGTATCTATTAAATAAGACCCGAGGATGGCATCAGAATATTATTTTCAAGTTTGAAGGCATATTTTCTTACCTTCCAACATAATTTAAAACTGCATTGTCTTATTTAAAATATATATATATATATATATATATATATATATATATATATATATATATATATATATATTTAAATACTTTGGTGAATGGTCAAACATATCATGTGGGAAATCTATTTTACAAATCATAGCTAAACTTGTAATTTAAAAAAAAATACGTGGGAAAGATGCACGTATGTACAAGGCTGCATTTTAACTGAGAGGCTAATGGCTGTTGTAGAGGTTTGTATCACCAGCTAGTAAATTAAAACATGTGTGATAAAAGACAGTATTTTTAAGGTCTCAAGATGATTTTCATTATTGTTCCATGTTCTTGATTGCAAGTTTTTGAAAATCTTGTGTATGTTGAGTCTACTCAAAGTTAAGCTCTTTAACATTGGGAGGTAAATAAATACAGCTATTTTGAGTTCCACAAAGAGGAGGAATAAGGCATTTTTTTGTGCTTGTTTCCTCGTTTATTTTACACTTAGATATAATACAAATGACTTAAATTTTAAAATAAATACTTGTTTACCTAAAAGAAGGAATAAAAAGGTCAAATCTAAGGAATAAAATGAGTTTAAAATAACAATGTTAGAAAAAAATGGAGCATATGAATATGAGTGCAAAAAAAACCCTTGATGTCTAAGATTTGTAGTGCATGCAAAACAAAAGTTATTGATTAATACAAGATATGTAATAATATATAACAAAATTTTACTTAAATAATATACATTATTTTATATTTGGAGAAATCAGTTTCACACATTGCCCTTTTAAGTTTTGAAAATAGGAAGGTAGGATAGGGTTTATTAGTGATTTTGAATCTAATGCTTATTACAGAGTCATGTTTTTTGATAGGGTGTGTCAAGTTTGTAAAATCTGTTACATCTCTTCTTGGTGGTTCATGTTTATTTTTCATGTGGAATGAAATGACATTTCTCTATTTGCTTGGTCCTAATACATCACCTGGCTAGTGACTAGCTTTGGGGGCTAAAAACCACCACTCTAGGGCAAAACCTCCAGAAGTCCTGCTTTAATGTGAAAAAATCAATAAAGACAACTCAAAAGACCAATCGACATGCATTGGAATAATAACAGTGGAGGTCTGAAAGAAGCATAAGAACAAAGGAAATTGGAAAAGTAAATATATTGAAAAGGTCTGGCATTGAAAAAGACACCAATAACCAACTTCTCGTAAGTTTGGTATAAATCTCTAGTAAACTCTTAAAGTGTTCATATTTTAATAAACTAGTCCATTTTTCTGTGCAGACAGCACTGTAAAAAAGAAAGAATTCCACAAAGACAACGTTCTAGAAAATGTATAATGTATTTAAACAGATATTCTTGCCACGAAAGTTGTAATCATTCCTGTGTGTGATTACTAATTTATTGAGTAATACTGAAATTCCAATTACAATGATTATTAAGGCCAACCAAGAAAGGGAAACTGGGCAAGAATGAAAAACGCTAAGGCTGACTCTCATATTAGTTTATTGGCCAAGGCTAAGTAGGTGACTGCTGAATACATTTAGAATGCTGATTGTGAGAAGTTTTAAATGTAGGGAACCCTTTGAATTTTATCTACATATTAATAATACCCAATTACTGCACTTTTGGAAACCTGACAATGTCACTGAGATTTTAGGCTATTTTGTGAGACCATCAAACAATTTCAATGTAAGTTAAACTCAGAACTCATAATAAGACTGTTTTGTTCATTTTTTTCCATCATTTGCAGGATCTGAATTATGTAGGTTTTATTTAAAAAACGAAAAAACTTGTTACCAAGACAGTAAAATACTCAACATGTGAGATACAGTTCTTCATTAAATATTTTGACATATTCTTTATGGGTCACCAATTCCCCAAATATCTGAATGTAGCATAACATTTTTATTACCAAAACTCTACTGATGACTCATAATTATGTACATAATTCAGATCATGTAGGGCCTTGGGCTCTTATTATGAAATCCTCCAGTTCCAAAGTCATTTCTTTAATAATCAATGTAGCATCCATTTGCTATAAAATCTTGTAGTATCAGACTTCTAGGCTTTGAAGAGATCATAGAGACCACCTGAAATTGCTATATTCAGAAGTGAACAAATCAGCTCCTAAAAGGATCTAGTGATTTTTTTAAGGTCACATATCTGAAGATGACTAAAATATAAAACTATGTGGTAAATGTTTGGAAGAAAAATGTAGACATGCTAATTTCCTTTAGTCATGCATTTTCTACCCCCTCCCTCACTCTCTCCCTCCCTGACTTCCTTCCTTTCTTACAGGATTATCAGAATATTTCTTGTGTTGCTTTCAAATTCTTGAAGAACAAAACATGTTTATATTGTTTGGCAGCAGTTTATAAAAGCTAATAAATGATTGTGTGGACTGGCTGATACTTTTATATATATTTTTTACTTTACATTGTTTGATTCCAAAACAGACGTGCTCTGTTAAAATGAGTGTCTTCTCTTTTAATCATATGGTGAGAGGGTGGATTGCAAATGGGGCTCAATTGCTAGACTCTGCTTCTCTCCAAAAAAAAAAAAAAGAAAAAAAAGTGCTAAAATACATCACAATGAAATTATAGTTGTTAAAAGGAAATTAAAGAATAGAGACTACTATTGATCCAGGAAGGCAAATCTCTTCCTAAATACTGATCTAGTTATGAAAACCTCAAGTGAATGAAAATCAAATGGCCTTTTAAGAAATGTGGTCACAAATACCTTTTAACCAAATAATTTATGACAGAGTAAAGGCGAGAATGGAATAGAAATGAATAATATAAGCACGGTTTTGGCTGAAAGTCTACTATCTGATGTGTCAAATACTAAAATATGTTTTAGAAAAATCCATCTTTAGTACCAGTTCCTCTCTTTTTCTCTCTTTTCATTCTAAATCATACCCAGGGAAAATGTTGTTTGTTTGAGATTTTTGGCTACTTACAAACTAGATGAATAGTAACATGATATATTATTTTACAACAACAACAAGAACAACAAAAACATAAAACAAAAAACAGTGCTCTGGATATTTTGCATAATAATTCTGTTATTTGAATTTAAGCTTATTTTAACATACTCAGTTTACCTAAAGGTATTTTCAGAGCTATTTCAAAATTACAGTTTTTTAACTCATAAACACACTACAAACTAACGAGAAAACTTCACTTAGTGTCCAGGATTTCTCACTCATTCAACACTTCAAAGCATTTTGATCCTACCTCTCCTGTGGTTATTGAATAGCACACTTTGAGTTATCGTTCGTTATATGTGGACTTGCCATATCCCGCTTCCCATAATATATCATGCTACTGATTAAAAATTGCCTCATTATCTTTTAAGCTCTTAAGTGACTTGCATCTAATATGGTCTTCAGAAGTAATTTTTGTTTTAATTGAAGAAGTATATTAATATATTCAAGTAATATTAAATTTAGCAATAGTACGAACAACTTCATAGAATACCAGAACTTAAATGCATGTTCCTGTGCTTGATTTTTGCCTACAACAATTCAAATAATAGGGTGTTAAAACTTCTTGCAGATTTTATTTTAGGAAAATATAATCGTAGAATGTTGCTTTTATGTTTTTAAGCTAAAAACTATCCAACTGATGATTGGTGGTGTATTTATTTACAGGTCTAATATGAGGTCCTTCCTGTATCACTGGGATTTAAGTCTAGCCTTGTAGGCTTTCTAAATATCAATATAGTGATCAGAAGTGTTTTGATCATTATAATTATCAATAGGCATTTATTAATTTTCTGCATGTTGCCTGCCACGCCCCTGTGCAAGAATGTAGAGAAAGACGATTAATTCAAAGGAGATAAACTAATCAGAGCAGCAAGGAGACTAGATGTGCTTCAATATCAAAACAGGACTGATTTCAAAGAGGAAAAAAAGCTATCGAATAGCCAGCCTCTGTGTATTATTTAAAAGAAAATAAATAAAGCTGAGATCAAGGCAGAGGTACTTGGTTGTACCCCCTGTGTAGCAGGAAGTGGAAACACGGTTCAGATTGTTACAGAGCAATACTGTATGTGCCTTTCACCTGTCACTTTGAGGGTTGAGTGATGAAATGCCACAATTTTTTTAAACTTCCCTTTCAGGGCTATAGAATAAACTGAAAGAAAAAAAAAAAAAACCTGGCATGTAGGTATGTAGGTAGAGGTTCACTATTGTATAAAGAAAGGGTAAAATGAATAAAATTCCTGATCCTGACAAAAACCATACTTAAGAGTAACGTTTAAGCCTGGAAGGAAAAGACACAAACAACACACCACACACACACCTCTAAAATTTTAAATGAAGGAATTGAGACATGTTTATATTTTTTAATTCTGATCATTAAAGATCCACATTCTTAATGTTTCCCTCAAAAATTCAGATATAAAATCAGAGAATAACAGTCTTTTGTTCTGGAATATTTCATAAGTTCCTAGAGAACTGAGATAATAGTAACTCTGATTATTTTCAGTTCTTGAAGCATGATGTCTTGTTCAGAGGAGCTGAGCCTACTTTCTAAGTACGGTAGTCTGTTTCTCAATCCCGGAAAGGGGGTAGGAGAGGAAGGTGCTGTGGGATGGTCGGCAGTGGCCACTGAGGAATCACATACTCAGATACCTTGTTCTTTGTTACCTTTGTTCCTGCTGAAGCAGCTGATAACAGGTCCCCTTCTCTGCGCTGGATGTTAGAGGGAAATGGCGATGATAACCACCATTTTCATCCATCAGGAAGACTGGGTTATTTGGTTGGGATGTCCAGGTATCCCCTTCCTTCAGCACTGTGCTTTCGACACAGGTTGTTTTCAATGCTAAACAAGGGAGAATTTTCACTAGAGAAATAGTCTTAGGTAAAATGTGCAGGAAAGCCTGTGTTTCTCTTCTTTTGTGACTCTGCACTGAGAGGGAATACTCTAGCATGTTGATAAGAAATTTTGGGGTGTTACTTTAAAGAGCACAACATGCCCTCTTTGCATATTAACATATACAAGGTTCACTAAAGACTTGAAAACTAATTCTCTCTCTTTAGGTAGTAAACAGCTATCGTGTTTAATTATCTGAACCTGGGGAATCGCAGAGGCTCTCAGATTTTGATAAATTTGATGTTGGTCTACAGATTGGCGATGATGTCCCATGTACCAGCCCCAAAAAGGGATATTGCTGGTTAGACAAGATATGTACCTTTCACCACATGAAGAGATTATTTGATGGGAAATGTGCTCAGGCAATAACACAATTTTTCTCTTTGTCTTTTAATTAGGTTGCCAAAAATACCTGAAATGTTTTCCAAGTAGTTGTGTGTAGA
The DNA here is from genome assembly GCF_004115265.2 of Rhinolophus ferrumequinum. Lineage (NCBI taxonomy): Eukaryota > Metazoa > Chordata > Mammalia > Chiroptera > Rhinolophidae > Rhinolophus > Rhinolophus ferrumequinum. The sequence goes on along the minus strand of NW_022680355.1, from coordinate 14,361,068 downwards.
GCAAGCTCGCATGCAGCGAAATGTCTTACCACAGCACCTTCATGGTGAATTGCATTTGGAACTTGCAGGTGGCCTCAGCCTGTGTGGGGCTTCAGTGACTCATAAATCTATTGCTGGGAGAATACAGATTCGGTAGCCATAGATGCAAAGGAATATTAGGTGTCCCTGACACTGGTGTCACCTGACACAGAGCAAAACAAGAAAAGGGGTGGGGGAAGGGTTGCTCTAGACAGGAAGGGGGTTAGGTGAAGTTAAAAGACCAGGATGGAGACGGCTATGTCTGTGTTTGTTTCATTGTGGTCCCTGGTAGAGCAAATATTAATGACAGTTTCTAATAAGGGCTTACACTAAGAAAGCATTTAACGCGTGCCAGGTACTGTCCTACGTATTATACTTGAACAAGTATTAACTTTAGTAATCCACACAGTAGGAAATGAGGACTAACATTACCCCTATTTCACAGATAAAGAACCTGAAATAGAGTTCAGGTAACTTCAATTTAAGTAACTGAAACCCAGAGTGGGCCCTTGGGTTCCCAGGCTCACATAGCCAGTGAGAGTCAGAAGCAAGATTCAAACCCAGAAAGTCCTGCTCCCAACTCTGCTCTTACCCACTACACTGTCGGCCTTTCGGGTAGGCACAACTGACAGCTACCTGTGAGCCCATGAGCTTTCTTATTTTATATGAGCATATTGTAGTCTCGTCAATGAAACAGGAAAGGTCCATTTTCCCCCAAATTCCCACATCTTTGAACTGCCCTTTTTATGCCAATCAGTAGCCACAGTCATTCACATTGCTAGTTGTTTTGCAAAGTGAAAGGCTGTTTTTAAACACTGTTTCATGATCAAAATAATGTGTTCGCTGAGGAAAATTTGGAGTGTAAAGGTATAATTGAGTGGGAGTAGGAAATAATACTGTATTTCTTTCCCTTCAAACAACTAATTATACGTATTTTGGAATATTTCCCTGTAAAGCTTTTACCGTTAATTAATTTATGATCATCGTAAATATGTAACATTTACTGAGTTTTTTTGTGTAACATTAAACATAATTCTGACTCTAGAACTTCCTCCAGTGTCTGGCTATACACTGAATCTATCACATCAATTCATTCATTGATTCATTCGGGAGCAGTTTGGCACTTTGTTAGTTACTGTTCTCTGAGATCTCAGAGATTCAATGGGAAAAGAAGACGTAGTTTGTTTTCATGGAGTTGAACTTCCAATAAGCTTGACAGTAAATATTTCACTAAATATAATCTAATTATTCAATAATGGGTGTCTCAGTTCTGATTAATGTTAGCAGGGTTTAACTTTTAATAAATTTATTTTTCTGAATAAAGAGAATATAATAAAATTATTCAGGTTACTATTCTAGTGGTAGGTAATAATATTGAAGAGCAGTTTTATTTTGTTTTGTTTTTAACTTTTTTCACTAGTGGGGGATGCTCTCCAATTTTAAATAAACTGTAACATTGACAACACATTTAGAGATTATCCCAAAGTAGAAACTGACTGCCTGCAGCTTTTAGAGTACAAGTTTCGATGTTCAACACTAGTCAAGATTAAATGGACACTCATTTTAAAACACATTTATGCATCATTTAATACAGTCACAGTTTTCACTTTTAATGTTCCACATTACTAAAATATTTTGGTCCTAGGATGTATCATTTTGTGATGCATGATCTAAGTCCTGCCTAAACTCTAAGCCATAAATACATTAAATATTTTTTATTAGGATGAATGGGATTAAACTGCATTAATAATATAATTAAAACTTAAGTTCTAAGAAAGAATTTTTCAAAGGCTGAAATAGCAAAAAAGAATATCAGAGTATAGTTACCATTTATGGAAGAGCCACTTTTTGTTTCTAATTCTTTCAGAAGCTCAGTAAATGTAATATATGTATATACTTATGTATTATATATATATATATATATAATTATTCAATTATGCATATATCCAGCGAACAAAGAGAGATATTTATTGTTTTGGATATCCACAATAATTTAATTGTATACAACAGAAGAAAGGTACACATGGCTTATTTTCAAATATGCTCAATTAAAATTAGTGAAATAAGAAAAATTTACGTAAGAAATTGTCATTCCAATAATGAAAACTGTTTCATTACAGACTTTATAAAAGGTGAGTAATTGAACTACACTGATTTCTAATCAAGAGCCTGTTAGTTCCATACAATGATCAAGCACTTATAAAACAAATCTGTTGAATGTAATGTTGATTTTAATTTTTTTTTTCATTTTACCTGGTCATGTTTGTGTTTATCCTCACAACCATATGTACAGATTAACTAGCATTCCCTGTGTGTGTGTGTTTCTCTTATTAAATGATGTAGATATCTGGTTCACCATGTTTTCCACGGATTTTGGTGTAGTCTAGCTCCCACGAAGTGGTTGAATGTTTGTTACACAGATATGCAAACACACACATCCATATCCCCATGTACACACTGATGTAGGTATATACTCACAGTCTGTGCCAACATATTTTAATATGTACATTTACATTTGTATAAACATGTCCTTAGATACATGAACGGAAAAACAAATGTTATCCATCTACATGGACAGAGGTGTGGTCATAGTCAACTGTTATATGACTTACTGGTTTGTGACTGTGTTTTCTTTGCTCAAAGCAGGCATTCCATATATGTTGTGGGACGATTCGCCATTGTTTTTCATCAACTCACACTTGTGCCCTTATGCTATTTACTGTCCTTCCAGCTGTCCCACTTCTTTTGTCCAGGCAGGAGCAGGTTATGTCCAGGTCCCTAACGGCAGCACCTGAAAGCATGTTAGAAATAGAACCCCCAGCCCACCACACACCCTCTGAACCAGAGTCTGTTCAAAGCAGACCCCTGGCTGATCATTCAGCGCATCACATTTTAAGAAGCTTAGTCTGCAGTGTCACCACCAGTACTGTGCCAGTACCGCGCCCAGTGGGGCTGTGTTAGAGTGAGCAGACCTTCTGTATGTATAAGTAGACTCTTCAGTTTCATTAGTTAGTGTTAAAACCAAATCACTCGTGAGACTCATAATACATATCACAGATAAAACTGAGCATCACAACTCGAGATTTAAACACTGGTGGGACTCTGGGGGATTTGGGGTTGAACTGGAGCCTGATTCTCCATACACTGCACGTTGCATGTATCATGCTCCCAATCTTAGAGCTATGTTATAAACTAATGAAATGGAGTTTTGTAAACAACATATGATTGAGTGTTCATTACTTCTGAGTCATGCCGTAAAAGCTAATGTCCATTGCCATTGAGGTTGGTCTGCTTTTTTGCCTGTCAAGGTACAGTTGGATAGCATTGCATTCTACTGACAGCATTTGGTAAAAGTTTCCATTTGCTAGTGGTTATGTGGAATTTCTTGTAGCAAGTGTTTTAGAAAAATCATGAAGTATGTGGAACCATTTAGAAAGACATCTATGTTTCCTCTCTGTGTCCTTTTCCCCCTACCTGTCCATCTGTGAATTCTCCTCTCTGCCCACCTTTTCAGTACCTGAGTGTCTTGAAGAACTCTCTCAAGACAGCTAGCTCTTTAGAGTTTCTAAGTGCTTTCATCTCCTTGAGCTCCTAAAAACTCCTAGTATCATTATCCCTATTTTACAGACAAGGAAGCTGAAATTTGGACAGGAGAAGGGACTGAACGAAGTGGCATGAGGGAGAATTGGCCTCATGTCTTTGACTCTCAATGCTTTACTCTTTCCCATTGAACTTGCTGTCTCTCAGAAAAAGCTCCCTCTGATCAAGGGCTGTTTGCGTCTTTACGTGAAATGAAATCGCCTGTTGCTTCCTCTGAGTCATTTTGTGTTTTCACCCTTAGTTTGCATTGTAGATTTCAAGGTTTTGTGAAGAATGTCTCTTGTTAGAGACCACATGGAAGTGAGAGTTCAGAGAAAGAGGCTCTTCTCCAGGTTTTTGCTATCATGCCACCTGGGTGGGTTAGCCAGAGCCCTGATGAGGTCAGAGTTCTGAAGCAGTATGTAACCTTTTAAGATTGACTTTTGTCATTCAGCATAATTTCACTATCCCATTCTAAGCGACTGCAACTCTTGTACAAGGGTTGCAGTTTAGTTGCTGCTTAAACTAAGTTCACAGTGTTGTTATTAACTTCTGTACACGTTAATTTTTAAGTAAAACAAACCTACTGGAATGCTTTCATTGACTTCAAAATTATTCATGATATTTTGTAATATATGCAGCCTCTTATTTTTCAAACTTCATCCTCTTCCATATTTTTACAAAGTATTTGGCAATAAAATTAGAGATCGCATTTGAGCACAGGTGTATAGGAAATGAGGAAGAAACAAGATCAATGACTGTATAAAACTTCTATTTATTATATAAAACCTAGAGATACTGAAGTTTTCACCTCATGTGTTCAAGATTAAGTGAAATATAGACAAATATGTGTCAGAAAACAAGACAGGTGGCTGTTTAGTTAGAAAAGACTTCAAATGGTAAATATTTTGTAAAGGAAAACATGTTTTCCTGCTCAGTGGGAACTGAGCATTTTGCACTGTAATTTGTGTAGCAGTTGATTTGAGATCAGTTTTTCACTTTCTACTTCGCTTGAGACCTTTCTTCTCCCCACTTTCCACTGGCCAAGGTTTCTCTTTGTGTTGTAGTTATCCTTTCTTTGAGTTCCTTTGAAATGCTTAGGTGGTTAAAAATTTCACACGTTGCAGTATATTCAAAATAAAACTTAAAGTGATTTATTTTGCATCTCTAGAGAAGAAGGATAGAAAGCAGGGGAGGGAGGAAGACCGCTTTATCAAATGTGTACATACTACAATCGTCTCTATTCTTTATCTGCTCTTCTTAGATGTCTTCTTAAGAGGCATATTGTACCAATGTCTCCCAAAATATCCATTTGAATATTTATTTGGAATCTGAACTAGTTCTTCATTTGTACAAAAAAAAAAAGTAGTAATTGGAATTTAAAGCAATATTTTGGGATTGGGACTATGTATTTGTAATTCATCAGGTAGGAAAACAGAACAAAAGAATCCCCTAACCTACTCCCCTACACACACACACACACACACACACACACACACACACACACACACACACACATTTCTTTTATGGTTTTCCCAGCTGAGTCTAATGGAAGAAATTCCATTAAAGATATTACATAATTGTCAGAGGTCTTACAGTAGGAAATTTCACCTACAGTTTTTTCCGTGCAACTGTAGTGTTCTGTATTCTTGTTAGAGTATTTAAATATATGTGTGAGATGTTTTTTCATTCATATATTCACTTATTCACTAATTCTTAAACAATTTTAGGTCCTCTATTCTATGCTCAGAATTATACCAAGTATTAAAAATACAAAATTGAACTATATAAGTCAGTCCTCATTCACTTTCTCTTCAGTAAATTTTGAAACAAATTATTACAAATAAAGGAAGTAATGACTTAAATATATATATTAAGTGTTGTAGGAGCACAGAGTATATCATGTGGCAAACAAAACATGCATAGAGTTCTCAGCTGAGACATTGTGCAATCTACTTAGCTGTAAATAAAATATGGGTGCTGAGGAAAGTGTGTGTTCATTTGAAAAAGCTGAAGCTTGCATTGAGATCATGTAAGGCAAAGTACTCATGCATGCTATATTTCAGGGAGTTTTTTTATTTCTAGGTGATAATGAACCATATTTACAACAACACATATTATTTACTTGAAGACCTCTGATCAGAGAGAATTACTACCGTGTTTCCCCAAAAATAAAACCTAGCCAGACCATCAGCTCTAATCCATCTTTTAGAGCAAAAATTAATGTAAGACCCGGTATTATATATATTATATTATATTATATTATATTATTATATTATATTATAACCAGTCTTATGTTATGTAAGACCCAGTCTTATATTAATTTTTGCTCCAAAGATGCATTAGAGCTGATGATCCGGCTAGGTCTTATTTTCAGGGAAACATGGTATTATTACCTGAATAGTGGGTAATAGTGTTAGCCCAATTTTGATAACTCCAATCAATGAGAAGTTCTTTGTTTTGAACCCAAACCTTGCGCCTTCATAGACTGGTCCCCTCCAGTTCTTTTTCAGGTAGTTCTCATGACCTCCTGGAGCATGCCATCTCCTTGAACTTGCTCATTTTTTTTTCAACATGAGGAATTGTTTGGAGTCCATTCATGACTGAGGTTAATCTTCCCCAAACAAAGTCATAAAGTATGTGGTGAACACAGCATTCCAGCGTTATTTCATTGGCATAGAGTAGAGTGTCCACACACTCTAATTCACTATTCAATCCAAGATAAAAATAACTTTTAAATTACAGCTCTATTATATTAGACTTGTAGTGAGTTCAAAAATCAATGAAAATACCTAAATTGTGTTTTGTTTGCTACATCTGCTGTTAACACGTACCTTTTTAATCCTGAGCCTAACGTTTATTCAACCAATTAGATGCAGTCCATTGTTCAAGCTTATTTAGCTCATTTTGTGCCCAGATCCTGAGAAATGTATTCTTCTCATATACATTTTTATTTTTACATTCTATCAGTCAGCAAACCCACTTTTATTTGAATTTTCAAGGAATATGTTGTTTCTTCCCAGATATTGTATTTTAGACCTATTCATGGAAGGGTTAACATATTTCTAAAGGAAAATAGGTAATGTGATCTATAAACGTCTCAGGCCTTACAAACTTGGAAAGATTTGGTATTATAATGTTTCAATGTTTCCGGATATTTGGGGTTCAGTAGAAAACCTCAGTCATACTTTGCCCAAAGCAAGTCTTAAATTTTTAATTATTATAATAAACCCAGGCATATTTAATCCATATATTTCATGATTCATTTACACTTCAATCACTACATTGTTGTTTTTGAAGAACCATTTGATGTTCATAAGCCCTTTGAGCCTTTAAAATATGCTTATAAAACCCAATCCCTCCCTATATACATACACAGACACATTATTTAAAAATAGATTATTATATTTTGCCCAGGGTAAAAAAAAAATACATATACTTGGGGTGTGGTTTTAACCTTTATATTATACTTGGCTACATGTTATACTCAGCTAGAAATTATTCCTATCTGAATCCTTTGTTTAAAAAATGCATTAAGTCTTAGATATTTTAAATAACTATTGTAGAGTTTCGTATGACTAACCCGACCAACAAAAAGTGATTACCTAAAGGTGCAGAAAAGATTTTATAAGCCCTGCATCTTCTTTCATCTACCAACTTTCATGGAGAAACATTGCAAAAGCCCGTCCTCAGTCTTTATCTGTTTTCTAATATTTAGAGTAAAATATCTGACCTCCTGCTGCACTTCACTTGTGCACTTCCCTTGGGACCTCAAATTCATGTCCAAATGATTCTGTGACTTCCATCATCACTGCTACCCACACTCCCCCACCATCACCAACACCTTCTCTTGCCCAGAGTTTTAATCCTGTAAATGCTTAATTAACCGTTGACCCAGTTGCCTACTTGAAAATCTGGCCAATGTATGGGAAAGGGGAGGAGATTCCCGCTTCTCATTCTGGATGCCACCTCCATTATGGAATCTTTGGATTCCTAGCTCCTAAGGACTCCTATGATCTGCCCAATTTCCTTCACCTCTACTGCCACAAATTGAGCTCAGACTCTCATGTCTGCATTACTTTAATAGAATTCAACACACTAAATCTTTTTGCAGAGCACCGAGAACTATCCTCCCATCGCTGAGAGTGTCATCAAACATATAAAGTAGAAAGTATCTTAGGTAACTTCCAGATGAACAACCTTATTCTATAGAAGAACAAAGTTATGATAGAGCTGTTACGAATTTCCTCTCCTTCCGTCCTCCTCTATCCACTCATGAGAAAATATTGTTACTTCATTAACTTTGCCAAAAGGTGGAGGGTTATGACACTTTTAACCAAATTGTGGTTTAGGATCTGTCTCCAGTATGATCTAGAAATTTGAAATATGAACAATTTCCAACAGATCAAATTGCACAGCCAGCTGAACGGATGGAAGGCACAACCTCGTAGTGACCATTGACAATGAGCTGAAGCACATTTTCTCTGGGAAAATTTTTGTTGTCTTACTAGCCCCCATTCTTAGAAGATGCAGCATATACCACAAATGATAGCATTTGGGACTGTAAGGCTTTGTGAATCCGTTGTTTTTCTCTTTCACCCCTGATGAGAAAGATGGGCTAGCCTAACATCATAAAACACTAACAAGGCCAAGAAGAGAGAACACTGAGAAGGGCAGACAAGGTTTGACAAATGAATAAAGAGTGTCTGTTTAGGGAGGAAAGAAGCTAAGCTATAGAGAAAAAGAGGAAAGCGACGTTTACTTAGATATCCTCAATTGAGTCTAGCTAAACACTTAATTATACTGCATCTAGTCAATTGATCTAAAATCTTTGAAACTAAATTGCATAATCTGCATAATCAGAATTTTAAAAATTTGCTCTAGCCATTTCACAGGCAATGATTAAACTCATAAGTGATCATGCACATCATTTTTAAAAATTGTTTAATAATAATTCACAATTTTACCTGGGCTCAGTTCCGGGAATTGGCAATTATAGCTGATTATAAAATTAACAGATACAGGGATTTGGATGCCCAGGTCAATGGGCCAAACTCTACATTTGATGACGAGGAAGATGAGAGCAATTCCGGAATGTGTCTATTATACAAAATTTGTTACTATAACATTTTATTACACAAAATGTGTTACTAATACTCATGAAATTATTAACTGCACTTTTAGAGACTATTCACTTGAAGAATTGAACACGTAGCCTATTTTGGTTTGAAGATACATTAATGAAATTTCCCAGGAAGCAGGAGGTTATTTCTCAGTAACCTCTGGCTTTTATAAAAATGGAAAGCCAAAAATGATTCTGAAAGTGATGAATTCACGCATGCATTTTCACTTATTGTTTACCAGTTTCCTACTGTCATTGAAACATCATTGAAACAAGGGAACTGATTTAGGGGTTGAAGTGGAGTAAAAAGTAAAGTCAAAATTTATCTACTTTATAGGAATTCCTTTTTTGAGTAGAAACAGATGAAAATATGTGCTTATCTATTAAAAGCAATGGCAATTTGAAATAATTCTCTATGTTACTGGCATTTATCGTTATAAGGTTGTTTCCTTCTCATCCCTATTATGAAGTCTTAAAGTAGTTTATACAGTACACTTTTTGATACCATTAGGAAAAGTATCATTTTTTTTTTACCTCCACAATATCAATGGGAAGAAAAGCGTTCTAGCAATTTCATAATATATTACTGGAATTATGTGGCAGGAGAAAATTCTTTTTCTTTTTTCAGTGGCATAAACCATTTAATCACATAATGCTAGATGGAGCAATTGACTATACACTGAGCCTCATGCTGCTGGAGCCACATCAAAGTTATCAGAACTGTCTTTCTGTCTCGTGGCTGAAAATTGGGAATCATGGCTCTGACATTCAAGAACTGTAGGTTCAGAAACAAGCTCTGGCCACTGGCATTACTGTCCCCATTTTGCATCCTGCTGCCCCGGAGATCCCCAGGACCAATCACTGGGAAATCTGTGGGGGAACCCCTGATGGCATCTTCACCCAAGGAGTTCTCTAGGAGCCCTTTGAGTCACATGGGAATGTCCCCAGGAACCACCCCCTTCGCCACCAAGAGGTTTATGAGCAAGGGTCCATTATTCTAGAGTTTAGTTTAAGCCTAGAGTCTTCACCTAGTTGGATCTTCCCTTCAAGTTCTAACGTCCCGAAGCCCAGGACCCCCAAAGGCATTGACATTTGCTGTTTTAAATCTGTTGCCCCAGAGATATCATCGTATCTTAGAGGCAATGCTACCTCCTCTCCCTCCCCTGGATTCACCCAGAGTTTTGGAGAACAACACATATTAGAGATTCCTAGCCAGTCCCTCTGGGAAACAAAAAGCAAAAGCACTGAGGTGAGCTGACAGCTAAGGGACCCCTGTCTCTTAGTAATATAGCTATTATTTACTTATGAGGTATGTAAAGTAACATATACATTACAAATACGTAAATTTGTCTGTAAGATTAGTTGATTTAAGAATACATGGAAATACATAAACTGTAATGCCCCTTTATGCAATTTTCAATTTCATTATAGACCTTAAAAAAATACATGCTCAGATGCCACTCATCTCACTTCTAATTAAAGTCATGATGATATTTCTCATTCAAGTCATGATATTTTGAAAATGAAATGAGACACTACTAACAATAGCATAGGAAGATGGGTGGAAACGAGGATTTTGCCCCCACACTGGGATCTATGGTCCCAGATGGAGAAAAGAGAAGTGACTTACTTGGGGAATGAGGAACTGGAAGAATTAAACAGTTTGTTTGGAGTCCAGTGTTTTTACCTTAAGAGTCGAATCACACTGTTCCCTAAACACATTTAACACAATGTGGTCATGGGAGATAGTGTTTTTCTTATATCTAGGGGGAAAAAATGACCACTTTTGTTGCAATTACACTTGTTTTAACCTGCTTGTGCTTTTCACTTGACTTACTTTCATATCTCATATATCCTTTACTGCTTCCTTCTAAGTACCTTGAATAGATTTTTTTTTTTTAAGTATGGAAGAAACTGTTAGAAGGTAGATACCCAATCTCCTCCTCAAAATTCTGGATCAGAATCTTTGCAAATGAGGCCCAGGAATTTACTTTTTAAACAGTCATCTTTAGCCATTCTTGTGCCATGAAATGGAAGAACCAACACCCTTGACAAAACCACGTTGCATGGAAAAGTGTGTAAGCTTTGTTGTTAGGCAGAACTTGGTGTGAACCCCAGCTCTGTCCCATCCTGGCTGTTTAATCTTGGGCAAATTAACCAATCTGAGCCTCGGGTCATGCATCCATGAAACTGCCATGAAAATTTTTATGATGGATTGCTGTAGGAATGACATATCGTCTGTAAATGAAGCTCAGACATGGGGCAGGTCATCAGTAATTATTACTCACCTACCCCCCAACTCTTTGTTTGCTTGAGAGCATGGGGAGCAGCCCATTTGTTTTTCACCTCTGTGTCTTCCCCTCAACTATTTCCCCCAACCCAGCACCTACTCTTAACCTCAGCACTACCGAAGTAATTTGTTCAGCAGGTGCTCAATAAGGACTATTTTTTTTTGGAAGAAAGGAATGGTTTTGGTTAAGTGGAAGGTTCTTCTTGGGTTCTCATTTAACTGTAACTTCTTTGTACAGTCAATACTTGTTAGTTGTGGTAGTTGTGTTCTTTAAAGTCTTCAGGAACATAATTACAGAACACTGAACCACTGCTCCTCGGGGAAATACAGAATTAAGTTCCTGTGAATCTCTGAGTCACAATATTTTCACCAACCGATCAATACCTAACCTAGTTTTATGTGTGTTTCTGTTGAAAGACAGCTCATTTAGTATATATTGTTGATTTATGAACATTGAACTCACAGCCAACAGTCCCCTAACTCATGCCTGAAGGAAGCTTATCTCACATGTATTGTCTCTGTAAGGCACATCACGGCCTTCATGCACTTAGGAACCGTACACAGCACCCCAGCGCTGTGCTGGGGGTCCATTTTAAACAGGGAAATCACCAAGGAAAAACTACAAAACTGAGATCAATGTAGCACTCAATAGACCTCAAAAAAGACACAGGTTTACTATATGAGAGTTGAAACAAGAAAGCAGTGTGTTGCCATGTTTGAGCTCATCTGGGAACATGCATATTCAGCACCTCTCATCTTTTGCTGCTCTACACCTTTGCGAATGACTGCAAAAGCACTATCAGTATTGATTTAAGGGTTATAAATACTTGGTAGCAAGTAGGCAAATTCGCAAATCCAGAATATGTGAATAATGAGAATTGACTGTAGGGTGTCGTCTTTAACTCTGATTTGCATATTTATTTACAGTGGGGTCACCCAAGTAGATTACTACTGGTATTCAGGAGGTAAATCTACAAAGGAGAAAAAACGACCATTCTTTATCAGGAAATACAGATAAAGAATGAATTTTCAAATTGTTTTCCCACCAGCAATATATGAGTGATAAGGTCCTCTGTTTCCTCCCTCACATTTTGTGCCATCTGATAGGTTCGTCATGACATCTCGCTGTGATTTTAATTTGCGTTTCCCTAATGGCTAATAGTTTGGCAATTACTTAATTAAACAGTTAAACATACAACTACCGTATCTCCCAGCAATTGTACACTTGAGTGTGTATTCCAGGGAAATGGAAACTTTGGTTCACAAAAAAAAAAAAAACAACAACAAAAAAAAAAAAAAACAAAACAAAAAAAACAGGGAAAAAAACAACAAAAAAAACCTGTACATGATGTTCACGGCGACTTTTTTGTGAGAGCTGAAAACTGGAAATAACCCAGTGTACTGCAGTGGGTGAATAGCTAAACAAACCGTGGTAATAACCCACAGTGGATTACTACTGAACAATTAAAAGAAACAAACAATTGATATACACAACCTGAATGAATCTCTAGAGAATTACGTTGTGGGAATAAAAAACCGATTTGGAAAGGTTGCATACTATATGATTCCATTTCTATAGCATTCTTGAAATGGGAAAATGATAGTAATGGAAAACAGATTAGTGGTTGCCATGGGTTAAAAGGAGGTGGTAGGAACAGGACAGAAGTGGGTGTGCCACAAAAGGGCGTCAGGAGGGATCCTTGAGGTGATGGAAACATTCTGTACCTTGACTGTGTCAATGTCAGTATCCTGGTTTTGATATGGTTGCCATGGTTTCAGGAGATGTTACCATTGGGTGGAAACTGGATAAGGGGTACATGGGCGCGCTCTCTATTATTTCTTATAATTACAGAAATCTATGACTACCTCAGGGTAAGAAGTTTAATGAAAAAAAGGGGGGAGGAGAAATACTTTCTCAGACAAAACATGGCTTTTCTCCAGCCAAGTGTCAGTTGATTCTTTGAACTGACTCTTGTTCACCAAGTCACTTAACAAGCACTTAACCTTAAGGAGAGATTACTTAGGGGTTAGTTCATATGATACAAGATTTTTTAAAGATAACCGACTAAAAATATACACAACACATACACGTTACTGAAAGCAATAACACTTTGGTAGTGACTATACTGAAGATCTATTATGTTTGCTCACCATGCTAAATCAATACTTAACCATCTAATTTCATATCCAGAAAGTTTTTACATGAGGTAAAATATATATAATAAAGTTGTAATATTAATGTAATTGGCTCTCTTCGAATGAAGAAACTGAGGCTCAATTGGTATGTGAAGGTATGGATGACATAGCTAAATAGTACAAAACTGGTTTGGACTCAATTGATTACATGTGGGGACCACAAAGACAAGAGCAGCTGTAGCAAACTATGATGTGTGATTATTGGTGGTCCAGCTCCTGTGCAGATCACAACGTCTAGGTCATCGCAAAGTCTTAATACGACATACTACTCTGTCTATACCCTCTTTCTATATATCTGATTTTTCAGTATATAAGGAAGCGGCTGCCAAGAATTATATAGGCTATATAAAATAAGATTTTCTTTCTGGAAAGGAAGAGAATGAGTTTGCTTGGGTCAGGTCCTGTATTCATTTCCAAGTACCACAAACTAAGTGGCTTAAACGATAGAAATGTATTGTCTCCTGATTCTGGAGACTGCACGTCTGAAATCAAGGTACTCTTTCTGAGGGCTGTGAAGGAGAAACAGTCACATTCCTCTTCCCCCAGCTGCTGGTCACTGGCTGGCAATTTGTGGCAACCCTTAGCTTGCAGAAGAAGCTTTACCCCAATTGCTGCCTTCATCTTGACCCGCTGTCCTCCCTGGGAGCATTGTCTGTGTCCGAATTTCCCCTTCTTATGAGCACAGCAGTCGCGTTGGGTTAGTGGTCTGCCCTGCTCCATGAAGTATAACTTTATCTTAACTAATTACATTTGCAACAATCCTATTTCCAAATAAGGTCCCATTCTGAGGTTCTGGAGGTTAGGACTTCAACACATGAAATTTAGGAGGATACAGTTCAACCCATAACAGATTCCTTCTTTCGTTCTTATGCAATAAGAAAGTTGTCAATAGGTTAAAATGAGCTATGTCCAAGGCACAATGGTAGCAAATTGTCCTAAACCATAAAAAGGTAAGCAGTCATTGAAATATATGTTTGGCCTTATTTTATCTAAATCAAGAGAATGATAGGTAAAACTCTGTGCTACATTTGTAAGATGCTTATAATCAATCCTATAACTTTTGTTTTTCATTAGTAATAGAAGAAAATCAGACATTTTCTAAAAGTTATGTTATTTCCTTTCTAAATGTTTTGAAAGTACCAAGGTAAATTTTTTCAACTCTTTTAAGGGTGGGTAGATTTGCTTGACCAGAATTAATAGATTGCTCAATGTGAAATAAGTTTTAAGCAAACACTGTAATTCAAACTGAAAGTTATCACAATAGGAATAGTATTAGAATTACCCACAAACTATTTATTTTAGGGAGGCCAAACATATTAAGAAATAAAAACAAATATCAAAATGTTTGTTAATGGTTACTGCTTTTTATTATGAGTACATTGTTTAAATATGTACATATTAAGATTTTGGGGAAAGTGTAGGCCTATACTCCAGCCGACTTGTCTCTATGTTATATAGAACAGTAGTAAGTTGAAAAGAAAAATCCAAGCCAGTTGTTTAAAACTGCATAGACCAATGAATTGATTGATTGTAGGGTTTTTTCCCCACTTTTGAAGCAGGTATGCTGACATCCTGTATACATATTCTGAGATGATTATTCAAAGTGCAAATTAATGTCATACCCCACAGTTTCAAACCTCTTCTGACTTTGGTTCTTTTGCCCTCTCACTCATGTGCACATCAAAGCCATTCTGTAATGGGAGCAATGGAACTTTGGTACCTAGGGATGATGAATGAACATTTCTGCAGAATGCTGCCGTGTAGCCATGAAAAAACTAAAAACGGGTGGGTGGCTGTAAATGTAAGTAGGGGGAAAAACAAATTCTAAGAAATCAGAGGGCCCTGTACCTATTTGGAAAGATGAGAGCTATTTTTAGGCGTAAAGAGGATGTGGTGATTAACATGAAGCCTAAAGCCATGTCAATCCAAATGCAGCACTTTTCAATATCAAAATGCACTGGTATACATTACCCTTCTACCAAAAGAAGTAAAAGACAGCATTTTCCATTTTTCATCCAAACGTGGCTTTCAAATATAAATTGAGGATATTGTATAGTATGAGGGAGATAGAGAAACGTAATTTCACAATTTTATTGATACAAATACTAAGCATGTAAAATTAAAAAAAAAAAAACCTGTTTCCTAGGAGAATTTCACATTTCCACAGTTGGGAATCACAAATTCCTAAATGTCAGTCACACAGATAAGAGTGGACGTCGAAGTCTGTTTTGAATCTTAATAGTTTCTAACTATTTAAACAACTCACACCTATCCACTTTTTGCAGATGAGATTTTGGAGCTGTTGACGTAAGTAAATTATTTTCCTGAAAATGCCACATTTCAACTCAAGAAATTCTGCACCAGGGCTATGGGACTATGCCCACAGTGTGGCAGGTGGTTTCCTAAACTCTTTTCTCAGACCTTTGAACTCTATTCTCCTCTCCCATCCATCAATTTAAGATCCTAGCCTTACAGGTTCATTTGAAGCAAGTTTCAGTTAAATAATTAAAAATGAAGACATATTTTCATACACTTCTAGATAAAAGGGAAATAATACAAGAAATGAAAGAAGACAAGCTGATAATTTAGCCTAATGAGACAGACCTAGATTTGAAATTACAAATATTGCTAAACCTCTCTTAGCCTTTGTTTTCCTGGTCATCTGTAAAATATGGGTAACGGTGCTCATCTCTCTGGTTGTTATGAGAATTCACTGATATTTTATGTCAAGAGTTTGGTGAGTGCTACCCACAAGTTTGAATTTGTACAAAATACAAATTTTGGTATTATTCTGATTGTAAATATGTGATTCACATATTGAGTTCATGACACTCTGGCTCCAGTGGCTCTGATTAAAATCACAAAGTAGCTCTTCACAATTTACAGGTTAAAAGTTACCCAAAAAGCAAAGCAGCAATAACAGTTTACCCAACTAACGTTCTTGTCTTCGACTGAGAGAAGATCCCGGATGGCAGAAAATAGGTAAGCAAATCTGAGCAGTCACTGACCACAGCTTTCACTGAGGGGGATCTTTTTCTTTACTCACTTCACTTTTGAAGCCAGATGGTCAACATAGTAATATTATTAAAAGTGAATGCAGTTCTCTCATCACTTTGTCGGACTGTCTGGCTAATTCATTACCAAGGAATTGGAGGTGAAAAATTCCTTATTTTTTTCCATTCTTATTTTTTTGTTTAATATCTTACCCAAAAGATATCCCCCCAATGAATCTTCTCTCAAAGCAATTGGAAAACTTAGTAAGAAAATGCAAAGAAAAAAAAAATCGCATAGTCATCATAGAGAGGCTACGTTCACTCTCAAAGTTTCTACCCCGAGAAGACTGCATCTCTTTTAGTAAAAAATGTCTAATCTGGGCCTTACTTTCTCCATTTGATCTACAGTGTGAAGAATCATTATTACTTATAAAACATATCCTCTGTCTTCTCCCTGATGATTTTGTTAAGACTTAACTTAGATAAGCCTTTACTGCTAACCCGTCATGTTTGCAGACACCGTTGCTCAAATTATTCAGCTGATTGGACATAAGCCTCTCTCTCTCTCTCTCTCTCTCTCTCTCTCTCTCTCTCTCTCTCTCTCTCTCTCTCTCATTTTCTCCTTTGATCTTCACAGTGAAGTGATGTGTAAATCCATCAATCCTAAAGAATCCCTTCCACACTCCTCATAGGAATATGGACCTGGCAACCAGGACTTTGGGCAACTAGATTATCATTCACTTCAAGCATTTGCTTGTTTCAAGTTCTTTCTGCTGAGACACAGAAAATTGCTACCTGGAGCCCTGTACTACCGCAGCAAAAAGAGAGTGTAAGAAGACTACAGGTCAAATATATTAGATGTGTTTCCCTTGGGGAAAAGATGTTGAATGGAAAGGGAAATATTTTTGATACATGATTTTTATTCTCCAGATTATAACTTTCCTGTGAAAGCCAAAGGATATTTATCTTACAGTAAAACCGTGTGAATTAATATATATATATATATATATATATATATATATATATGAAGTAAGGAAAATCTTTTCAGAATCAAAATTCAGAACCAAGACTCCCCCCAAAAAAAAAATCTGTTGCAGAAAAATGACACTGATGATAATTTCACAGAGAAAAAAAAGCAAAAACAAAACCTGTCACTCATCAGCAAGTAGCAAATGATATGACACAGACAATAGATGAACTGCTAGCCTGTGAGCGTAAAGTTTTTGACCATCTGTTTTGGGGCCAGCATAATAGTTTTTTTACTATTCTCAGGTTTAAACGTCTGCAGAGGCATCCTTTTCTAATGTATCTATCTACCAATCTGAGTGTTTTTCTTTACTCTTTCAATACACTTATTTAAATAAACAAATCCCTAAACCTTAGGACAATAGAAACATGAGGACACTATTCCTAAACAATTTTATTGTCACTGTTATTGATCTTTAAATATTGCCATTAGTCTCGTATCATTTTTGTGCTAACTGAAAGAAGAGTCATTTCTTAGAGAACATTGTTATACAACTGTTGGAGGATGAGATAGTTTATATAACCACCCTTTTACTGACTGTAAATTCCTGATTAAACTGGCTCTGGTTTGACTAAGCCTGCACCATAGTCCAGTGCACTAGTCCTTGATATTACATTAGATATTAAATGAGATTCCCAACTTGAACATAAATTGGATAGAAATAAAAGACTGGACTCATGTACCACCCAAAGATTTTGATGTTGGCATTTGAACATTTTTTGTAACTAAATCACTCTGTCATTTTAGAGAAAAATAATGCCTTCTCTTCTAAATTAGAAATCAGGTTTTCATATGTTTTTCATGTGTTTTTTTTTTCATAATACCTTTGGTAAAGATAATGCCAATTTGTCGTACTACCACACTTAGATGCTTTCATTTTTCTGGCTTACCTCTTCCTATAATTTGACCTGTTGACTAAGAGACACCATTATCTATCTATTCTGTGCCTTTGTTTACCCTCAGAAAAGATAGTCCTAGTTTACAAACCACTTTGACAGTCTTTCCTGGAACAGTCTGTAAAAAGTGCAAAGTGTTGTCATTTGCATTTTCTACTGTTGGTGTGAGGTGATATGTCCAGGTATTGAGTTTACACTGGTAATATGAACTAAGTTCTTTTCTAAACTCGAGGGAGACACTCAATCATGAAGTGGCACAGAGTGACTCCAATGGAATAAAACAGAGTTATCAGGATACTCTGTCTGGGGCATTATAATGACTCCGTTGGTGACAGCTTGTCTACTGCCTGGTGGTATTAATAAAGAGCACTTTTTCTGGGGAAATTGTTGTGCTGGCTTTGCTTTCATGTGATCTGCCAAGGCATATACCCTGTCAAACTGAGTCACTTCACATTTCACTACGGACAAAGGTCCCTTGGAAAATGGTACCTGGGAGTTTCACTGTACCAGTACTCTGTTTTTATTCCCGAGAGGAACCTTTAATCATTTAAAATAGATATTTGCCTCCACCACCCACAGGACACCACAAATAGCTCATTTGCATATTTAAGCTTAATGGTGGCTATATCTCTTTTATTCTCACTGCACTGCTCATAAAGCACATCAATTTAATAGTGATAGTACTAAAATATATCTTCGGGTTACAGTTCACAGTACTGGTAGGACGTTCATATACTTCATGCTCAGTAGACGAACCTGAGAAATGATGGGATTTAATATATAATGTAAGGGATTGGGAATTTGGGAGGAATTCTCAGGAACCCGGCACTCAAATGTGCTTCTATTTCATGGCGTCAAAGTAAATTTCATTGGATTCAGAAGCAGTGACCCAATTCAATCTTATCTGAGGTTCAAAACAGCTTATTTCATTTGTTTTTCACAAGTGTATATTTTGTTATCCTATAAGGTTAATGAGAGGAAGTCAAGGTTATGATGAGAACTGCAAAAAGAAAATACCACAATAAAGTCTGTTTTTTTTTTTTTTTTTTTATTGTGGTTATTTGTCCTAAAGAAAAGGCACTTAGAGTCTGAATTTTCATAAAAGCCGTGCTTAATAAGGCTCACAATAGTAGTTGGAAGAAAAGCTAATCTCTGAAGACTTTCTGCACATTTTTTTTTATATCAGAGAGATTGGTTGATTTAGATAATCTACCTTGCTAGTATACATTTAAATTCTTATTAAAATAATCAGAAAAAGTATCCCAGAATAATGAAATCCTATCTACCTGCCATTATTCAAATAGAAAAAGAGAGAGGGACAGACAGCTGATTAATTTAGCTCATTTATTTAGCTAAGTGACCAAAATGCTTACTATGACTCGTGGATGTGGTTAATTTGAAAACCACCAGATTAGTCAGTAATGTCTGTCCAGTTAAACCTAAGAGCTCAGTTTCTCAGCAGCTGACATGTGAAGGGAGCAGTACCTGAAAGCCGCCAGAAGGCGACCTTTTCCTTGGTGTAGAGCAGCAGCCGACATGACCTAATAAAAGTTTTGAAGAATAGTCACCAACCAACAGGGTTTCTTCCTCTGACTGACTTTCTCTGGGTGGAAAGATGCTTTTAGTATATTCACAAAATTACAGAACATAAAAATTTGAAAAGAAAAAGAAGGAAAGACCGTATGTAAATCTGCCCCAATGTGCAAAGAGAAACATTAGCTGTATTCCTCTTTCCTCATATCCGATTTCTCTTTCATTGTTCACCTAGAAAGAACAACCCGTTCCCAAGCTGCTGGTGCAGAATTGTGCCGGCTTCAGCTCTAGCAGGATAACAAAACTGTGAAGAACAGTAAGAATGGGGATTCCTGTTGAAATCACTTCCTTGGCATACCGCAAAAGGACCCCTTTGATTTGGACAAAAGTCAGCTATGATTTCCTGATACTCTTTGTACAATTCCTTATATTCCTTGTATAGGAATATAAGGAATTCCATATATATATACATATATACATATATATATATATATGTATATATGTATGTATATATATATAAAATTTTATATATATATATATGTATATATATATATATATTTATGAGAGAATTTTTCCAGAATATGTTTTTCCATGATGCTCAAAAATAAACCAGGCTTTCACCTGCTAGAATGAGAAGCTGTATGGAGAGGGTGGTAAAGTAGATTGTATTTCAGTAAAATGAATGAAGACACACATGGATGTGTGACATATTCTGCACTTATTATCATATTCTAATATTAATTGAAAATCTAATAAAGGAGAGTAAGGGTGAGCAAAGAAAGAAGTCAAGTTGTACAATACTTAACAGACCAACAAAATAGCAAAGATAAAGAAAAGGTGTAAATCACCAATCACGAAGTCAACCGTTCAGCCTTGTATTAATTTGGAAATTAAAAAAAAAAAAATCTAGTTTTAGCTGAGCCATCCAATTCCAAGGATTAACTTAAAAGTAAACCATCCCTAGGTATATCAAGTGTATTCTAAGTAAATGCGTTTATTGGCTTCTTACTTTCGCAAGGAAAACTCCTTTTGAGCACTTAACAACCTGATGTGCTCCTTACTTTGGTTTACACTAATAGAGTAGACTAGATGGAGTACAATTCTAAGTTATTTCGTGGCAAATCAAAGCAAATTCACCTGAAGAAGAGTCTGCGCCAAATAGTCACTAGTTAAAGCAAACCAAACCAAACTAAAGCTCTAGTAGATGCTTCTTCCACTTCATTTGCAATCTTATAACCACTTTTATTTCCAAGCTACATATTGCTATGAACCTGGAGCCATAATTTTTTTGTTATTTTTTTAAATTAAAGTTTATTGGCGTGATCTGAAAATTGTGATTGTAATGAAAGATAAACCAAATGATAAAAACAAATTGGTTAAAAATTATGGCTATTAGTAAAGTTACATAGCCATAATTTTTAACCAATTTGTTTTTATCATTTGGTTTATCTTTCATTATAATCATAATTTTCAGATCTAAAATATATCTCCTTAAATTTGGGTTTTTATTGATTGTGTGTGTGTGTGTGTGTTGTGTGTGTATGTGTGTACATATACACACATACTATAGATGTATGTGTGTGTGTATGTGTGTATATGTACACACATACACACACACATACATCTATAGTTGAACTAAGTGATAATATGCCAGTGTTGCCAAAAAAATGTATACAAATGTGGACACTTTGATCAACTTTGCTCAAGCAGTAGTTCGACGTAATCAGAAGTGTCTGGACGCTGATGGTAACCACTTTGAGCACCTCTTGTAACTGCAGGAGTCAAACATGACTTGTATTCATCTTTTGTTATTGGTATATGTTGAGTATTACATTTTAATAGAATTTTCCTTCTTAAAATGTGTATACATTTTTTTTGGCATCCTCTGTATATATATTTTTTATGTAACATATACATATATATATTTTATGTAACATATACATATAAATTATATATATACACATATATATTTCAACTATCACTGAGTTCAACATAACATAAAATCATATCATATCAATTAGGAGTAATAATGTTACAACATTTTATCCCAACTTGATATCTTAATATAGTTCTTATATTTTGAATATAAGGTGTGAAGACTTTTCCATTAGTTTTCAATTCCATTACAAATCCAAGCAAATAACAGGCACTGCCATAAAGCTGCATGTGTTGAATAGTGCAGGACATGGAGAGCAACAAAGTCTGTCACACAGGTGGAGAAAACAGAGACTGAATTAAGTAATTGCTCAGCAGCAGATGTCAGACATACCATTCTTTTCTTGCCTCAAGTAAATCTATCCTCAAAATGCATACATACTCACACAAAAAGGACCATGTGTTAGAAATATATTCCCTCCTATTTTGTGACATTTGCTAATTAGATAATTTAAAAGTCTGGTATTATACAAATATTTTAGCACGTATCTCCTAGAGATAATTCCTAAATGATTACTGGGCACTTATTGAGGGCCAGGCAGAATACAAGGAACTGGGATAAAATCCTACCATTTGGTAGAGTGCACAAAATTATGAAAAGTTCAAATACTATATTATGTAAATCACTTAATGTCAGTGTTGGAAACTGCCTAACTCCTATTCACTGTATTTTAAGATCAGGAAGGCTGAAGTGAATAATGTGCATGTATGGAATTCCTAAGGGGACAATATGATCATGGTAAGAGTGGACAGAACTAAGGTACAGGCAGGGTGTACCTGTCAGTGACAGTGTAAACAGGTACAGGAAGCAAAACAAGATGTTGAGAGGAGGAAAGGAAGTAGAGGGCAGTACGATGTCTGCTTCTCCCATTAGCAGCCAAGCAAGGCTCTTGCTGGAGCTTCCTCAGCTATTTTGTTGTTGTTGCCAATTTCAACCCCAATACCAACAGCTATGGTGATTTTTAACTGTGCAATTTCTGCTCCAGTGGAAATAGTAGGACCTGCCCACTTAGACTGTCAGTCATGGCTGTAATTGTCATCTATAATTCAGATGAGAAAGTGACAGACCAGATCCACAGTTGTGAACGCTCTGGCCACCCTGGCCTGAGACAAGGCATAGTGTTCCTGTACAGTGTACCCGGTAGGTCAACAAGGAGGCTCGATTCTGTCCTGTTAATTCTTCAAATGACTTCACCTCTTGGTTGATGTTCCGAGACAAGTTTCCCTCTGTGCATTTACGAGCATGAGTTGCCTGTATAGGTGTTTCTGAAGTCCCTGAGACAGGTCAGACACTTATTTTAGTAATGGTTATCTAAGGTTCTAAGAAACATTCAGATGATTACAAATGGATCCCCAACCATCCAGTGCATATTCAAAGGCATAACACCAAATTTTGAACAATAGACTTCGCTGATATTTTTCTTCTTTGTCCAGTAATTTTTCTCTCTGGATACCAGGAATAGATAAGTAAATGAATTAAATTGAACAAAGGTATTAAGTGAAAGGAAAGAAAACTATGCATTAAATAAGGCAGAATTACGATATGCAATGCTGGATCATAGGTATGAAGAGATCTTTAGCTGAGTGGGGCTTAAGCATTTCATTAATTTTACAGTGAATTACACTTTTGTTATGCACATAATATTTATATTAGAGGTCCTCCAGGAAAAGAACACTGCAAATACTGTGTATTCTAAGAGTTAGAAACATTTCTTGGAGCCTTCTATTTGTCCTTTGCTTTTACTTAGAAGTATATATACTTAATGGAGATAAAATGGAGATATATATCTGGTGATGTCAGATGTGAGTGTACAGCAAATAAACTACAACACAATATTGGAAATATGTACAGAATTTCAGAACAAAGAGATAGTCCTCCAGTTTTCTGTAATACTATCCTCAATGTTAAGACAATGTTTCTAACCCAGGACTTCTCTCTTCCAAACAGAGAAAGGGGTCATGGAGAGGGTTTCGAAGAGAGAAACAAGTAACAAGGAAGTTCTGAAAAGTGAGGCCAATGACACTGCTCCAACTTACTCCTTGGACGATTGTCTATATATAGGTCATATAGTGGAATTTTGATATATCCCGTCTTTGAAGTGTCTAGTTTTTGAGCACCAATCAGTAAGGTCAGAGTTAGTTTTCATAACTCTTTGACACCCATCTGCCATTAACATCCCAATTCACATAAACACGTTTCCTTTGTAGATAGTTATGTGGTTCGTCTTGTGTGAGATCTTCTATTTCTGGAGTAATTTTACTTAATAGTAAACAGGAGTATTTCCATTAACTATGGAGTTATTTATATATCATTTGTTAATACTAAATTAGCCAAGAAGTTGTGTTAATTATAATACTGTGTTTCCCCGAAAATAAGACCGCGCTGGACAATCAGTTGTAGTGTGTCTTTTGGAGCAAAAATTAATATAAGACCCGGTATCATATCATATCATATCATATCATATCATATCATATCATATCATATCATATTGACTCGGTCTTACTTTACTGTAAAAAAAAAAATTAAATTTTGCTCCAAAAGACGCATTAGAGGTGATTGTCTGGCTAGGTCTTATTTTCAGGGAAACACAATAGTCCCAGTAACACTGCTTGTCTACCTTTACATGATCTGTGTTGCTCCCATTTAATAAAAAATGTGCTCCAATTTACTGACACGTTTTCGGATTTTGCAATGTGTTAATAGATTACAATGCTGTTTTGCTTATGCATGCACAAACTTGGCTTTTTCTCTCTTTTGTTGTTTTTCACCCCACCCTTTTTCTCCTTTGAAGCTATTGCCTTCTTAATCAAGCAGAGTCAGAATACTTACATAAGTAGGGCATCGCCATGGATGTGCTAGCTATTTACCACTCCTTTGGTGTAACAGAAAATGCTCCCTGCGCTGGAGAGAGATTCTGTCCATCGTGTTTCTGCTTCTCCACACCCGAACGGTTGCACTCACTTTATGTAAGAGCTGCTTCCTTCTGTAAAGTTTCTGGAACTTGAGCGGCTTTATCAGAAGTGAAATCTCGGCATTATCCCATGCTTTTCATGTCCCACCTTTCTAGCCACTCACGTAACTTATGCTGTATACCTAGTATGCATGGTGCAAAGAGCCAAGGATAAAAAACAATTAAGGTAGAATTCTTTTGTTCTAGAGGTTCACAGACTAGTGAAGGCAGACACACAGACAAGCTAGTGGTCCCAAGTCTACTAGTTAGAATTAGACCACTGGTGTCAGACAATCTTAACTTTGAACCCTGCTTTCCAGCCGAGTGACCATGGGCGAGCTGCTTTATCTCTCTACACATCAATTTTTTCATTTGTAAAGTGCAAGTGATATAAATGCCTGTCTGGTATGTTTGTTGTGATAGTGTGATGAGATTACAGTCCACGGCACATAATTAGCTTTCAACTTGATGAGGTGCTATGGTGAGA
Organism: Rhinolophus ferrumequinum; assembly: GCF_004115265.2. NCBI lineage: Eukaryota > Metazoa > Chordata > Mammalia > Chiroptera > Rhinolophidae > Rhinolophus > Rhinolophus ferrumequinum. The sequence continues at coordinate 14,336,041 of NW_022680355.1, read as the reverse complement.
TGAATGAAGTATTGAAGTATAGTTGCTACAAAGGCCAAGGAGGGATGTCCACTCACTGAAAGACATTTAAAGATGACCTTCAGTGGTTACTTAGGGAGGTCTGAGCATAGAGAGCTGTTTAGTTTGTGAAGAAGAGTTAAGACCACACAAAAACGCTTTCACCTCCTTTTGTTGAGAAAGACACCACTGGCCTCTTGAATTACACTCTCTCCCAGGTGATGAAGTGAAGTGACCAGGATTACTCAGAGTGCTGTATTGTTGGTACCCCTGAAGCATCAGAGTACATGCATGATGCTAATACATCTTTTGTCGCTGGCTCCCACTCACGGCTGCCTTTGCCACCATTCAATCATATGTGATAGCTAGGAAGATAAATGAACTCAGGAGAAGCAGGGAACAATACTGCAGTTTTTAAATCTACCACAGTTCTTCCTCCACTTCAAAGTTGACTTGACAACTGCATTTATTTCACATCACAATTGCTACAGGTTAATAATATTGTTTTATCAGGAAACATTTATCTTGAGGAAGAAAGTTATCCTAATACAGCAGATAGCTTATCCAAGGACAAATAGAAAGGGGGCTGTGTCTTGAGGGTAATGCTAATGCCTGGCATGCTATAAAAATAAATGAAATCTGATTAACACTATTGGGGAGAAAAATAAGCCGGAGTTTCTATGAAATATTATTTTCCTGATTGGAACCATTTCCATTTTTTGTCAGCTTAAAACATTGTATTAAAGATGAGATGACTTTAAAACTGTGACAGATATCTCAAGTCCTGTGATTATAAATGGTTGTTATAGGCTTGTAGTCCTGAGGGTTTAGTATTTTCTCCATAAATTGAAAAAGAAACACACTAGGAATTCAGAAGATTTTAATTAAAGTTGTACAAAAAATTTAATGGGAATTTTAAAGGCTGGTTCACTAAGTATTCTTGATAATGAATTTAATTTATAGAAGAAATTCGCTAACAAATTTGGTGATGCCAAAAAAAGGCTTCATATGCACAATATATATTTTCATGGAAGCATTATTATTAATTACCCTGCTTTAACTAATTCACAAAGGTTAGTTCATGTTCAGCTCTATTCAAATATGTATTATTAAACCTATCATTTAAAAAAATGGTAACAAATGCTTTTTAAAGGAGAAAATAGACCACAAAGGGTTGGACAGTATTATCTTAACCATGGAACTCATTTCTTTTCAAAAATAGTACATTTATGTATAAAGTGAACGCAGTTTAGGTCAGAAGTGAAGAAAGAAGGCACATGAGCGTAATTTAGTTTGAATTGGACAACTGAAACACATCCAGTATAAAAATCACTCATTCTTGCTTTTTTTTATAAAATTGCCTGCAGCATCTTGCGGCATCCTCAGAATGTTACACAACTCTGCAGCAGGCAGCCCCGCAGCTAAGCCGAGCAGAGGAGAGTCTGAAAGCCGGGGTTGCGCAAAAAAGAAAAAAAAAAAATGCAAGCTGGCTGTTTATGATGATGCAGGTGTGGTTTCAGTAATAAATCAATCCACTAATAATGATAATAGCTTGTATTTATGCAGGTCTTTCTTTATGAAGCCCAGTGTGTTTTTAAAATGCGATTCTGTTCATTCAAAATGTACTTCTGTGATTAAGAGGGGCTCAGGTTTCATTAACTCTGTTTTATGGATGAGAAAACTCAGTGTCCTCAGTTGACAGGCAAATATTGCAATGCACTGGTTTCAATATCCTTTCTTATTGCCTCGTTAGACCTTGGTCAGGCTACTGGAGGTCTCAACCGATCACCAAAACGATGACTGAAAATGGGGCCAATGAAGGGAGAACAGAGAGGGTAATTACAGGAACTGTGCATTGTTGGGCCAAGCCTATCTTCTACTGAACATCCAGTGCAATTTTCCAATTGAAAATACCAAAGAATGTGATGTTAAAAACAAAACACAAAACCAAGATGTCAAACAGAGTTGTTTTAGATGCGCCCAAGCATTGATGTCCATAAAGCAACACGGAATAAAACTTAATTTTATTCTTTGTTATATTCATTGTTATAATTTTATTCATTGTTCTAAAACTTAATTTTTACTTCAGTCATACAAAAGGTGATACACATTTGTTGAAAATTAGTCATTCAGTTTGTTAAGAGTTAATTCTTCAACTGGCCATAAAGTTTCTTAAGAAAGTAGGAAGGGAATGAGATAAATTCAGGAGGAAAGAAAGAGAGTGGGGAACCCTAACAATTAGCTTCCTTTTTTTCACTTTCAAGGAATTTGTACTCTTCATCCATTGAACAAATGTTTAGTAGGTGCCAGGCATTAGATAAAAAACCACCGCATTGCAGGGAGACTCCATGCATTTGTTGTCGCCTAGTTTGTTTTGTTTGGGGTTTTTTTGTTTTAACATGCAAAAATGCGATCTTCTCTGAAACTTCTGTTGAAAATGCACAGTTTATGATTGGTGCTCTGGGTGTGTGGAGTGGGGAGGGTCACAATGTAAAGCTAAGATGACCACTCCTTTTATCAGCACCCCGCTCTAACCAACTGAGCTCACCGGCCCCCCGTGACCACTCCTTTTAAACACGAGAAGGCGAAGAAAGACAACTTCCACATTATGCCCCAGGTAGCCCGCTCCTCCTCCCTCCAACTCATTTATTCATGCACTTTTATTCAACACATACTTACTGAGTATTTCTTATATGTGAAACAGCATTCCAGGGGCTGGGGATACAGCAGCCACTGGCACAGAGAGGGCTTTGATCTTAAGGCGTTTATAGTCTGGTGTATGAGGTGGCATTTTGCCAATAGAATGATTTGGATACTCAGAAGCTTAGCAACTTTTGACTATGTGGAATAGCATATAAACTGTACACCTAATTTTAACAAATTGGTTTTTATAGCAAGGTTAACAGACCAGGTCTTCAGTATATTAGGGAAGTGCCCCAGTGAATGATGCCTCCATCTTGTAGTTTCTCATGAAGACAATCATTACGGCACAGGCAAAAGTGAATTTACTAGTGAATACGTGGTGACTCCCATTTTTAAGTGGCAGCCTTTCAGTTCTGTAGAAAAACTCATCTATTGAATTTTCTGAGATCAGGCCCTGGACATTTCTACATCATCTTACTATGGTGGCACTCTTGGAGAAAGATGCCAGTGTTGCAAGAAAAAATCACATTGGTTATCCCTTCCACCAAGGTCCCCACCCTTTCCTCACTGTTGCACATGGTAGGGCTGTTGTAAAAGTCCTTTTAGGTGATTATAATAAATCTCCTGATTTTAGGAGGCAGTTGGTTTGGAAGCATTATCGTCTGCAACAATTTAGAGTAAAAACAAAATCAGATTTGAGGGAGGAGTTGTGGATCAGTCAGGGTCTAATCAGGAAACAGAATCCACTTGAGAATTTAAAATAGAGAGAATTTAGGCTGAGGAATAAGAAAGCTAAAAGTCAGGAACAGTCAGGCAACCCACAGCCTATCAAGGCAGAGCTTATCTGCCCTTACCTCCAGTCTGAAAGGGCAGAAAAATGTCATGTTAGTGGAGACTGAAAGGTCCAGGTTTTCTCCTAAAGCCATGGTGGACATGCCAGGCAAGAGCTAGAGCCACAGATGAAATGTCGCTGCTGTCACGTAGTCACAGGAAGCAGAGAGGAAAAGGGATGTATGCTCAATATTCTCTTTTGGTCCCAGGCCTCACTGCCAGTGTCCCACCAGACACTCCTGGTTGGAAGTCAGGTGAGATATAGGAAATCAGCCTCAGGGAACTCAGCTCATCTGTGATACACAGGAGAGCACAAGAAAAGTGAATCACAGACGGGAGGCAAACAAGCCCGGAACTGCCCCAGAAAAAGTTAGCAAGAAAAACTCGTTACTGTTGAATGGAGACATCTACACAGACAGCTGAGAAAAGTGACTGATGTATTCTTAAAAAATATTATTTAAAAAAACCGACTGAAATATTCTGTCTTGAAGAATAATGAAAGCATTGAGTAGGAAATGTAAAATATTAAATATAAAAATAAAAACCTGAAAAGTTAATTGGAGAGTTCAGTGACTGAGAACAAGATGAAGATGTAAAAGCATAAGAAGTCTTATACACCAAAATAACCCATCAAAAAACTTTACTAACAATCGTCACCCCAATAAATTTTAATTAAAGAAAAACAAATTATAATTAAATTCTTTTAAAAAGAGAAAACACCACCAAAATACTTATGGGGAGAAATAAAAACAGATGTTGATAAAAAATACATATGTTGTTTCTGGATGGCAATACTAGATATAATCACTATATTTTTCTTCAGATATGAATGCACGTTAACATAAATCCGGAGTAAAATTCCAATAATGGTATTCTTTTTTTATTTTAACTTTTGTTTGTGGAACTTACATAAACATGTTTATGTAATCATCTGGGGAAAAAAATAAAACAGAAGAGCTAAGTCAAATTATAAATATCAGTGATAAAGTATATTATTTAAAATGTTAATAAAGTCCCCAAATCTATAATCGCTAAACTTAGTAAGATTTTCTTGCAAGATTTAAGAGATGAATCAGTGGAACCAAATAGGAAGACCATTGCACTCACCCACGTGTACACTGATACCCATAAAATGTAATGGTATTAAACATGAAGCAATAGTATGATACATAAATACTTATAACATAGGGAAATTCTTACATGTAAATTAAAAAGGATAAGCAGGATGCCAAATTGTGTCATTAAAGGATATTGATGTATGTATAAAATCAAATATGCACATCAAATATAGGAAGAAAATATTTCAAATAAATGAATACTGTGATATTATTAAAGACTGGACAATTTGCTTTCTTCCGCTTTCCAAATTTAGCCTAAGATCATGTACTGTTTTATGGTTTAAATAGATTTGGGGCAAATTCTTAATAGGTAAAATGTGCTGACTGCTTTATATGATTTGGTAGACAGTGTTTCTAAATCATTTGACATGAAGAAACTAATTTAATTCTCTTAACAAATGCCCAAGGAACCTGTTCCCTTCACCCCATTCTACAAATAATAAAAGCGTTGGCAGCATTTGGAAGACCACACAATTACAGAGTGGCCAATCCAGGATTTGGGCCCGAGGGAGCGACTCCAGAATTCACTCAGCACCGGATTGCACTGCCTCAATCAGTAAGGTGGTATGTACATCGATGGAGGAATTTCCGCTCTTAAAAAGTTCTATAAATTACATATTCTCATCCTTGCCTGTGATAATTCAATTGGCTACGTAAGGTAGTAGCCAGAGCTCATAATATTTTTCTGATTCAAAGTGAGTCTTTACAAGCACTGTTTGTTCAACATTAGAGGTCAGCAGTTCTTCCTAGTCCAGGTGTGCTTGTACAGCCTTCTACTTGTCCGTAAGCTCTCCTGAGCTATCACACTTGTTCCCTGAAAGTTCAGTTATTTGTGTGCTATAGACTGTGAAATCAGAGACATTCATTTTCTATGGGAACCAGCTTTACTTAATCCAAAAGGGCAGCAAAGAGTAATTTGTAAATGTTACAGAGTGAAGAAAAAGTTAGCCACACACTGCATCCTCAGTTTGAAACACCATTTCTTTCACTTTCTCCCTTTCAGAAATTTCTCCTTTTAATCCTACGTAACTGAAGGAGTCGCAATGTCTTTACCATACTAAACTCTCTTCTTATTCATCTTCACATTATCTAAAACTAAGAAACAATTTCTCCTCACAGAATACAGATCAATACACTCTCTACTGTTCCTCATCCCCTGAAATAGACATTACAATACTGGTGTGTGCGTGTCTGTTTCCTTTAATAGAATGGTCTTGAATCTTTGGGAATGAGCAGGAAGAAGGGATGAGAATTGGCAATTAAGAAAGCCAGTATTATTATCCTAAATTTTATTTCTGGGTATCCGTGCTTTCTTAGTAGCCCGATTCAGATTGTAATTCAAAAATTAGAAAAACTAAGCCCAATATATCATTTTTAACGCTAACTTTATACATTCCTGTTTATTGTTGGACTTTTAACATATATTAAGAGCAATATTTTCTTCTTAACCTACATTTTTTTAAACCTAACTCTGATAAGTATCTTTTAAAATTTTTAGAATAAACGATATAGTGTCCTGTAAAACCAATGCCAGACAAAATATTTCACTATTACCAAGCAATTATACTTTCAGTACATTTATTATAAAAATATTTTATATTAATATTAATATTTTATATTTCTTGTGTCTATACTATCAACATAAAAACCACAGTGGATTTATCATAATCTAGTCAATTCCTGAAATTAAGGGTATTTGTGGATAGATATAAATGTTTACCAAAAAATTTATTTGGGGAATCAAAAACGTCATCAAAAACATGAAAATAATGTTTTGCAAGGAACGCTCTTTTCCAATTATCATTTCTCTAAATTTCCTACAGTTGGGGAGAATGACATTTAAGAGAATAGACGTAAATTATTTCATCATGGCATGGAATCTATAAATTAGTTATCATGAGATGGAATTAAACTCTCAGTTTATGGTAATAGAGTAATAGAAGAGTAAAAATATGTCATCTGATTCATAAATGGAAATGGATGTGAAATTTTCATGTGGAAGGCTACATAAATGTAAAAAACCCAAAGCAAACTAACAAGTTTATTACCTTATATGCACACAGTTTAAGATTTCTAGTAACATCTGAGGATCGTTTGCCCAGGCATATAAAACCTTCCAAATTCAGTTTTCTGTGATACACTTTATAATTGTTAAGGACTAGTCAGTTCCTCTACTTTAAAGTAAGCCCACACCTAAACTTTCAAGTAATTGTTCCTAGTTCCTAAAACTTCCACTTCTTGTAGATGAAAAACACAGATAGGTGGATTCACCATGGAGTGCATTGCTGTATATGCCATTCCTTTTGGACCTTTTCCCAAGGGATTTAATTACTAAAGTGCCCCAAGCATGTTACTTTTTACATTATTGGTTTTGCAAACAGTAGCACTCAAGCTTAATAAACACAATGACAGTGCTTTCAGTTCATCATTTTAGAACTTCAAACAACAAAATCTAGTTTTCAGGTCCAAGTTTATGCTAGTATTACATATTAAAAACATATTTTCCAATGCCCTGTGTAGTAACAGCACAGAGTTGGGCACACATTGCACAATCATAAAAGTCAGCTAATACTAAAAGAATGATCAAGTGAGAAGGTTAAGAAATTTTACTTAAAAAATTAAGGGTTGCCCATTTAAGAAATCTATCTCAAAGATTTTAAATTCTGATATTCATGTTGACTTATCATGCAAGAAATTCCAATTATTTTCATCATGACTAATTTTAGATTTTCTTAATTTTTTGCATGTGTTTTACTGTCCTTATTCTGTGGCATTTGTATTCCTAGATTGTATATATTTTTAATTAGTGTTCCTATCAAGCTACCCTTAATATGGTCTATGGCTATCCTTCCAGTTATCTCCTTAGAGCCATTATCAGCCTTTTAAATTTTCTTTGATGTCAGTTTGAAAAGTGACAATACATTTAGGGTTAACTGTGATGTCAGCCATTTTGATTACACACTTTGCCTTTTGACCTTCTGGAAATCACATGACCCTTTCTTAAGACCTTTGCATAATTACCTATCCAGTTTTCTTATCTCCTTCTTCCTTTATATGCTTTTTCTTCCCTTAAAGTTCCTGAGTGATAGAGCTATGGTCATTGCCAAAGTCATGGTAACCTTGTTAGGACTCTCTCCAAAGTCTTCACAAAATAACCAATTAATGACTTGTTGCTTTCTCTCTGCTTTGTCATTCCTAGAGTTATCGTGACGCTTTTTGTTGTTGTTGTTCTTTAATGAAGTGTTAATTAAGGTGACCAACTTTTCCGTTTGTTCATTATTTAGGGTAGAGTAAGGCCTGCATGAAGTGCTTAATTCACATACTTCATTATGTAGATAGTTTGTTTACATGAATATGATGGTTTTTCTATCCAATGAAAGTATGTACTACATTCAGAACATTTCCACTTTTTAAAAGGAACATAATCCCATTTACATGAAAAAAATTCCACAGTAAAACTGCATGCTTGTAAATTTTTCAGATGTGCCATTCATACTCATGATACCTAACTTTCTGAACCTAATCTCTAAGCCAGTGGTTCTAAAAGTATGGTTCTCTGACATCTGGGAGCCTCTGAGACACTATCAAGGGTCCTCAAGTTCAAAAACTATTTTCATAATAGCAACATGTTACTTGCTTTTTCACTTTTGACGTTTGCACTAATAATGAAAAGCAATGGTGGGTAATTTGCTGGTGGCTTAGCCTGTGTTAAATTGTAGTAGGAGACATTGAATTCACTTCTGATTATACTGGAGAGAGCAGTAAAATGTATTAATTTTATTAAATATCTACTCTGAGTATATCTTTTTAATAATGTGTAACAAAATGAGAAGAATGCATAAAGTATTTCTGCTGCATTTGAAATAGTATGGTAATGTTAAGGAAAAAGGCTTGTGTGATTGAGTTGTGAGCTAAACTAGCTGCATTTTTCGTGGAAAACCATTTTCATTTTAAAAAATGACTGATAGACAAAGTATGATATTGGTAGACATTTTATCAACAAATTAAAGCAATCTGTTGCTTCAAGAAAACCTTAGTAGTATTTGGTGCCAATGATAAAATTTGAGCTTTCCAGTAAAACTTAGACGAACACTTGTGTCTTCCGCCAGGAGCTTGACAAAAACCCAATAGAGAATTTTCTCATGAAATTGGTAATAATAATAGTTATTGTGATATTTTTTTGATACTATGAGTAAGAATTTGGAAACAGTATTTTCCCAATGACCCAATGTTTGATGTTATAAAAATCACACGTGGATAAATGAGCAATTCAAAGTGTCCAAAGAATTTTCATGTAACAGGTATGATTTCGTACTGCATATAGTTACTAATATTTAAAAAATGTCACTTGTATAGTCTGAATGTTGGTTCAAAGGAGTATCCACAATTATCTGAAAAGTTATCTATTGAAATATTTCTCCCTTTTCCAATCACATATCTTTGTGAGGTTGGATTTTCTTCATATATTTCTATCAAACAAACATATCCCAAAAGATTGAATATAGAGGCAAATCTGAAACTTCAGCTGTCCTCATTAAGCTGGACTTTAAAGATATCTGCAAAATGTAAAGTAATGCGACACTTCTCATTGAATTTTTCTTTTGGCGGGTGGAGGGGGACAGAATAGAGTTATTTTGGATAATGAATATGTTAGCGTTGTAATTGAATTGTTATTGTTACTCGTAAATGAATAAATACATGTTTTAAGTATCAATTTTAATTTTTAATGTGGTAAATATCAATAGATATAAACCACATAAGTGGAAGTTTAATAATTTCTAAGTGTATAGACGGGTCCTGAAACAAAAGATTTGTGAATAGCCACTCTAACCATTGGTTTCCCCAAGTCTGAGTTCTGGGGTTTCTGTTTCTGAGCACACTCGTTACTAGCTGATCTCATCTAATTCTATGGCTTTAAATGCCATCTCTCATCTGGTAACTCACAGCTCCACATATCCAAGTAACTCCTGATATTCCACTCGAAGCCTATTCCTTTATCAATCTTCCCTATTGCAATACCTGGCAATTCTATTCTTCCAATTGCTATGACAAAACCATGTCTTCACCCTCGACTCCTCTCTTCTCTCGTACAATATAACCAGCTCAGCCGTCAATCTTGTCAGCTCTACCTTCAAATTATATCCCAGCTCTGACCAGTTCTCACAACCTCCACTACTACCCTGGTCTGAGACAACACCATCTCTTTCGTGGATTATGTCAATTAATCTCTAAACTGATGTCCATTTCTACATTTTTGCTTCCTTATTCATTAAGGACAGGCTAGAGTACACCACAGCAGCAAACATTGCCAAAAGTTGGGGGTTCATTTTCTCTCTCTCTCTTTCCATATATATACATAGACACATGCACACACACACACACACACACACACACACACATATTTGTGCATATGTATATATACACGTATATATGTGTATACATATATATATACACACACACATATATATGTAAATACACATAATTTATAGATCCCAGAATATGTATTGATCTCTGAGTGAGAAGACATATGAAGTGCAATCAAACAATATGGTGAATATTTAAATAAAAAAATTATTACAGTAAAAGACACATTGCCATTAATCCCCCTCAAAATACTCCCCCTCTCTTTGAACCCACTTATCCCATCGTTCTTGCCACTTTCTGAAGCAGTTCTGGAAGTCCTCTTTCGTGAGTGTCTTTAGTTGTGCTATGATGGCTGCCTCAATGTCCTGAATCATTTTGACTTTGAAGAAGAACCAGAAATCACACTGTGCCAGATCCGCTGAATAAGGTGGGTGAGGACACACCATAATGTTTTTATTTGACAGAAATTGCCATGTACCAGAAGCGATGTGTGACACGAAGCATTGTCATGATGGAGGATGATTTACGGCACACTTTAAAACACACCTTCTCTCAACTGTACCTCACACCTGACTCACTGCACCGAACAAGTTGAAACTTGTCACACACTGTTACTAAGGTTTGATGCATCACTTCCTATATTGAAGATCCCTGCCTTTCTGTTGGATGGCACTCAGCAGCAGCATTCACCGTATTTTTTGATCACAAAAGAAAGGTTCCATGTCACACATCGCTTCTGGAACAGCAATTTCTGTCAAATAAAAACATTATGGTGTGTCCTCATCCACCTTATTCACCAGATCTGGCACCGTGCGACTTCTGGCTCTTCCCCAAAGTCAAAATGACCATGAAGGGTAAACGTTTTGAATTGATTCAGGACATCGAGGCAGCCATGACAGTGCAACTAAAGACACTCAATAAAGAGGACTTCCAGAACTGCTTCAGAAAGTGGCAAGAACGATGGGATAAGTGTGTTTGAAGCGAGGAGGAGTATTTTGAGAGGCATTAATGGCAGTGTGTCCTTTACTATAATAATTTTTTTTTTATTTAAACATTCACCATATTTTTTATTCACACCTCATGTATACAGAGGGTGACAAAAATGTATACAGATTTTAAAAAAGGAAAAAACTGTTTAAAATTGTAATACTTAATATATACGATAACAAAAGGTGGATACAAGTCACGTATTTACTTTTTTTTGGCACCCCTGCTGTATTATCCATCACAACTCAGCTGGGAATCCTCCTCCGTGTGTCTTCACTCTGAGATGCCAAGCTGCTGGAAGGCTCACAATCTCACAAATTACTAGTCTCCATGAAAAAGACAATAAGATGTCTAGTGGATTTCACAACAGCAATTAAATTTCCCAGCAGAGAAGTGACAGGCATGACTCTGCTCACAAATCACTAGGCAGAACTAGACACATGATGCTACCCAACCACATAGAAGCCAGGATGAGCCATCCTTGCATTGCCAAGAGGGCAGAGAGCCGTAAATATTTGAACAGCATGAGAATAAAAGTTGCCATTTTAAACTCAAGAAAGGCAAAACGAATGGTTCTTTGACCTAAATAAGTAATCTTCAGAAGTAGTTTTAAGTCCCAATAAATCAATCCATTGTGAACAGTTTATTTTCTTGTCCCAAGACATGCTTTAACTTTTGAATGCATAGCTTATAAACAGTCATAAAGTAGTATATTCTTTTAAAATGTGTAGGGTTATGTAAGAACACCTGAAATCAACTAGGAAAAAAAGCCATGTCATTTTTTAGAATTTATAGAGTTAATTTAAGAGTTTGCAATAATATAGTAATTGCATGATACCTCAATCTTTCATAAAATTTATGCTTAGCTATATATATATATATATATGTACATATATGTATATATATATATATATATAAAATGCTTCATATATACAAATATATTTTCATGCAACTATATTTATATGCAACTTGATTAAAAAATACGTACTACAAAATTCATCCACTGTATGTATACAGTTTGATGATTTTTAGTAAATGTACACAGCTGTGCAACCATCAGCACAATCCAGTTTGAGAACACTTCTATAACATTATGAAGTTTCACATGACCTTTTATAGTCATTTTCTGTTCCGACCCTCAGCCCTAGGCAATCATTGATCTGCTCTGTCTCTATAATATTGCTTTTTCTAAGAAGTTAGAATTCTTGGCATTCCCATGCATATATAAACAAAACAATGGATCCTTAAATTTGTAAGCATCTATGTCAAAGAAACAGTACATAGTTGTCTGCAATATTAACTGAGGGCAAAATAAGGAGAAATAGTCTTACCCACATGGAATTTTATTCTAGTTAAATATAAAAAGAGCTCCCTGAACCCTAGGGAAATATTTTAGATCATTATATAAGATAATTAAGAAACTTTCATGGGGAAAAAAAGCCATTTATTTTTCAAGGAAGGCTGAACAATTATCATGTCTGAAATCAGAGTTCCCTTCAACTTTTTACATCCATCATATAGTAATATCCAAGGTCATTTTTCATGGAGGTTTTAGCTGGAAATCTTGCCAGGTAAGAGAAGAGCTACCATGCATCATTGAATTCATAGGTACTATCACACGGAACTTAGCGTGCTTCATTCCCAAATAATGAAGTAAATGAATGAAGTTAAAGATGCTCACCTTTGATTACCCTACATTATCTCCCATACTATTCTGACCACAGTGCCTAAAAATAGTTCCATTAGAATAAAAAGAAAAAATCTTTGAGCTTCAGGTAACTTAAAGATTAGTTATCTGTTACTAGTTTCTCCTCTTAAAAAATTATATTTTCACATAAGTACAAACAATAGCTATCCACAGGAATGTGCATTGTTCCCATCGTCTGATAATGTTTTGGAGAATATAGAATTCGAGAAAGAGGGTGTAAAAGGGCTGAGTTCTTTAAGATAAGTTTAGTGTAATCTGTAAAATTGTGGTCGATGAATAATGTTTGTAAAATAAATTCGTTTAAAATGAGGAAAAGGATAGGGCTGAAGTGTTTTGGGAGAGCTAATTGACTGGTGATTGTTTCCATTATTATAAAGTTTATAGCACCTAATTTATTTTAGTAGATTTTCTTTTTTTTATTATCCTCTCTCTTTAATTTTTTCTTTCTTAAACAAAATGACACCCTTTCTAAAAGAGATGACAATTTCCTATCGGGAAACTGTAGCCAATGGGATGGTAAACTTTCCATCCAATGACGATAGTCAAGGAGTTTATAGAAACACATTCAGCACATGTGAGATATTGGATGAAGACATTGAACTATGACTGAAGAGTCATCTTTCTTAAAGCTGACACATTCATGGTGAGCTAGTGCCAAGACAAATGCAAGCAGAACTATAGCCTGGAAATATTTAAACATATTATTTGAATTCTCAGAAGTATCATTTTTACTTAAAGTAAACATTGGCATGCAAAGCCAATAGGCTGAGTAATCCGGTCTTGAAGTGTAACTTTATTTGTTATGGGGATTTGCTCAGGGAAGAGAAGGGGAAAAAATAAACCCAACCCTTCTTCTTCTAGTGCAGAGAGAAAATAGTTGTTTCTGCAACACTGGAGACATTATTTGAGGCCATGTAAGTGACACTGCCTCAAGCTACTTTAGCAATTCACAACGAGAATTTGATTTAATTATTTTTAGTATTATGTTCCATTGCCACAGGCACCAAGAATGACTATTGTATCTTTATTAGCAGATGGATACTAAGCTCTACTAGTGAGAATCTCATGCTACAACCAAGTAGCTGGGTCAGAGGCACTCTGAACCCAAAGTAAGAAGCTCTCTTAATTCTCTGATGAATCTCTTCTCTTGAAGAAGGTAGAGCTGATAAGCAATTTATAATCCAGGTGTCGTCAACTTGGGATCCGTGGTTTAACAGTCGTAGGGTCCTCTGTAATTGTAATTGCGAATGTGTGTATATCTTTATCTTTAAGGTTCTGGGGTGAAGTGTCTATAAGTGATATATGACCCGAAGTCGTCTACATAGGAAGCACTTGTATTGTACACCCTTACCTTTGTTTTGACTGGAGTCCACCCTCATCTCATGGCTCCCTGTTGCCTATTCAAAAGTACTAATTCCATGTTGATTACCCTTGAGCCCTTGTCTTCCGTCTCCAGGTTCTCCTCCACTCCCATTATACTTCTGGGCTGCTCCATTGTAATGAGAAGAGCTGGACATCAAGGTTTGTTCTTCCATTATGGATGTGCTAAAAACATTCCTGAAAATCCTCTCTATTTATTTTTATGAACTGTCGTCTTTTCACAAGCCTTAGAGCTTACTGATTTTGAAATTTCCAAATTTGGAACAATCACTCTTAAATGTGTTACCTGGATAGCTTTCCAACTCTCTACCCCTTGCCAGTCCCTTTTGATGGTTTCTCCGTATCTCTCTAACTTCTCAACTTTGATGTATCTCAGTGTTCAGTCCTTAGGCATTTCCTCTTTTCTGTCTGTAATTTGTCTCTTCATATCTCCTTTAGACTCAGGGTTTTAAGTGATGTGATCATGAACATTAAAATCAGACTCCCAGCGCAGACCTCTACCCCAATCTTCAGAATTAAAATCCAGTTGCCTGTTAATGTCATCATCTCTTAGTTGTCTGATAAGCACCTCAAACTTAATTCTACTTGTGCCAGTGTATAGTGACTATATTCTTTTAGTTGCTCTGGACAAACACATTTGGGTCATTGTTGATGAATTTCTTTCACTCATCCAGATTCAATCTATTAACAAATCATGGTAGCTTTACCTTCACAATACATCCCAAATCTGACCCATCTTCACCACCTCCACTACCAATAGCCAGGTTCAGCTTCTATCATTTCTTGCCTGGATTGTTGCAATAGTCTCCTAACTAGTCTCTCTGCTTCCCATCTTGTCCTCTTCAGTTTAGTTTCAGTAGAGGAGCCAAAGTGACCTAATTAAAATGTAAGTCACATCACTTTACTCCTGTGTTTAAAACACCTCAATGACTTCCCATTACGCTCAATATAAAAGCAAAGTTATTTGTAACACCTATGATGGCCCTCCCCTTACTTCTCTGGCCTCATCTCCTACTATTCTCACCTTCACTCACAATTCCAGCATTTTTTAATATGACCAAAATGAAGCAAACTGTCTTTATGCTTTTTAAATATGCTATTCTAAAAAATAGAGTACAGTGCTATCAATCGTAATGGTTTGATGAGATGATAATACACTTCCCTGAATTCAAAAAGGCATTTGTTCACACACTGTTTAACAAGCTTTCCCATAAAATGCACTTCAGCATTTTAAGTCAACTGCAGAAGTAGATTAGAGCTGGTAAGTGACTCCAGAGTGGAAAGAACTCTGATGGTAAAACCTCTGGAAATGGCTCATTCTCATTATGCACGTTACAGTGGATATTTAGCTCTTGGGGGTAATCGCACGACACTTTGGCATGAAGAGAGCCCATAAATTACAGATGGACTAAAACAAGCCCTCCTAGCTCTATGTCACATGGCCTCCATTAGCAGAGCATGTGTTGGACAGCTTGGGCTGCTATAACAGAAGCATCATAGACTAAGTGGCTTAGAAACAACAAAAAATTTATTTCTCACCATTCTAGAAGCTGAAAGTCCAAGATCAGAGTACATGGTTGAGTTTTGGTGAGGACCCTCTCCCAGGTTGCAGACCTTCAACTTCTCATTGTGTCATCATATGGTAGAGAGCAGAGAGAGGAAACCAGCTCTCTTGTGACCCTTATTATGGCACTAATCCTGTTCGTGAGGGCCCCACCCTCATGACCTCATCTAGTCCTAATTTCCTCCTAAAGGCCCCACCTTCTAATACCATCACATGGTTCAAGGTAGTGTTTCAACCTATGAATTTTGGGGGGAAACAAGCATTCTGTTCAAAAACAGCATCACATTAAAGAGTACCTTCTTATTATATTGTCCAAAAGTAATCTTGTCTAACATGTTTGTTTTACTGGTACCAGCATTGAAATAAATATGAAACATTTTTAGTATTGACTTTAGAGGAGAAGCACAATGATATATAATAGCCAGAGTCAGAAAATCTAGGTTGATTCCATCTGCAGCTTACTGTGTGGTATCAATAAGTTACCTTCCTCTCAATTTCCTCACCTACATATTCATTATTATAAAAATGGAAAATGTACATAATCATGCTTTGTAAACCATAAATCACTGTACAAATGCTAGACATAATTGAATCAATTTTATTGCATGTGTACTTAAAAGACAATTTTTAAAAAACCTGGTTATATATCAAATTGAGTTCTTAAATATTAATTGTAATATTCTAGACACACTTTTGAAAAAGCTTCATTTCACTCACTTCTCATATTATCCACCAGAGACCCTGTATTCCAATCCTTGAACTACTGGCCTAGAAACAATTTTCAAACAGGAAAGTCGGTAGGTATAATATGTCTTGTTCTTATGGTGAAACAAAGGTGACTGATGATAATGAGTACTTCTCTTTAATCTAGGCACAAGTTTTCTATTCAATAATTCATTAGACACCGTTTGCCAGAAATTGACGTAAAGCTTACCAATTTGTTTTTTTCTTCTTGTAAAACTTTGTGTTAATCAATTGCTGGTTCTTTTGTACTCTTTTACATTTTTTCTTAACGATCATTAAAGATTATTCTGCAAAAACATTTGCAAGTTTTTAAAATACATTAAATTTTATTAAAAGGAAGGCATGTTTATTATTTGAGCTTTTAATCTAATATTAATACAGGTCAGGCTAACAGCTATTCCAAACAACCCCCCCAAAATAAGTGGCTGACCATATTCCACATTTATTTCTCAGTGATGCAAATTCCAAAGTGAGTGTGTACTGTCAGGGAACTCTACCGGCGTCTTTTCTCAAAAGATGACATGGGGGTCCAGTGCCTTCCATCCAATGGCTCTTTCGTGTCCTTGAGACCTCAAAACATCGGTTGGATTCCTTGCCTCTGGCTTATGGTCAAGAGAACAAAGAGAAAGCCAACCAAGGATTGTGCAGGAGATTTTTGGAGCCCAGATCAAACACCTGGCATGCAGATCCTTCGCCACCTTGAATAGCCTAGAACCAGATACGTGACTGGGAAATGTAGTTTTTCTTTATGTCAGGAGCAAAAATGAAATGGTCCTGCACACTTAGCATTGTCTCAACCATAAACGTCTTCCTTGCTAAAGTTTTTCTACCTCTTCAGATTAAATACCAGTCCACTGATGAAAAGAGTAATAATGGAAATTGAGCGGTTATACTTTCACAAACTTGTTACAACTCTTCCCTCAATCAAAATGTCTTGAAATAAGTTCTTCAGGTTGGCATTTTCACATTTGAGTTTCAGTTCATTCTGGGTATTGCCCTTTCTGATTCAGTTCTTACAGGATTTAGCCTTTGTATCAAAGGGTGTGTGTCCTTTTATGTCCTCTGTACATGTACTCACCAAATATGGGTTCTCTGTGCAGTCACAAGGTTCCTTTACATTTGCTTTAATTCTTGTTCTTTATTCCTGTTACCACAGAGATTTTCTCAAGATCATGCTCTCTTCCATGTTCAAACTCCTGTTTTCTTGCATTCAGAATCTAATCTGCAGTTGCAAATACTTTATCTTTGCCCTCTGCGGTATGTCCTTCCTGGTCCTGATAGGTTGTACTATCCCTAGGCGATTAATCACATAACCCCTAACTAGAAACACACAATACACCATCCATACACCCAGCGTTGTCACCTATGATTTCTCCTTGCTGGAAAGTTCTGCAGGAAGTTTTCTTCATCCTCTTTGGGGATAAAAGCACGTCTCTTGAAAATGCAATAGGTCCTTCTATATGCCAGCTTATGTGTATGTCCCTGAGGAGTGACCAGGGCTTCAGAGTTAAAGGCACCCTTCGGGCAATGAATTGTGTAGATGGCATTTCACTAACGTGGAAAAGTTGTTCCTTACTAAGCAATACATATTTGTAAGATATTTTGACGCCCTTTCCTTATAGAAAAGTTGAAAAGAGACTTTTTTCCTCTAATCTTTTAAAAGCAAAACAGTATGGGTTGAAAGTGTTGTATGCCCTAAAAAATAATAATGCAGTTGAGAGTAGTAGCAGTTTCATGGCTGGTTTTAAGTTGAGCTGTTACTAAGAAGTAGAGCAACAGTACTGGAATGTCTGGGTCCTTTTGTTTTCCCAGGTGTAAGCAATCCCTCCAGGCTTAACTGGCTCAGTGTTTACTTCTTCCTTTGTATCATTAATAATGACAGTAAATAAAACCCAACCTAAGAAGCTGGTTCTTTGAATCTGACAGGTACTCAAGAAGCAGTCACACCTTGAAATGAAGAAATACCTGCAGCTAGAACTCCAGCAATTTCCCATCTAATAACTGAGCAATTTAGCAATAAAATTCATTTTCATTGAAATGTTGGGGAAGAGCCTTGGCAAAGAAGCCCACAGGCCCTCCGGTCGCCTGCAGCCCTGAGCACTGTCTGCCAGTGCACTCACCCTCGCTCTGCTGCCGACACCCCAAGAGTGGAACTTGGCTGAAAAAGATGGCACTGAGATTTTTTTTCTGCTTAGTGCTGGTCTTTAGATATAAACTCATTTTCCCTTTATGTTGTTTAAGTATCTGTTTAACACAAGACATGTATTTTAGGAAAAACAGAAAAATTAGGAAGAAAATCAGTCATAATTCTACCATCCAGAGAAATCTAAGGTGATATGTACAGTATGTACATGTATGTGATAAAATTTTTCTGCACATATTATTCCAAATACATCCTGCCCCTATCCCCCGTGTCATCAAGAAATTTGGCATTTCTTTTCTCCTTGTTGTATTACTTCCTTTATGGTCTTACTAAATACATATAACTATCTACATAATACATTAGTTTGCTTTTTATAAAATGTAAACTTCATAAAGATGATGCTATGGACTGAATTGTCCCCCAAAATGTGCATGTTGGAGTCTTACCCCTCAGTGTGACTGTTTCTGAAGATTGAGTCTTTAGGAGTTAATTAAGATTAAATGAGGCCATAAAGTTAGGGCCTTAATCCAAAGGAACTGTGACCTTATGAAAAGAAAAAAGAGAAACATCTCTCTGTCATGTGAACACACAGCTAGAAGGCAGGAAGAGATTTCTCACCTGGGACCAATTCAGCCGACACCTTGATCTTGGACTTCCCAGCCTCCAAATTGTGAGAAAATACATTTCATCGGGTTGTCTTTTTCATATTGACTTATAATACCTCTTTATATATTAAGCATATTCTCAGTTATCTGACATTTTGACTATGTAAAAATTAAGACTGTTTGCAAAAGATGCCATAACAAAGTCAGTAGAGATAACAGTTTGGGGAAAAAGATTTGCGAGGCAAACGTTATGAAGAGAGTTCTGACATATATTTTACAGAGTACTTACAAATTGACCTAAAAAAAGGCAATCTAATAAAGATATGAACATAAATTCATGAGAGCAAATCTACATGTACAAAAAAATATGAAAAGAAGCTCAAGTTCATAATCAGATAAATGGAAATCAATGTAAGTAATATTAAATGCCAAATTATTTTTAAAAATAGGAACCACTGAGTAACATATGGATAAAAGTACACGCTCATACATAATAGTGCAAATGTGAGTGGTTGTAGTCATTCAGAAGAAAACCCAGCAAGATCTATTAATTTTTTTTAAAAGTAGCATATGTACTTGCTGTGGCTTTAATTGTGTCCCCCCGACCCCCAAAAAAGATGTATTGAAGTCCTAACCCATGGTACTTGTGAATTGGACTTTATTTGAAAATAAGGACTTTGTAGATGCGATTAAGGTATCAATTAAGATGAGACCATAATAGAGTACGGTGGACCTTTGAATCCAGTATGACTGGTGTTTTTTTAAGAGAGGAGAAGAGACCCAGAGACAGATACACAAGAGAGAACATCATGTGTGGATGGAAACTGACATTGAAATGCTACAACTGTAGGCCAAGGACCAGCAAAGTTTGAGCCACCACCAAAAGGTAGGAAGAGGTAGGAAAGGATTCTACCCAGAGTCTTACAGGAAACATAGCCATGATGACACCTTGATTTTGGATGTCTAGCCCCCAGAACTATGAGAGAACAAAATTTCTCATCTCTGGTGCTTTGTGACAGCAGCCCTAGGACACCAGTACAATATTTGATCTAGAAATCCCACCGATGGACTCTGTGCCATAAAAAAAAAAAAAAGAAAGAAATGGTGAAATGAGCAAATAAAAAAAAAAAAGAAAAAAGAAAGAACCCATCAAGAGAAATAAATTATGATAAATATGTATCTGAAATATATGCAAAGTAGAATATATCATAGCCTATGAGTTGCATTAGAAGGAATTTTACGATGTATTTTAGTGAGAGAAGCAAGATGCAAAAAATCATGCATACTCTAACATGGTTTTCATAAAAATAAAATTAAAAAGCTATACATGTGTATGTGTGTGAGTGAGTGAGTGGGTGTGTGCTCACACACGTGTGTATGTGCTGGCGCTTTCCTAGAGCTGCTGTCTGACAGGTGGTGGGACTTCCCAGTCCCACTATGCAATTTTGAAGTTTCTCCGATTCCGCAACCCAAGGAAATACCCGTCGGGTCATGGTGATCCCCTTTGTCAGGGCAGTAAAGGCCCTGCGGTGGCTGGATTTTGTTTTGGTCTGGCTTTCCTTAAACTTCCAGCCAGACAAAGCAATCTGAACAATGCTATCTGTGGCTGGAAAACAAGCTCTGAGTAGAAGTATCCCTCTCTTTTCTGGGCCCAAACCCAAGGGCAACCTTCATTCTTCCATAATAAAAGATCTTAACAGGGTCTACAAAGACATCTCTATTTATTTCCCCTAACCATAACTACTTTCTGAGGGTGCTACATTTCTGCTTGCACATAATAAATGCTCAATAAATATTTATTGAAGTAAGTAATATGACTTAATCTATACAAAGTATAGCAGGCATTCTTTAAAAATCTCTGGCATGTGGATGAATTTATTCTATATACACACAATAAATACTCACTAAATATTTATTGAAATAAATAAAGAAAAAAGTAATCTCACTTTCTACAAACTATAAGACACTGCTTAAAAATCTGTGGCATGTGGCTGCCTCACATAGTTTCAACGTTGATGAAGATTTTACCATTTTTTTCCTTTTTTTGTCATTTCTTTCAGTTTTTGCGAAGGGGTGAGTGAATGTCTGCTCACACATCATCAACTTCCATCAAAATCTCTTATCTTTACTGTATCAAACTTCTTATGAATGCTATGTACTTAATCTGAAAATGTAACGTTACTTGTTCTTTTTGAGCTTCAGTGTGTTTGCTACAATAACATAAATAGCATTTCTTAATCTCGATTATTTCCCAACTTAATGGCATCCTGAGGTTATAGAACTATTTCTGAAAGTTTTAAGATAATTTTATGAGAGATTATTTTCTAATGCCCTCCGGGACACAAGTGCATGAAGGGTGACTTTGGGCTTGTAAACAAAAAGCCACCTCCCCCCAGGCCACCCTCCAAAGGCAATGCCCAGAAGAACTTCTGAAAATCCAGCGTTTCATTTTATTGAGGAGCAGACAGAAGACCATTTCTGCTGATCTGACAATTTCAGCTAAAGAATCATCTTAACCCATACATTTTGAGGAAATTTTAATTCTTTCCAATTTGGTGATAGGTGAAATAATTGAAATGAAAGTTGTGTGTGATCCCAAATGGCCGTTATTTCCTCTATATTATATAAAGTTGTATAATTATTTTCCACATTGCTGAGCCTCATTGCAGACCAGCTAGGATGGGACAAAGGGCTATGTACGTTTAACAATCTCTTTTGGATCTTATGTATGCTAAAGTTTGAGGATCATAGCCCAGTACTGCATAAAATCCAGAATTGAAGATATAATATTTGCTAAATAAATGCTTGAGTAAAAAAGACTGGGCAGCCCTACTTTTAAATTTTTGTTTATGGTAGTGGATATTTGATTAGAAACAAATTTAGGGATTGGGAAAATAATTTCTTAAATATCCATTGGTTATTATGAGCACACAATCCAAATTTTCCAGGTGAATTTATGCTTTCTCCTAATTAAAATAATCTATTTTGGCAGGAAAGATGACATG
Source organism: Rhinolophus ferrumequinum (assembly GCF_004115265.2). Classification (NCBI taxonomy): domain Eukaryota; kingdom Metazoa; phylum Chordata; class Mammalia; order Chiroptera; family Rhinolophidae; genus Rhinolophus; species Rhinolophus ferrumequinum. The sequence continues at coordinate 14,313,952 of NW_022680355.1, read as the reverse complement.
GGAAATAGAATCAGAATATGGTTTTAACTTCTGCAGAATTACAGAAAATAATAAAATTTAAGGCAATCCAATAATCTTTCTCAAATATTACCTGAATTATTATTTTTCATTTTCCATTGAATTAGATCTTCTTTCCAAGCCCTGTATTTTTTTTCTTTCTAGCAACCTTCCAGTTTTACTTCATGACAATTCTTATTTTACCAAAACCTTAATTTTTAATGCTGTCATAATTCTGGAGAAATTAAATTGTAGATTAATACATTTCTCTTACATAAATTAGACATAAAGCCAGTATTACAGGCTGGTTGCAGACATACTTTGATATATTTAGAATGTCGAAAGCAAAGACCATCGTATGTATTGTCTTTAATCAATGTATGTGGGTGTACGTACCTGTGCGCACACACTTTTATGGGAAGGATATAGACTATTAAACTCAGAACCACTATGTATAACAACACCCAGAATATTAATCAAACTAGAAGAACATCGTTAAAATCTATTCAGTATCAAAATATGTAATGAACACATCCTGTTTCCATTGTGTAGTGAAAGATACTGAAAATAAATTTACATTTTAAAAATACAGTGTGGTAAGTGCTACAATGGAGAGAGGCAAAGAGAGGAAGACAAAAGGGTGGCAGAGGCACCAATAAAACCAAAATTCTTACAACTAAACTCATTTCAAGACTAATATCGCTCACAGAATTCATGAAAGAAGCAGTGTGGGTAGGGAAGTGTTAATCCAGGTCAAACAGATTTGGTAACTGGAAGTGATGTTTTCCTAACTTGGAACATGCTTTTTCTTTTAAAGATTCACAGTGACAAGTGAGCTGTCCAGCCGTTCAACCAAACTAAACAGAGTAGAGTATAAATAGGTCAGAAAGTGTCCAGTGGGACCTCCGAATTGTTAAAGAAAACTGGTAGAAACTATTTTGTCCCCTTAAGGTAAGTTTTTGTCACAATTACCAGTAATTGAAATTTTCTATGGTTGTTAAAGCATCGTTAAAAAGCTGTTTCTTCATCAATTAGAATCTTGCTGCCAGATTGTATGACATTTGGTGAACCAGCTTTAATTTGTTATACATTGTTCCCAGAAGGTGAGATGAGATTACAGGGATTCGCGTGTTAGCTGAAAGATGTGTTTTACACTTACTTCTCATGGTACCTTTCTAGTAATTCAAATATAACGGGTGTGATCTCGATTAGTTAATCTTTCTACGTCAGCATTTTCAGATGGTACTTCATGAAATTTTCACTACAATTAAAAATGCAATTAAAATGGATTATCTAAATCAAAGTCAATCTTTAATTACTGCATGCTATCTAGATCCTTATTCCGTGATGGAACAGATAAAATTCTAACAATTGCAGAGCTAATGCCTTCATTATTAAAAACATAATAATACCAGTCTTTCGAGGCTCACCTCATTTCCTATCAGTTCCTTTTTTAGGTTGTCATCAGGAAGTTTGCTTCCTTTAACAACCATGCCTGTGTAGTCCTGAGCAGGTCTTTATATGCTTCTCCTAAGAAAATTTAAATGATACAAAGTTCACCTAATTAATCCTAGTCCTTTTATGTGAAAGGAATGAGTGCCTCGATACTGAACTTGCCCTAGTTATTTTTTACTTTTTTCTTCACTGTTATGTATTGCAAAACAATTCGGAAAATTTGGAAAAGAAAGAAATTGCTTGTTAAATTTACTATCTCATCAAATCTTTACTTTTCAAGTTTTACAGTGTTTTCTAAACCAGATCAATTTGCGTGCAACATTTCACATTTTGCCTTCGAATTTTTTCAGTAATGTTAATATTGGTTAATGAAGTGAAAATTCATGAACTTGAAAAATCAAAGGGCCCTAAGTTCAATGTTCAATACCAGATAGTTGTTAAGTAACAGTGAGAAAGTTCCCTAAACTACTTGAGCCTCTATTTCCTCACAAATCTATAATGTGAGAATGACAGAAGTACATATCCTGAGGCATTGTTGTAAAACTAAGAAATGTTTTATATAAAGTTCCTGTTTATATGGAGTTCCATGGTAGGTACTCAATAAAGAATGGCTATTTTTATTATAAATGTTTTCCATGTCACCACACAACTTTTCTGACTGTCAAGATAACATCTCAACCCAGGAGGCTATCCATATTTTACAGTCAGAAAAATCTCAATTGATGGATTCTGCGATTGAATATGTTGGTGTTTTTCCAGTCTCTCAATATTTGCATGTGTAATAGTGTTTACCTACTATTTGAAAGCATCTAACCAATATCTGATATTAAGTACATGTAATACTGAAATGTCTTTATGCAACACCTAATAGGATATGGCATTATATCAATCTTTTTATAACGTCAGTAAAACCAAAATAGCCTTTACTTTCTGGCAACTTAAACTTGAGCAAAACATTGATATAGACTAAAGTATTAAGTGATCAAAAGAAATAGTCAACAAATTAATCAAATATTATCATTGCATATAATAAAAGACCAAATGCTTTTAAAAAGTAGAGAAATTATTCCTAAACCTGCATATCAGTAGAAACCTTAAGTCTTCCATGACACGGAGAAGGCTTACTTAACAATATGAAAATTCTGAAACATCCTGTGACACTGAAGGCAGAAAAATGTAGTAACCTGTGGGTGGCATAACCTGAGTAAAAAACTAAATGAAAAAGTATAAACTACTGTAAAGACTGTTGAGGGAATCAGTCTAGTTCTATGTGGTGCTGTGATTGACATGGCAGTCAGAGGGGAAGACATTGAGGTATCCAAGACCAAGCTAGACATGGGGAAGAAAGTGTTCACAGTGAAGCCAAAAACAGTGATTAGGATTTATCAGTGCTAAAATTACCCAGTCTACGAGTATAAAATGATAACTTTGGTCCAAGTTTAGGATGCCCGTGAATGTATGACTAGTTTTCTCTAGATTGAGTAGTTAACATTTGTCTTCTTCACGTTGGTATTCTCTATGGACAGCCTCAACTTGAGTTAAATGTTTGGCATCATTGTTGTTCCTTTTATTGAGGAAGAAAAATAGATTCTCCAAGGATTGCTGCCTTTTGTATCATGAAGCTTAAAAAAAAAAAAGAAAAGAAAAGAAAAAAAAGGAAAAAAAAAACCTAACAGCTCTTTCAAAATGTCTTACAGATTGACATTTTAGTTCTCATGCTTCCCTTAGAGATTAAATATTATAAAAATCCAATAGCCAGGTATACTTTATAATGTCACCAAATGCTGTATAAATACTAAGTTCAGTGTTGGGTCTCTTGAGTTCATGAAGGAAGCCGGAGGCAGTGCTCTTTTGCTAAAAAGAACAGCAAATAATCAAGAAGGCACTGCCACCCACGGAGCCTCTGGGTACATGAGGAACATGTGATGTATAAAGGTAAAAAAGACTATATTTAAAATATCAGTAGCATTCATGAAGAAAAATCTTGCAAAATAATTCTTACAGTTTGAATCAATTTAAAAAATATACAGTTTAAATATGAGAAAAATCCATGAGGAATAGTTAATGCATACATTTTATCTCTAATTTAATTTTATCTCTAATTTAATAAACTGCTGATATAACAAGAGTCACACCCTGGATTTCTAAAATGAAAACAAAAATGTGTAGTTTTTGCAATGACGAAAATATTGTTCATCATTTTTTTCTCTGGTTAGCATTAATAGTCTGATTTTGTTTACTCTATCGTCTGCCATATCTTAGGTCAGTCAGTGTTTCTGGAAGAAATTCCTTCAATATAATTTTTCTTTCTAGATAGGAATATTTTTCCATTAACACAGTTTTATTTGAAAAAGGTGACATAGTCAAACATTCTCAATAATTAATCATTTCATTAAAATTCACATGCCTTTTAATCAGGAGTTCCTGGAAACTTCAGAAGGCTAAGAGAAGCTATGAATCTTATTGTACTTTATTAGGAGCAACTGACAAAGAACATAAAACAAAACAAAACAAAACCCACAAATGAATTTCCAATTTATGTAAAGCTTTTCACTGAAGATACTTAAGCTCTAAGCATAATGACTTATGTACATAAATCAAATTGGAAAAGACCTAAAGATGTCCAAGTCTTGTACAACCAGTACCTTCTACCTGCTTCTCCTTAATGGGTACTTCTAATTTCCCCAAATTGTTCGATTCAATTATTCTCCTTACCTGTTTTGATGACTACAGTTAGGTCTTCTCATAAAGAGAAAAGGGCCTTTTGTTTGCTTGCTTGCTTGTTTCAGGGGAGTCAAAATTTTATACAATTAGGGTTAAATGCAATTGAACTTTGTATGGCCTCCTCTGATTTTTATTGTGCACGTCACTGCTCACTTGACGAGGATGCATATTTGTTTGTTCAAGATTAGGGTCAGGTACTGTCCAACATTCCATAGCAAACTAATACAGCCAAGACTTACCATAGACACAAACAACCATTTTTGAAGATGTGTCAATCCTTTCTCCCTATTTAAGCTAAAAAAGGAAACAAAACAAACAAATAATAATAAAAAAAACAAAAAACAAAAGAGATCTGATATTTTCTAAAGCAATTATTATTAGAAATATTATTTTTAAATTAAAAAATATAGAATCCAGTGTATTTAAAAAGTAAATGTTCTCTTGTAAGATAAGCATTGCCTGTCTTGGCATGGATAGTACCAACTTTCAAAATACCCTCCGCCATTTTTAAAGCTTCAGTTTTGACTGGTGCCGGCCACAGATATTAAATTTCTAAGCCAATATTTTTAGAGGACGGGCCATTCTAAGGAGATACTGTTTCCCAAGACTTGTTTCTAATGGTCTCTCACCTTATATTGCATATACTGTCAACTCTAGCTTTGATTCCTGGCATCTATCCTATAATTTCTGAGGCCATTTTAAGCCTCATTGCAAAATTTACACCCAAGCAAGAAGAAATTATGTCATCTGCCCCTTAAAATACCACCCACCTCAATTCCAGAGTGTTCTGCCTTGACTTTGCTATTGTCCTCATCATCACTACTCTTTAGCATCAGGTTCCAGGAAGGCTGAGCTTCATTTCTGATCACTTCCTTCCTGATCTGTTTCATTTGCCACAAGCACATTGATTTAGTGGGGGTGGGATTGGGGGTGGGGGTGGGGCGGAAACTAAGGCTAATTCTACTTCTCAGTAAAGTTCAATTTCTTCATCACTTATGCTAAGACAACACTAGAAACTAGTCTCAATATTTGATCGAAACCAGTCTTGATATTTTACGATTCTTTTCCCTGCAGAGCACCCCTACCATGGACTCCCCATAAATAGGGTGACCATAAAATGTAATGTCCAAATGGAAGAACTTTTGAGAATGAAAGAGGATGCTAGTGATAATTACGCCTGGACAACAGCCATAGACCAGGACTGTCCCAGGCACACTGGGACATATTATCACCTGCTTTAAATACATGGGTCTGAAGGGCCGTGAATACTCCATATAAATTTGTGTTTTAAATAAAGATACACGGTGAGCTCATGTTGAGAAGATTTAAATAGGAACTGATTGTGTTTACCTTACTCTCCCATTTCTCCCTAACTCAGCTTCTGGTTGTAGGTCTGTACTCATGCTTCATTTTCATCACATCCATGTAGCTGCCCAGTTGAAAAATGTGCCCATGCACTGAGATTAGAATATATATCATAGAATAGAATGCAGCATGATTTTCAAAATTCTAAATGGGAACTAGGTAGCAGGACTGTTGGTGAATTTTTTATGGGACATGGCAGGTCTTATTACAATGTGTAAGTTTATTTATATCTTTGATAGATGCAGAAGACGGGCCTTATCTGAATTAGCAGTAGATTGTCTCCTCATAATTTGGGAAGAGGTGCCTGGAAACGAAACTTGCCATTGGCTAAAAACATTCCCAACATTTTCACTTTCACTGCTCTAACCCACATAGAGATGCTATATTTTCCTAGTAAAAATAAGGTCTTTTCATTTGTTTCCAAACAGCCCTCCATACATCACAGCTCATCACCATATCAGCAGTTGTTCTATTTTAAACGTGGTGTGCCTGAGGCTACACGAGGCATATTGCATCGAGATTGAATCTGGAAAGGAAAACTTTAATCCTCTTGTAGGTATCTTTCTGATAACAAAAACCTTTGTCTCAGATTTTCTGTATCTCCCTGAAAGATTTTTTTTTCTTTGCTACAGTTGTGAAATATGAAGTCTGATACATCAGATCAGATGGATCTTTGGCAGAGATAAAAACACAAAGTTATATGCCTAAATAAATGAACTCGAGAGAGGGAGAATATGTGTTCAATTGTATGGTTGTACCAAGCGTAAGTGCACCGCAATTTATGTGTTTGATTCAAAAATCTGAATGAAGCACAACAGAGTAACTGGAAAAATTTGTTTTGTTCTGGTCAAGTATGGCATCCGTCTGTTATCGCTGTTATTTTTTACTCTCATATATTGGGGTAAGCGTGGAGTTGCTCTTACCCAATTATTATTCCTAATTCAGTTTTCAGGCTTATGTTAATTATCAGACAATCAAAATAGCACTTATAATAACAATAATCATATCATTTCAACTGGACCGGTTGGCACTATTCAGATCAAGGTCAACTGCGATTTTGGGATCAGTAGAACATAGCTGCCGGCAGCTGAACATCAGCCCCACCTTTACAATGAGACATACACTCTCCTTGCTTTATTTTCTGGCTACCTGGGCTTTGGTGTATTTCTAAAGATATTAATGTTTTCTCAAGTCTAGATAGAGCCTTTAATGAAAAATCATTTTTCTCAGCATCACCGTTTTTGAAGCAAAATACAGTCTCTTAAAACTTTTATTTTACTTCATGTAATATACTGGTTTCAATACACTGCCTGAAGTCAAGAGTACATGAACTTGTCAGTGTTCTCCATTTGAAATCCTGGGCATATCTGTATGTGAGAAGGAAAGCGGAAATGCAAAGTCATGATTGTGTGTTTAAAAGAAGAGATAATGAAATGGGAGAATACTGAAAGAACTTATCATTCCACATGAAGTCCTAAGTAACACTGATCCTCTCTTTAATCTAGATGTACTCATGAAAAGCGATACATAGATTGGATCTTTAGAAAAACAATATTTACTCCTCTAAGAAAAAATCAGAATTTTAAAGGCCCATGAAAGGAACAACTTTTGTTCATGTGAAATTTATCGAAAGTCTGAATCCTCTTCTCTTTTTTCTCTACACATTTGTCCAGGCAATCTCACCGGGTCCCATGGCTGTTGTTAACGCCCAGAATTATAGCTCCCTGAATTCTACCCTGATCAACAACATTTATCTTAACTACCTTTATGGCAGTGCCTACCGGGCTTTCCAAATCTGACGTGCAAAATGGGGGTTTCCATACCATCAGCAGGGTGACACCAACCATCTGGATGCTTCCACAGTACCTGGGAGATAATTGTGATTTCTGCTTTTGTCACTTACCTTTCTTCTTCAATCCTTTCATCCACTTTTGAGTTTTCCTGCAAAGTGTATACTGAAACCACCTTTCCTCTCCATCTGCTTCAAATCACTGTTGTCATCTCTCTTGCTGGACTACTGCAATATCTTCCTGACTAGTCTGCCTAATGTTTCTCTTATTTTTGTACTGTGTATTCCCCACTTAGCAACAAGAGTACACTTCTTAAAATATATAAAAATTGTGCCCCTCTGTTAAAATAGGAGGAAAAAGACCTACTTGTTGATAAAATTCAGCCAATAAAGAAGAAAATTGGGACACTGTTAAAACGGTGATTACTGCTAACTCTATTACTGCTAATAGCCATTGAAGTTATTTTAGAGAACAGAGTATGCTACAATGTTGACAAACTAAATGTATGTATGGTAGATAGATGATAACTGGATGAATTATATAGTCTATAAATTTTACCTCAATAAAACTGTAAAAACAAGTAAATTGCTGTAATAAAGCAAAAACATACTGAAAGTTTGTGAGACGGACTGTTGAGGCATAGTATTTGAAATGTGATTCAGTGCTGTCAGTAATTAGCTACAATTACTGTAAAAATTCAGTTTTATTTATACTCTAAGTGTGGAAACTGTGGTGACGAATGTTTTTCGAAATTGTCTGGTGCAAGCTTCGTGGTGCTTCTATAGTGTGCAGTTTACCATCAGATACTGTAAAAATGACCAAAGTGTTTATCACTCTGGCATCCATCCACCCATTTTGAACAAACACTCACTGGGCAACGACCTGCCCAGGGGAGAGGTACCTAATGCCTCCTATTTCCTACTTGTTTATGCCAGGCCTTTCTTCTCATGACAGATGGTGAGTGGATTAATTTGAAAGAGCTGATCCTCAGGTTTTTTTACACTGGAGCATAGGAAAATCTGTATTTTAAAACTATGTAAATGGAGTGTGGTAAGGATTCCAAGATATACTAGATTTCTAAATTTTAAAACAGTAGATAAATAAAAAATGTTATTAGTCTGAAACTGTCTTGTATTTCTTACAGATTGTCCTAGAGAAACAAACATAATGGAAAATCTATAATCACATGTGTATGCATTTATGTACATACACATATGTACATAGTTTGTATATGGATGCAGGTACATGTCCACACCCACATACACACACCTACATAGATTTGTTTGTTTTCAAGTCTCTAGCTGTTATCAGTTGAAATGTGCCCCTAAAATTCATATATTGAGGACTTAACCCCTGGTACCTCAAAATGGGACGGTGTTTGGCGCGTGGGTCTTTACAGAGATAATCGAATTTAAATGGGGACATTAAAGTGGGTCCTCGTCCAACATGGCTGCTGTCCTTATAAGAAGAGGAAATTTGGACACACAGACGCGCATAGAGACGGTGCGATGTGAAGAGGCACAGAGGGAAGAATGCCATCTAGGAGCCAAAGAGAGAGGCCTGGGGCAGAGCCTCCCTCACAGCCCTCAGGAGGAGAAACCAGCCCGGCCAACACCTTGATTTGGGGTGTCCCGCCTCCAGAACTGGGAGACAATAAATTCCTGTTATTGAAGCCCCCCAGTCTGTTGTATTTTGTTACAGAGGCTTTAGCAAACCAATGAACTAGGCTTGGTAAGGTTCTATGGAACATAAGCTAAACTATATGTGCAAGTAATCTAGATTTCTCTTGTTAAATTCATATTGATTTGCTACTGAAATGCAAAATGTAGTTAGAAAGGTATTGTAAGAATTGCAATATGCTGAAAGTAAAAGGAGAATACATTCAATGGGAAACGAAAAGTATTGCAGAGTTTTATCATCCCATGTTAAAATTCTGTCTTTAGAAATCCTGTGGGCACAGAAAGCTATATAAGAAGAGGTTTCAGGTGAAAATAAACAAGCCATTTTATGTGCATCTACAATGGTTTGAATTCAGAATGTAAAAAACATTGTCTCTAATTCTGAAACTATGGTTTTTCCATAGTATATATCTGCAAAAATTTTTAAGCCTCTACAGAACATAAGCATTTACCTGGGCAATTGCATCTCATAGCAGGTGTTAAATGTCACATTGTCACAGAGGTGGAGACATTATTTGGAAACATTTTAAAGTGTAACATGTAAAGTGTAAACATTAGAAATCGTTCTGTTGTTTGTTCATACTTAGAAGGAAGCGTGTGTGTGTGTGTGTGTGTGTGTGTGTGTGTGTGTGTGTGTGTATTTTTATGTACCTATGTGTGTGAGTGTGTATTTCTTATAGATTTTCCAAGAGAGACAGAATGGAAAATATATAAGCACGTATGTATGCTTGTAAATACACACACACACATGTATGTACATAATTTACATACAGATAGATGCAGGGACATGACCATCCCCACATACTATCCCTACACATTCCCCTACACAGATTTGTGCTATTTTCAAGTCTCTAGCTGTTATGTATGTACTCACACAAACACACACACATTGGGGTAAATATTTTTATCTGACCACTAAGAAAGAGTAAAAAGTACTCAAAAATTTATTTCAGCTCTTGCAGACTTTTTGTTTCATTATTCCAAGTGGTAACTTTTGGTGAAGGAAGTACTTAATTATTGAAATGAATACTGCCCAGTCTAAAATCCATTCCATTTTATCCTGTAATGGAGAAGGTAGAAATAGAGACATTTTAAATATTTTGGATACATACTAGATCTTAAGCTCTTTATCCAAATGTAAGATTCTGACACATTTAAGTTGCTTTGGACACAGACTATAAATGAAATAACTGTACCAGAATATATGGCGTTACACTCAGATGTGAAAGTTCAAATGTGCCAGTTGTACATCTTTCAAGGTCTTATATGTCTATGCACATATGTGCATGTTAGTCATTATTCATTAGTTGCATTTCCAGTTAAGTATTTGCATGTGAATAAAAGTGCTAACATAAATGAAACAAATATATATTTATGTTTGGTTTATATATATACTTTATTCATTAATATATACTTGTTTCATCTATAATGTTATACCTATCAAATTATCTGTCACTGTTTCCATCTATTTATCAATCTATTATCCTGTCGCCGATCTTACTCTGTATTTAACCTGAACAACTGTCATGATAATTGATTTCTCTATTACTCAGACTCACTGCCTTCATCTCTGGTTTTAGAAAAGGAATATTTTATAAATACATTGAATTGTTGATCCACTTTTACTTTGAGAAAATCTCTTCTCCAGTGCTCTCTTATCACAAGCACCTTTCTTATCACATCATTGTCTACTTGGTATCTCTTATTGTATGTGTCATAGATATTTTAAATAAAGCATATATAAAAGAGAGCGTTATAGACATCTCCATACGCCCCCATTTCTTCACCAACCGTCCAGCTACATGGGGTAGAATTCTAAGAGTCAAGCTTGAACTCCCTGTCTCTTTTGCCACCATGTCCAGTAAAATTTACCTAAGAAATTCACTTCTCTCCATGTCCCCACCAATCTCAACATCCATGCTAATCCAAGTTCAGCATCACCTTCCCTCTGGATTATTGCATGTTTTCTCCTAAATGACACACTGACTTCCTCTCCTAATTCTTCCAATCTGTTCTCTACATTGCAGTCAAATGATCTTTTCAAAATTGAAATCTGATCACGAACCCTGTTGCTTTTAGAATAAATGTATTCTTCCTATCACATTTTTTTGGCCTAGTGAGGTGTGGCTCCTCTGTCATCGTCTGACTTATCTGTTACTACAGTCCCTTTGTGCTTCTCACCCCAGTTACATTTGCCTTCCTATAGGGACTCAAATGTACCGTGTTTGTCCCTTCCTCTGTGTAGGCTCTTCCCACGGTATGGAATAATTTTTGTTCTTCTATCTAGTAAACTCTGACTCATCAGTAAATTTTCGGTGAGTTGTCACTTCTTTAGTGAAGCCTTTTCTGACTTTGACTAGAACAAATTTCTCTATTTTTGGCTTTTATATTACCATGAATTCTTGTGATACCACATAACAAAATTGGCATTCCACATTTATTTATGTAATTATTTTCTAAATGTCTGCTCTCCACCGGAGTCCAAGCTTCCAGATTTGAGGCAGTGCATATTTTCTGTTCCTAATTGATTTATCTGCACCCACTATAGAAGAAGTATCTTTATCATGAATAAATGAACACATAACACTCTTGGAGATTTGAACTAACTTCTCTAAATTTGAAGAGAAGCATTTGCATCAGTTCTAAGGAGTGTCTCTTTAACTTTCAAATTCAGGGAAAGTATAATTGCAAGAGGTTCAAAAGATGAAAATCCAGGGGGATATTCAGGAATAAGAAAAACTAGACCTCTATGTTTACAAAAGTTGGTCACTTATTTTGAAACATAATTTATAGATCAGGTGTCCTCTTAATTCAGTGCTTTTAAGTTGAGAAAAAAACATTTTAAGAGACAAATGTCTCATAGATCTAGTTATTAACATTTACACTTTTTTTAATAGACCCACCTTTGTGCACATAAAACAAGCTAATTTCACCAGTACCATCCTATGACATTGTTAAATTATTGATAGCTAATGTTGGCTTGAAGAAAAAAATAAAGTATTTAAACAAGCAAAAAGCATCATTATTTACTGAATGTACCTCTAGTAGAGTATCCTCCACTAGAACCAGATTTCTTAATGTAATGACACATTTCTATTTACCATGTGCTACTAACATCAGATCAAAGTCTCTTCATTACAGAGAGTGGGCTTTGCAGACATTATGTGGTCTAAGATCTGATAATATTCATTGATAGTGTGAATATGCAGAATATAGCTTTGCTGTATACGGCCAATAGGAGAATAAATTTGTCTACTGTTTCTGGAGGAAATTTGATCAAACAAAAGCCTTTAAAATTGGAATATGGTAAGACCCATGAATTCTACTTCTAGGACTAATATCTAAAGAATATTTCAGAAAATTAGCAAAATTACAAATACACAAGTTTTCATCGTTATATAGTTTATAATGACATGATTTTCTAAACTTTCCTGTGGTAAGCAACTACTTAGGTAAATTATATTGTACCTGTATAATTGAATACTGAGCAGCTATTAAAAATATTCAACTGTGAACTTTTCAACTCTGTATGGATGTCTAATATGCATCACAAACATTACAGGATTAAAGAAGTATTCTTGACTCCAGTCCTAACAATTCCAGTCTCCCTCTAGTTTTTATGACTTCAGTAACGCTGTCATATTTACACTGTCATGATTTACGGCACACTTTAAAACACACCTTCTCTCAACCATAGCTCACACCCGACTGACTGCACCCAATGAGTTGAAACTTGTCACACACCGTTACTAAGGTTTGACTTACTGCTTCTTATTGAAGATCCCTGCCTTTCCATTGGATGGCACTCGGCAGCAACATTCACCGTATGGTTTGATCACAGTGAAAGGCTCCGTGTCACACATCGCTTCTGGTACGACAGTTTCTGTCAAATAAAAACATTACAGTGTGTCCTCATTCACCTTATTAACCAGATCTGGCACCATGCAACTTCTGGCTCTTCCCCAAAGTCAAAATGATTCAGGACGTTGAGGCAGCCACGACAGCACAACTACAGACACTCATGAAAGAGGACTTCCAGAACTGCTTCAGAAAGTGGCAAGAATGATGGGATAAGTGTGTTTGAAGCGAGGGGGAATACTTTGAGGGGGATTAATGGCAAGGTGTCTTTTACTGTAATAATTTTTTTTTTTAAATTTAAACATTCACCGTATTTTCTGACCATACCTCATAATATTAGACTGGAGCTAGGGTATTTTGAACCCAAAGTAAACTGAAATTCTTTACCTCATTAATAAACTAGTGATCCCAAATAGTTTTCCAAATGAGAAATAACAGTGAATATTCATTTGAAAATAAAGACAGAATTTAAACAGGTAGGATTTAATTAACCAAACTGGAACATAGCCAGACCTCTTTAGCTAACATCTCTGCTCATTAATAGATAACATTATTCCTGCCCTGCTAAACCCAATGTCAGGAACAGAAAACATCCTTGCTTCCCTTCTTCATTGGTAAATACCCAAAATTAAATAGGATATTAAAATGCACGCATTTCAAATAAAAAACACATTTCTCTGTAAAAGAGGTCTAGATACTTTTTCACTATTAAACTGCTACCACTGGGAAGAATTCATGTAACAGCAATATCGCCATACTTAAATACATGAAATTGAGTCATTTGATGGTTACTGCATAGTACAGTGGACTTGCATGTTTTGTCTCATCAGTTCCTGTTCCTTTCCCTTTTTCAAGTTGAACCCCATTTTGTAAGGAGCTGCTTCCCACCCTGTTCCTTCAAATACTGTGGATATAATGGGAACTGCATCCCTGCTCCCAGTGGTAATGCAGCCATGACTGCAAAAACCTCGGCTATTTACCAGGGTATTTCTAACGGCGTGTAGGAGAAGAGCAGCCTTTTCTCTCTGATGGGGAATCTGGGTATCATGCCCCGTCCCCAAGCTGCTGATTATCTCCATTTTATCAGCAAGGTAACGGAACAACGGGCGTTTAACTCGTCTAAATTTACACAACATCTAATGTTCCAATTATCTATTTCTATGTGACAAACCACCCCCAAATTTGGTTGCTTCAAACAATAATTTACTATTATTTCATGCTGTTCTGTGGGTTGACCTGGCTCAGCTGAGAGGTCCTTTGCTGCGTTTGTAGGGATTACAGCTGGGCTTACAGTCGTCTAAAGACCTAACTGGGGTGGATGAAAATGTTGGCTACTCTCATATCTGGCATCTCAGCTGGATGGCTAGAACAGCGGGTCTTGACCAACTTATCTCTCTCAATATATATATTGCTTTCCATTAGGCTAGTTCGAGGCTTTCACTTGGCTTGGAAGTCTCAGGATGATTGTATATGTCAGAGAGTGTCTATTCCCCACCCCCAAAAAATCCCAAGAATTCCAGGTGGAGGCTGTGAGACTTTTGTGAGTTAATCTGGGACTCACTTCAGTTGCATTTCATTGTTCAAAATGTGAGTCTCAGCGCCAGCCCAGAGTCAGGGGAGGTGACTAATGAGAACATCAGCGAGGTAACGGAAGCATGGAAGCACACTGGGAAGCATGGTTCATTAAGAACTGCTACATCATAAGGTAGTTTTAATTTTAATTTTTTGAGGAATCTCCATGCTGTTTTCACAGTGACTGCACCAATTTACATTCCCACCAACAGTGCACAAGGGTCCCCTTTTCTCCACATCCTCGCCAACGCTTGTTTGTTGCTTTATTGATGATGGCCATTCTGACAGGTGTGAGGTGGTATCTCATTGTGGTTTTTATTTGCATTCCCCTGATGATTAGTGACATTGAGCCTCCTTTCATATGTCTATTGGCCATTGGTATGTCCTCTTTGGAGAAATGTCTATTCAGGTCCTCTGCCAATTTTTCAATTGGATTGTTTGTTTTTTGGTGTTAAGTTGTATGAGTTCTTTATAAATTTTGGATATTAACCCCTTATCGGATATGTCATTGGTGAATATTTTCTCCCAATTGGTAGGTTGTCTTTTCCATTTTGGGGTATTTATCCCAACACACTAATTTGAAAAGATACATGCACCCCTATGTTCAATGCAGCATTATTTACAACAGCCAAAATATGGAAGCAACCTAAGTGCCCAGCAATAGATGATTAGATAAAGAAGATGTGGTATATATACAGAGGGTGCCCAAAAAAAAGTATACAGATTTTAAGAAAGGAAAACTGTATTAAAATTGTAATACTCAATATATACCGATCACAAAAGGTGAATACAAGTCACATTTTTCTTCTACAATTACAAGAAGTGCTCAAAGTGGTTGCCATCAGCGTCCAGACACTTCGGATTATGGTAAACTACTGTTTGAGCAATGTTGACCAAAGTGTCCACTTATATACATTTTTGGCACCCCCAGTGTATAACAGAATATTAATCATAAAAAAAATAAAATCTTATTACTTGCGACAACATGGATGGACCTAGGAGGATATTATGCTAAGTGAAATAAGTCAGACAGAAAAAAGACAAATGCCATATGATTGCACTTATATATGGAATGTAAAGAATAAACTAAAAGAACAAACAAAACAGAAACAGACTCATAAGTACAGAGAACAAACTGATGGTTGTCAAATGGGAGGGGAAATGGGGGACTGGGTTAAAAAGGTGAAGGGACTAAGAAGTATAGATTGGTAGTTACAAATAGTCACAGGGATGTGAAGTACAACACAGGGAGTATAGTCAGTAAGTAGAGTCAGTTATTGTAATAACTGTGTGTGGTGCCAGGTGGATATCAGAGTTATCAGGGGCATCACTTCATAAATTGTATAAATGTCTAACCACTATGCTGCACACCTGAAACTAATATAAAATAATATTGAATGTCAACTGTAATTGAAAAAAAAATCTGTCTTTGAAGTTTAATTTCAACAGTAAGTAATGGAGTAAGAATTTAAACCCAGTTATCTAGGTATCAGAAATCATTGTTTAATAACTCTTGCTTTTCATTTTAATATTTTATATATCTTGGCATTCCCAATACCAAACATTGTGTTTGGAACATACTTAGTGGATGCGAGCAAATTAAATAAGTAGATGTTGGTTTATACATTCTGTTTGTCTATACTTTACGGGATCTTCACTGTGAGATCAATGTAACGACAAGAATTCCAAAATCATCGGGCACTGTTGTTTGTGCTATAGGGAATGATAAAATTTTATGTCCCTTGAAATAAATAGTTGGGTCTTAGTCTTCTTGGATTTATCCAAAGTGAGTAGTGGAGTATTACTTATTTAGTGTGTGCTTGATAAACATGTAGGGTTTTAGAAAGGTACAAAAGAAAAATCTAAACCAGGATCCCACAGGCAAGGGAATCTGGGAAATACTGATTCAGGCTTCCAGGCCACTTAGATGCATGGGAATGGTGTTAAACAGCAACAGATATTAGCATACCAAATCACCTTCTCTGCTGTACATATATGTTTGAAATACAATCTAGCTATCTATCTGGTATCTGGCTGGAAAGATGCTACGAGACATAAAACATTTGTAGTACTAGCACATCGTGTGTGATATGGTACCTGAATTCTAAACACCCATATGGTTTGTGTCTCAACTGCCTGGGACCCTTATTATTCATATAGTGTAAACTATAGGGAATTGTAGTTACATTATTTTCTTCTAAAGATAAACTTAAAAGGCTACCATCCATCTTACATAATATCACTATAAAATATTTATAGGCATAAGACATGTAGATATGCCTTGAGGATTTTACATGAAGAAAACGTAATAGCATTTAATAGATACACATGGCAACATTATATTGACTGCCCACAGAAATAAGGAAAAACTTTACTGAAAAATTCACATTCTCCTAATTATTACCCCTTTATATAGACTGGAGCTTCTGTGGATGCTTTTAGACTAATTGCCACACCTGGATTTTATGCTAGAGCAATACATGAAATCCTGATTTGCTCCCTCTTTCTTTTTAATCTCTGAATTTTTTTCCTAATGAGTTTTTGAAAAACGTTAGCTAACAAACAAAGGTAAATTTTTGTGCAAGACCCTCTATAACCTTAGCATAGTGCAAAGTAGTTATTCATCTTCTGATTTCACAGACAGCTTAATGTATTCACGTGAAAGTACAGAATCTCTTCACACAGATAAGTCCAAATAATTTAAAACAATCTCTACACCTGTGAATATTAGGGTCTTCCTCATGGTATTGTCAAGAAACATTGAGTTTTTACTTGCAAAATACTAGCCACAGTGCCTAGCACATAATTAACATTTAATAAGTGCTGGACATTATTATTATTTTATCATCTATGTCATTAAAATCATGTCTTTAACAGGTTTTTTCAATGTAACTCTAATTGTTTTGTTTTGTTTTGTTTTGAACGATAGTTTTATTTGTTCAAGGACTCATATTGCAAGCATTAAACCAAGCACGGGCTTTGATTCTGTGAGCCCAGATTCACATATTTAGGGAGACAAAAGCAAACTGTAATCCATGTACATGAACGGAAACTAAAGGCTCATGGGTAATCACATTGTAGTTTTTAAAGTTCTACAGCCTAGAAGCCTGAAGTCCCAGGTCTTTGAAGTCCTTCTGGATGTCCCACAGGGTATCTGCACTTTTCTTGAGTTGAGCAACCTCATCATCTTTCAGTTTTGGGTTTATAACACTAGTTAATCCCCAAGCATTCAGGATCCATGGAAGGCTTAGGAAGACTTCAATGTCAATGCCATATACCTCTTTCACCTTAGTTGACCCTGAATGAATGCTGGATAGATTTTTCTGCATGGATTCAATGAGGTCAGCCACACTTAACCCAATAGCCCAGTTGCTGTATCCTTTTAGTTTGATGACTTCATAGGTACTTTCAACCACCATCTTACGCACTTCCTTCAAGGTTCCATTATCATTGTCCATTCCCATTTCTGGATTCCGTTCCTGGAGAGACACACCTACCACATTCACTCTACTCCACACAGCCACATTTGAGTTGCCGTGTTCTCCCAAAATCCATCCATGGCAACAGCTGGGATGAATGCCAAGTTTTCCAGCCATAAAGTAACAAAATCTAGCAGAATCCAGATTACTTCCAATCACACAGTGCTTGGTAACCTACTTAGTTTCCAGGTAACACAGGTGAGAATATTCACTGGGTTAGAAACCACAAGTATGATGCAGTCAGGACTGTACTGGCTGACCTGAGGAATAATGAACTTGAAAACATTAATGTTCCTCTGTACCAGGTTGAGATGACTCTCTCCCTCTTGCTGGCAAACTCCTGCAGTTACCACCACAATCTTAGAATTGGTGGTCACAGAGTCATCTTTATGGACCACAATTTTAGGTGTCTGAAGAAACCAGCCCCATGCTGCAGATCCATCATTTCTCCTTCGAGTTTATCTTCCAGAATGTCCTCAAGAGCAAGCTCATCAGGCAGAGACTTTCCCAGAATGCTGATGGCACACACCATACCAACCTGTCCAACACCCACTACAGTGATCTTATTGTTTGGGAATGCTGCCTCTTCTTACGCCACTGGTGCTATCAGTTTTTCCTTAAGAGTTCCCATTGTGTACAGGAGAAAGAAGAGTCACGCGAGGAAGACAATGTCAGTTGCATGCCTGTTTTGTTTTGTTTTTAAATTGATGTATCATTAACATATAACATCAGTTTCAGGTATACAACACAGTGATTCAATATTTGTACTAATTTGTTTTGCTACAGGCATATTAGTATTATTCATTATACTTTCCTTCTTAAAGTGCTGTCTTTAAGGTGGCCCACTGAATCAGGTTTCAATTAAATACCCAAAGATGATGTCCCATAAGCTTCCATTTTTCCAAAATGCAAAAGAATATGGTTTCAATTATTGCCATTCTTCGTTTGCACTATTGTCTGGAAATGAGCTTTCTGTCTAAAGCACACGGATGCAAGACATACAAAAAAATCATAAATAGTTTTTGATGGGTCTTTGCAAAATAGAACCAATTATTGATTTGAAATCCTGCTTAGCCACAACAGAATACTCTGTAATCAATTACACTTGGGGGTTTAACCTATAGATGAAGGACAAGAAGAAGCTGAGTTAATGACTTTTTCAACTGGCAAAATGATATCCCTGGGGCCGAAATGTAATCCTCGGGCTGTCAGTGATTTCACGTTGTTGCTGCACACTTGCTACTCGGGGAGTGGAGCTTCTTCCTTCTGCAGAGCCAGCAAGCTGCTCTAGACCAGCCCTAATGTTTCCAAAATAAAAGGCCGATGCGAACCGTTTTTCTCTCCCTTCCAAATACTACTGATCTTCCTATTTCCATGGTAACCGACGCCTGCTGGCATGATCAAGAAAAAACTGATTTGGGATTTTAATTAATTGCTTAGAAATGGAAATGTAACAGGGACTGGCAGTTCAACTGAGCACATTTTGCAAAGTGAATAAAAATAGAGTTTCTGAAATACTGGAAATTGTTTCAGTGGCTGTAGCACATCTTTTACTAGACACCTTAATTTATTCCATTCTCCAGAATAAATCTGCCAAATGCACTAAGCCATTTTGTCAACACAAATCATTTTGGCAAATACTTTAATCCCTCTTCTAAACAAAATGCATTGTAATTTAAAAAATCTAACCCATCGGTGTGAACCCACTGGGTCCCATCTGAAAATACTCCTGAGATATTAGTAGATCATGTTTAAAGGAGCTGTCATCTCCTATTTGTAAAGGAGAGCCCCTGTTCTCTTTGCCTGCTTAGGAGTAAATTCCTTGAACCTCACCCACCATAGCAGTGGTTGCTACCATTTGTGGAAAGAAAAGCTTTAAAGTTACCTTTTTTCAAAGAGATTAAGAGCATGGGCTCTGGAGCCAGACTGAGTATGTTCCCATCTTGGCTCCTTGACTTTACTAGCTGGGTTACATGGAGTAATCAGAGCCCCAGGTTGCCATCTGTAAAATGGGGAACCACTTATAAGGTTACTGTGAAGATTACGCACATCAACAAATAGAAAAATCCTAGAACGCTGCCTGGAAGAGAGCAACAATTTAATAAATGTAAGTTGTCTTCACTATTTGTATTTTTTAGTTGATATGTAATCTCTGTTTTGGATTTCCTATACTCCTTGGCTTTAAATATTTCTTTTAGAGCTATAGCACACCCCGAGTTGGTTAAAAATTGTTTTCCATTACAAGGTCTGAGATGTCTTTTCTTTAGAGAAATATTAATGTCTGCTGTAAGATACACAAAACAATTCCATCTAGTGCCAAATAAATGATTAGTAAAGATTTCAAAGTAAAATTCCCTTACAAAGGAGACAAGTGATATAACTCTAAGGTATTTCTGGAGTGAGCACCAATCTTGTTTGATCTGCAAGTGTTTTAATTATACCAAGTCACTAAATTCTCATATGTACAAAGAAAACCATGATATTAAACAAATATTATTTATCACTGACTGAATGCTCTTGTGAAAATAGAATTGCTATAGCTCATACATATGTTAACATGTTTTTTTAAAATGGATGCAATAAGCTCTATATCAAAGGTAATTTAATATGTGCAGAATTATTTGGAAGAATCATTCCAATTGAATAAAGCCTTCCCCAGTCATTAGCTGAAAACCTTGATCAAGATTTCTGAGTACCCGTTATTCCACCTACTACTATTATAATCATTAGTGAATAATAATTGAAACAAACTTATACGGAGCTAGGCTCTGAAGGAAAAATATGACGGTGAACATGTCCTTATCATTAAAAGGAACCAGAGACTCCTTGGCTGTAGAAGAAATGTTCACAAATTTTATAGGTACAAAATGGGTATGTGTTAAATGTGGATAGTTATGGAACTAACCAGTATGCAAGTACTGACTTCTTCCTTCAAGCCATCTCTCAGACTAAATTCCATTTATTAGGGAGGTCATATTCTTTCCCTCAAAGATCAGGGAAATCCCCTTGCTGTGTGTCCCAACAGGGTCTTGTACTTGCAACTCTAACATTCATCACACTTGTAATTGCTTGTCTAATGTGAATGGATCCTTCTTGCTGAATTATATCCATGAAGCTAGAGAAAATTTAGTTCTTTTCTTTTTTTTGCATCCTCAATGTAGTCCCTGGAATAAATTTTTATGTAAACTTAAAATTGAATGATGACCCAGTCTAGTCTCCAGAGTCCGTATTAGAACATAGGCAGGACTACTAATTATTCAATATCTACTACATGATCAGCTCCATGTATCTCAGCTTCTGAAATAGGTGCATAATAGGCACTTGCCATACTTGGTAAATGAGTGGACGTGAGACATATGAAAATATTGCCACTATTAGAAAATGTTATCCCAGGCCACGGTGAGAAATAATGCATTGTAGCTTAGATAAAAGGTAAATTTCTTATTTTCCTCTATCCTATCAATACTGCACTTGGTTCCTTTCATTCATAAATATGTGGGTTGACGACATATTCTCGGAAATTCATGGTAGCCTGGAAATCATATTACTCTTATGAATGTCCCCTAAAAAGGCCTCTTTCCATATGTAAGATAACAGATTTGAGCAATATTGCATGGTGACAGCCAAAACTAATAGTACAAGTCAATAATATTATTGCTCAAATATTATTGACTTGTACTATTAGTTTTGGCTGTCACCATGCAATGGAGGAAGAACTGAGAATGGGAACTCTCCAGATAATTTCAGCACTGACGAAAGCATAAAACTTTCCCAGGTCGTAGAAATCATGGGCATTCTAAACTCAATTTCTTAAACACTTACCGATTGATAAAAGGATATATGTGATAGATATTCTTCTTTCTGGTTACCATTTTTGAAAAAGCTTTATGGTAGTGTAATTGCTATACAATAAACTGCCCATGTTTAAAGCAGACAGTGTCCTAACATATGTGTACACCCACGAAACCATCAAAATCCAGACAGTGAATATGTGTATATCCATCCCCTGAAAAGTGTCCTCACTCATTCCTGTTTGTAGTTTCTCCTTGCACTCGCCTCCCTCTCCCATCCCCAGGCAACCACTGATTTGCTTTCTGTCCTTACAGATTAGTTTGCATTTTCTTTCATGGAGTGTAATTATTTTGAGACTCCTCCATGTTGTTTTATATATCGATAGTTCATTCTTTTTATTGCTAAGTAGTATTCAACTGTCTAGCTATCTCACCTGTTGAAGGACATTTGCATTGTTTCAAGTTACGGCTGTTACAAATGAAGCTGCACTAAACATTCATGTACAAGCCTCTCTTTTTTTGAACATATGCTTTCATTTCTTTTGGGTAAATACCTATGACTGGAATGACTGGGTTATATCATAATTCTATGTTTACATTTTTACAGAAATTGCCAAACAGTTTTCCGAGGTAGTTGTACCATGTTTTAAATCTTAACATTTAAAACCACATATTTTAAAAAGTGTTTTTCCAAAATTTACTGTGTCCAACTTCTAATGTTGTTGCTTCATCTGTCAGGCAACAAAAGAAGATAAAAGTATATTTCAATTAACCATATAATTAATTTTAAAAAATTCCCAAACAAAAGTTGGATGGAATACATCCAAATTATTGGGGGAAATAGGTGTTTTGAGCTCTTTGAATTGTCCAATCACCATAATTATCCAATTTATACTGCATGTTTAGGCACCCTCCAATATTAAATTACATAGAAGCACTCTATGAGTGAATTTTGGGGAAAGTCACTCAAACACAGCAGATCAGAATTGAATTACTTAACTTGGCAATTTAACAGTACATGAGGATTATCAAATTTTAACTGCAGCACAAAGAGGTAAACTGAGTAAGGGTTTTAAAGGACCAAGTGATGCCTTCTCATCTTGCTATTTCACATCTGAGGTCACGAGTAGAGAACGTCACTCGGGAAGAATTTCAAAGTAAACCTGTACAACATACCATGATAATAGATGCTGATGATAAAAGGTCTGTTGAAATTAGGAGAGACTTCAACTGGACCCCAGCACAAGCCCCAGTCTCTGGTCAATTAATAGAAAATATGAAATTCAGAAACTCCAAGGTGAACTGGACTATAACACTGTGGTGATGAGTCATCTCACTTGCAAAACAGGCTTGTTGGCTTGTCAGGAGTCCAGTTCAGGTTGTTTGTTGTTGTTTTTTTTCTTTTTTGGAGTCACTGCCAAAAAGTGAGCAATAATAATAATTAATGTCCAAAGATGTTGCATTTTCAAAGCAAGGAAGTTACACTACAGAGAATACTTCCCTAGTAAAGTAAAGACAAATCTCAAAAGATACACCAAGATTTTTGTAGCGTGTTTCCCCCAAAATAAGACTAGGTCTTATATTAAGTTTTGCTCCAAAAAACGCATGAGGGCTTATGTTCAGGGGATGTCCTCCTGAAAAATCATGCTACTGCTTATTTTCTGGTTAGGTTTAATTTTTGGGGGAACACAGTATATGTTTCTACTGCCTGTGAAAGAAGCTTACTGCGGGTGAAACAAAAGAAATAGGGCCTTTTTACTCCTGAGATGAAAGAAGACTGTTCCTGGAAAGTACAGGCAATGAAATTCTGTGTGCGGACCACTGCTTAATGCCCAGTGACAGAGTCCTGTAGTCCAGAGACGCAAGAACACACTGTGCTCAGACTCAGCTCTGTTTTATTCCCTTTGGCAAGAGCTAATGCATATAATTACCTAGTAATGTAATTAAACAAGAAAGTAATAGAAAAAATGAACAAGGCGGATGAGACTCGTCCACATTTAAAGTGTTTTGGAAGATAACGTCAATAGGGTCAGTAATCTTAATAGCAGTCATTTTTATATTTTCAAAGTGCTGTGGTTAGTAAATCAGTTTTCCAAGTATACCCAGAATTTTGAACAGAAAGTGATACATCCGCTTATTTAAAATACTCATAAAACCTTTGAATAGAAACATCAACTGTTGGTAAGTGACAAATATTAAAGAAATCGAATCAAACCAGTAAGCTGATGGTTGCAAAAAAATATATATATAAAACGGAATGATGACTAGAAATGACAACAAAAGCCTTTGAAGTCATAAAACTATTGTTAAGATATACTCTTTACTAAGAACTCTATATGTAATCGCTCACATAAGATTAAGTATATATAACAGTAAATGTGTTGTATGTGCATATAAAGCATATAGCCATCCGCATTACACATAGTAATTCCTACCTTTTATCACACCTAATCCATGATGAGCGGGTAGCTAATGTTATAATTAGGAGGATTAATGATGTATTTTCACTCTGCACTTACCTCCCCTTCTATCCTGACATAACTTTGGGTTGCACCTGATAAATCTTTGGATTTATAGACATGACTGTATCTTTTTTGTTTGCTTTTCTGGAAGGGTTTCAACCTACTTAGGACCATTGTTTTTCCTGGTGTGTGTGTGTGTGTAAATTGTGAGGGCAGAGAGGAGGAAAGGAGGGAACTCCCGTATGCCAATCCCTGTGACAGACGGGACATAATTACTCAAATATCTACCTATCAGATTCTGCATAAAAATGCTTAAAAGCTCAGACATTTTCTTTTTCTAGAGTTACCATTAGACCTGAACTCTCTGTTTGCCTGGTACAATGGAATGAGCATAAATGTAGCTTCAGAACTCAAATACAAAGTGTATTCTTTAATATAGTCCTGCTAAAAATCACATTTTCTACTAAAAAACACTGTTTGAAATGAAATTTTCTTTACTATAATTTTTGTTTGTTTATTCCACTTCCCTTTCCACCCCCAAAAAATAATATATTTGGAAGTCAAAAGGAGGGACTATTCGTTTTAGATGACTTTTATCACACTGTGAAAGGAGGTTGGCCAGTTCAAAATCAGTTATGTAGCAAGGGTTTGGGTGGTACCCTATGTGTTAAGGGTTTCTCAGGCCTCCATCTGCATCCTTCATTTATCTCATCTGTTTCTGTTCTTGGCCATGACTCACCATAAAACAAATACTTGATAAAGTTGAAGTCAGTGAAGGTGGCTGCTGAATGAACTGTGTCAGGAGAAGCTTACGATTTCCATCCTACACCATTCCTAGAACTCTTGCCATTCCCTCCCAGTATAACTTTCCAATTTACGCAAAAGTATCCATTATGCTATGGACTACTGACTCTACAATTTTGCATTGATTTTAAAGTGGAATACACTGTGACACTGCTTTCAACAGTCTGTATTATCTGACATTATCTTTTAGTCTTCCCATTTAAAAAACAATAGTGACAACTTGGCTCTATCTGGAGTTAATAACTAAAAATTCAATATACGCCTACAGGATATAAATGTATTAGTCTCCCTGAGAAAGATGAAACTAATTTAAGAACTTCCCACATATTGAGAACAGTTCGCAGAAATTTACCAGCTGCTTCTTTATGTAAGATAGGATCTTGTGATTCAGTGTAGGAGCTGAATGCCAATTAAAACATTACATACCTCGAGGGCATTAATGTGAATCAAAAGAGAATGACTGATTGGAAGGTCAAAATAAACTTAGCAAAAGAAAAGTAATGTCTGATAAAGAATAACCTGCATTATCTTCTGGAACAACCCCCAACTTCCTGAAAATTATTGTATAAATACGGATGATGACGGTTGAGCTCTTTTTCAACCTCAACTCTCTGAGATTCAATTCTTGAATATAAGCAAAGTTTCTTAGGAAACAAACTACGTTCTCTGTTCCTACTGGGACAATTTGTCCAGATGTCTTGGCTCCAGAAGGAAATGAGACTCCGAGCCTATTGGGGGTGGCAAGATTTGAGGGGTTTAGAGTGTCGTATTTCTAACTGCTGTAAGGTGGGTTCATATTCTAGCTGAGTTTTCAAAAGCCACAAAATGCACGGGCATTCTTAAAACAAATTAAATGTGTCTACACTCAGTCTTTCCTGAAACAATTGCAAATTTGTATGATCCATTATAGTTATATTTATTATTTTATAAAGTCCTCCACTTCAGCACATGAACTTTTGGAAAATAACCACAAATACTTTAGCAATCAGATCTTTGTTAATACAGCTGAAAACAGTGGGTGGGCCATTTTTTTTTTTTTTTTTTTTTCAGGTAAGAAAAAGCAGGCTGAGAAGTGAACACCTCAGATTGCTTCTGTTTCTTTGAGGCTCTTATCCTCGGGGCGGCGTTCTCTTGGCTGGGCATACCTGTTGATCACCCTGCTTAACTGTAATTATTCCAGACAGCTTTTTGGCTCATGGTGTTGTTTCATAGGCTTCATAAATCATACAAATTATTACCTCAATAGAAAACTATAATTACCCGCAAACCCTGACATGCCAAAATGTGTATTAATTAGATAAGGTAATAAATACTTTACTGCACATAGCTATAATTATTACCTCAAAAGTGACATATATACATATACCATCTTGATGTTCTGCAGCAAATGATTCGATGTAATGTTCGGTTCATAACAGAATTGTTATCTAATTTGATTAATTAGTTAATACTTTTGCAAGGTGTTTCCAATATGAGAAATGATGTAGAATTGTTAAGTTTCAAACTTAATGCTCGTAGGATCAAATGCGATCCAGAATGTAATTTACAGAGGGATTTCCTACCAGGATGATTTATAAAAGTTTATGTTTCTTAGTTTTAAATTTGGTTTTACATAGGAAGTCTTAAGAATGATTATTACATCTAAAATTCTGCACATTCCATTTCTATAATAGTGTAAAATAATTTATTCGTTACTAAAAAAAATAAGGAAACATTTCTGGTAGAAACAAGCATAATCTTTCAACTTACATACTTTTTATGTACCATCTAGCCTGACTTTTCAAATAGAAAAAAATCTATTCAAGTACATTTGAAAGAACACACTTGGTTAAGGAATGCTCATATATTTCGTGCATCATACATTTTTCATTTGTATTTAAGTGATGTAGAAGTTCAGACTTATAGAATAATGTGAGATATAGGAGTAAAACTATATTCAAGTCTCTACTATTTCCTTGTTTATTCAACCCAATTTGTTGTTTTTCAACTCAGTCTTTTCAACATGTGCAGAAACAATGGATCTTATTCCTAATGTTCTAAATATTGTATATAGAAATATCTCTATTTTTATCTCAACTGATACACATGAAACATTGAAATAAAAAATTTCAGGCTGATGGACATTAAATTTTATGAATGTGAAAGGTAAGTCAACTGAACGGTTGTTTGATTAAAGCTGCCCAAAAAAACATGAACACAAGTTGGTTTCCTTTAAATAGAGGTGTTCTTAAAGAACCTTTGGTATGAAGAAATGAAATATAACCTATCCCATAGTTTCCTGTTTAGATTGTTATCTCCATGAATCATTTAATAGTGAATTCAAAGGCAATTGACTCATCTGTCCTCATTTTATCATTATTGGGAAATTATTAGGGAGTGTTATATGAAAGGGAAATCATGTTGAAGGTAACACATTAGCCAATCCACTGTAGAGTTTTCTCAAAAAGAATAAAGAAGATATTCTTTCATGGAGACAGTTGAAGTAGTATAATTATTCAACAAATTTTCTGTATCTGGTCTACATCTCAATGACTATTATTGCACCTAATGCATATTAGGCCTCCAGTAAATATGTGTTGAATAAATGCATGCAATCAAATGACACTTATCCTAGAGGAGAGGGATTGACATTGTACTTTATCTGGATAATGGTATCAGTATTACACGATGACTTTGGGAAAAATGCAAAGATGCTGCAAATTCAAAGAAGTTGCCAAATCAGAATGGAAAATGGTGTTATAATGCATTATGGAAAGAATGAGGAAGGAACCATTTAAAGAAGATTTGGCTCTAAACACTCAAAATTTAGTTGTTGTGGGATTAACTTGTTCAACAGCTCTTTAGTACATTACGGAGAAGGCAAGATACTAGGAATCAAGCAAAGAAATCAAAATTTTGTTAATGTTACAGCAGAATGTTTAGCATAATCTACATATGCTAATAACTATAAATATTAGCATGTTAACTCTGAAAAATAGTAGCATATATAAATATTAGCAGAAGGCATTCATCCCTCCATTTAGCTGGCTCTGGAAAAAGCTGCAGCTTCAGGAGACAAAAAAATGTAAAGCAGAAGTAGGCCACCCTCCTTATACCTGGACACCTACAAGTTTTCTTGAGCTGAGCAAGGTAGGAGAAAAGGGGAGGAAAGGGTAGGGAAGTAGGAGTATGGTATACTCACTCTAAAGAAAGTAGACTCATCTTTTGGTGTCACACATGCTAAGGTTACAGCGCTGCAAATCATGTTTGGAAATCTCAAAGCAGGGTTTAACATCCACCCTTTTCAGTACTCCTATGTACTCTCTAAGGAAAAATAATTAATTCAAGCACTCAGTCAACCACTTGCTTCATAGATAGCCATGAAATACCCTCTTCTTGCAAAGAGCTATGGGTCACACACAAAAAAGGGGGCAATTCCTGCTCTTATTCTCAAGATGATACCTCATTTTTCAACAGTTAAACCCAATTGTTCAAGGTATGGCAGGATTTCAACAATTTATACATTAAGCACAGATTTCCTTCCCTTGCTACAGAGAGAGATTACAATTTTTCTAATTTAATGCAATCCACCTTATTAGGAATCACCTGGGTACTCAGACCCTAACCTCACAACTGCCATAAATTTCTGCACATTAGGTTAGACATTTATAGGATTTGATGAAAAATCCAGATATAGTTATAAAATTCATAGAACTCAAGTCACCTAACAGGAAGTGGCTTAAGTACTGGCCAAAATTTGGACATAAAAGTGAAATTAAAACCTTTGTTACATGCTTAATATATAGGATTCAAGAAACTGTAATAGGTGGAATTTAGAAACCTAAAAGATCAATGATTTCATATGAATATCAACAGAGATTTTGTCATTAAATACATATTAGTTCAGCATCTAATCTGTGCCAGATACATTGCTAGATAACCAGTAATTAGTACAGAAGAAGACAAAGGAAAGCATTTTTCCCAAACAGAATAGCCTATTCCAAATAAACTACATAATCACTGTTTGTGTCACTCTATCTCACAGTTAACAATTGAAACAATATTATGCTTCATTCAAGCAGATATTTAGTATGCGCCTATTTTTGTTCATTGCAATATCCTTCATAGCTACAATACTATTCAGTGCATAGAAAATAATCAATATGTGGAAAATAAGTGAATGAATTAAAAAATAAATGAATCAGAGGAAAATTTTCTTCAGACAATGGCACCTGCCTATAATCCTTTAAAAACTGTAACATTCTATTGGGGGGCATATAAAAAAGAACACTATAATTATTTAAATTCTACCTGATGATTGTTGATGTTGTGGTTCTTTATTTTTTATGATGTTAACTCTAAATGATTATTTTGTAATGTAATCATTGGCCATTGCTGAAATGATCAGGATTTCTGAGTAAGTTTATGTAATTTTTAGTTGCGGGGATAAAAGAAAAGTTGCAAGAGATGAACATAAAAAGGAGAGTCATAGGTTGTCATTTGGTTTTATGTGAACTGAAAGGTTTATAGTGAGGAAGTATTGGATGCAGTTTCAGTAAGCAAGGATTTGGGGGAGAGATTAGATCAGTTACAAATTGCTAAATCTGATGGCTTAGATAAAAATTTTACCAGAGGCTTTAAAAGAAGTAGAACATGTTTTGGGGAGAAGCAATTGCCTTCTGGAGAATGCACATAGTATATGTTTTTCAAAGCAAATTAAATGGGGAGAGATTGTGTAACTAGATCGCCCATTACAATGAAATGATTGCGTTTTTCAGCCCATACAGGCGTATCATCTTCATTCTGTACTTTGGCTTATTTGTTTATGTCCACTTTCCCTTCATACTTCAGCAAATGGCATTTGGCAAAATACAAAATATACACAGGGTGCCAAAACAATGTATACACATTTTAAGAAAGGAAAACTATATTAAAATTGTAATACTCAATATATATCTACGACAAAAGATGAATACAAGTCACATTTGACTTCTGCAATGACAAGAGGTGCTCAAAGTGGTTACCATCAGAATCCAGACACTTCTGATTATGGTGAACTACTGCTGGGGCAACGGTGACCAAAGTGTCCACTTGTATACATTTTTTTGGCACGTCCGGTATATTTTTGTAAACATTGACTGGAGGAAAGTAAAGCATGTAGTATTCCTGGCAGATTCTATACAAGGTATTTTATAAATGGAAAAATAATGAATACCTACATATATAGATACATGGATATAGGTAAATATCCTACCGTTCTTTTATAAGTAACTGCATGCCATGCTAAATCACTGATATGCAAAATATCTAACATGTGAAAGGCCTAACATTTTTGTTTAGTTTTTATTTTTAGTTTTCATCTCTTCTGTCCTTAGCCTGGAAATAATCTTTGGGTGATCTCTCACCGTACCCCTTAAACTGTGTTGGAAAAACTGGTATATATTCCTTTGGATCCCTCTACTTCAAGCATTCAGCTGCGTTGTGTTTGGTTTAGAAAATTTTCAAAATGTCAAAAATAATCACATTTCGGAAAAACAATCTCTTCTTGAATTCATACTGTATGTGTGTGTGTGTTGTCTGATGAATTAAGGAAGCAGAAAGGAGATTACAGTTAAAGTTCAAAACCCATCTCTTCCTGAAGAGTCGTCAATGTTACACAACCATGTAATATACAATGTCATTCAAATTGGGCAATTTGTCCTCAACTCCTAAGAATGTCTTGAATCTTCCTGAAATTGCTCATGACTTTATATCGTACTCTTGAGCTTTAGCTTTGGCAGTGAAAGTGCATTTATTGGCATGAAAAATGCCATTAACCTTTACTTACAGAATGCTTGTTAAAAACTACATTCATTATGAGGAATACTTTGAAACCTTTCATCTGGCAAACTAAAGGATCAAATGGGTCTTCTTATAATTAAAAACAACTAATTGAGAATATCAGAGACTTTCCACAGTGATTGTAATTCAAGAAATATATTAAGTATATGAAATGCACTGAAAAAGAGACTCATCCTTAGTGTGCATTGGTGTCATTTTCTGGCTGAAGTCCTTGGGCCTATAACTTAGAACAGTATTTTGCCACTTCTAATTTTATGATACATTGATAGCCTAATGTGTAGCTCACACACACTTAACATAAGCCCTTAGTCTCTATGCACATGGTCAAATTCAGTGATACAGCTAAGAAATTTAAACATCCCCAAATAAAAAGAATGGGAATTCATTTTAGAAATACACTAAAGGCATTTTACTATGTCCTTCAATTCTTTTGAGTTAAGGACAAATGAGGGTAAGTCTTACACTCACGCATATCACACAAGCACGATATCTGTAGTTAACTGCGGTGGCACGATGGATAGTAAAGGCAGTAAAGCCAGCTTCATTTTTTGTTCTCAAGAACTTCTGTAGGATTTAAGGACATTAAGAGCTAAAACTGGGGGCTGGGGTGGGAGAATAAACTTTAAGTGTGGATGGTTTGTATCATTTTTATTTGAATTATCCAATTCTCATGTATGGATTTTTCTTTTTTTTTTCCTAATGTGAAAAATCCCTACTTAGGCCAAGATATGTTATCATCACCTCCGTTTGGGTTCTCCACAGAATTTAATTAGAAACTGAAGGAATTTGATCATTTAAGTCATTATTTCTTTTTGTAGACCATTAGTATTAACTGTCCCAAAATAGAAAATATGTAGAATTTGTTCATTATGTGTATAAAGATGAAAACAGAAAAGAGTCATGCCTGTTTTTACAGGAGTGGCTGAATATCCCAGAGATGCTCAAAGAACTCTCGGGAGGAAGGAGCTGATAGCAGTCAGCGTCAGCCAAGTACGAATCTGAATGGTTTTAAATGCTCCCATTTCTGGTGTTTGGAGTTTTTGTTTGTTGGTTTGTTTGTATTTGTTTTTCACCATGCAGAGCATCCCAGTGCTGCACTTGTACTTTGAGCCACACCAAATAGACATGAGAAACCAGAGCTCAGGTTATCAAAGGAAGGTTGAGACTACAGAGTGCAGGCAGAGTCTGTCTGTAGTTAAAGAACTGATGGGCTGGAGCCAGGAGGGTGTCAGGGAGCCAGGTGCATACAGGCAAACAGGAGTAAAACCAGGCGATCTAGTTACATAACACAAATGGGTTGCTGGAGCATATAAGACAATTTCTGGCTTAGCCAGGAAGTTTCTTACATGCTTCCTGCTGAGACAAGAACCAATTGCAAGAATGGTCCTGCAACTGAGTGCAGGCAATCCCCATTTCAGAGGTGTTAAGAGGATTAATCAAGCTTGATTAAGGGATGTGCATCTATATTTAGAGGAGAAAATGACAGTCTCTCACTCCTCTTGCATGTTTTACAAAGGATGATCAGAAACAAGCTGATTTCACAAGTTAAATCTGCGGGGCTAAGGAAGTGTTTTTTTGTTTTGTTTTGTTTTGTGTTTTTTTTTTGTGGGGATAAAAAGTTTATTTCCATGTTTTACTTCTTCACATTCCCTCTCCCCCAACCTCAGTATATACCTGGGAGTGTAACACTTGTGAAAGTTATATATGCCACGAAAAATAGATTATAGCTAGATAGATACATGATTGAGAACCTATTCTTGGAACTAATGGATTAAATTTCACATACAAAATGTACTTTCTCTTGTATCCTCTCCATTTTCCCCATCCATAGTGACTGTCATTATGTATGGACAGCATGTATATAAGATCACTAAACCAGACTGTGGGTTGCACCCTAGTAACAGGCACCCTAGTAATATTATAAGCATTAGTGTTTTTTAAGAGACTTTACAGCATGGCTACTTCTGCCATTAAATTCAAAGGACACTCCAGAACTGCTCTACAGTGTTCTGTACCTATCCTCTGTGTATCTTCTCTGCAGAGAAATCAGCTGAGAAAATCCTCAAGCAGATGGCGTTTCTGCTGCCTGAGTTTATAGCAAGCTTTCTTAGTACTTAGAGGCTGAGCTGAGTCCATCCCAGTGGGCAGTCACATAGCCCCTTTTACTGTTGCAGCCTCAATACCCTTTCCAATCTAGTTGCAAATAGGAAAAGTTGGACTTCTGCAAAATCAGCAGGAGAGAGTCCCACCTAAGGGTGAGGCAAATTGAAATTAAGATTGTGAAAGAGATGCCTTGAGCATCAGTCACAAATGCTTTTAAAGAGAAGGTGTGCATAAAGAAGGCTGGAGGCTGGAGGAGGCTTCATTTGTGTCGAGACTCTTTTGGCAAGAGCTGTTACTTTTTCCGAAATCAGGGCATGGGAGTTGGCAGTGGTGTCTGATAGAGAATGAGGTTTTGGGGATCCAATGCCCTTAGAAACAGGAAGAATATTTACCTGTGTGGCTGTGATAGGATTAATAATGTGATGTAGACTTTATAGATTACCTTTCATGAAAGAGCTCAAACATCTATTGTAATAATCATCTCTCTTTTTCCCTCACACCATCCTTATGATGTAAAGGAAGATCCATTATGATTATACCAGCTTTAAAGGAGAAAGCAAATCCAAGAGATTTAGAAATCTACTCACGCTTAGGCAATAAATCAAGGGCTAACCAGACCCACTGGTTTACAGTTTGGTGCTGTAGTTACAGAGGAAGGATGTCAACTCTGAAAAACAAATAGTGCCCCAGAGTTAAAATCGTGCCCCACTTTCTAACATCTGTGAATATAATCTATGCATCCATTTGTCCTCAATGTGATTTCTTATTTTATTTAGTATACCTAACTATAGCTCTCCACTTTAAAACACCTCTTTAAAATTCCACTTATAGTCAACCAGTGATTTATTTAAAAATATGATGGAGTTAAAAAAAATCACCAATGTATGCTAAAACCAGTAGGTTAAAGTTTGGTGAGAATATTTATGTAATCTCAAAGTATTTCCTCACAAATTAACTACAAGGGGAAAAATAGTGATGATAAAATGGAGTAACCTGGTGGATACCACCTTAATCAAATGACTAAACTTAAACTTACCGGTAGTAGAACAAACTAACAACAAGTCCTTGACATGATGCACTGAGAAGGCCATCCTATCACATATATGGTATTTCTGTCCCCTCCCCCCAAAAAAAGCAGTTGAGTCTTATCATAAGGAAATCTCAGATAAATCCAAATTAAGGAACGTAAAATAACTGACCTTCATTCTTCAAAAATGTCAAAGTCAGGAAAGACAAAGAAGGACTAAGGGACTGTTCTAGATTAAATGAGGCTAATGTCTCGTGAAACCGAATGTCACAGGGGATCCTGGATTGCATCCTATAAAGAATTTCACTGGGGCAACTGAAACATTTAAATATAGACTATAAATTTGCTAATAAATTGTATTAATGTCATTTTTTTAATTTTAATCATACAGTGATTACCTTACAATAGAGATGCTCTTATTTTTAAGGAATCCATTCTAAAGTCTTTAGGGATAAAAGGGCATGATGTCACCTTCATCTTTTTCTTAAATGAGTCACATAAATAAAGAAGAGACAGAGAAAGAGGACAGCAGGGCAAATGGAGCAACATGTAAATAAGTGGTCAACCTAGGGATTTATTTGTTGAATATATCAGGTCTAGGAAATCGTCATAAGACTTGAGACATTCTACAAATAACTCCTTATTACACATCAGAAACTGTTCTAGGTACAGGGCACATATTGCTAAGCAAACATACAGAGCTACTCTTGGTGTCCGAAAATGTTTACCTGTTTTCCGAAGGAGATCCTTCATATGGCGTTCTCCACTTAAACTAAAATATAATGCACACCAGAGACCAGAGCTCTTGTTCTTGAAGCCACTACCCTTATTTCTCAAATTCCAAAAGTAAACAAGTCACCGAATCAATAGCACACACAGATGTCTTTACTTTATGGCCTGTTCATCTCTTGACCCAGGCTCTCTCTGTCAAGTAACAGTTCGTGTTTTATATTTTCTCCCCTCACTAAGAAGGATTAGTTTGATTGTGAAAGTTTGTAAGTGCTGCTTGGCCGTGGTTTCTATCTTGTTTTCAATCTTGAGAGGATGTTGTACTCAAGCAGAGGACAGGACCATAAAAATTTATATGCTCCTTCTTCCACCGGCTCAACTCTGTACATAATCTGAAGTAATTTATAGCAGTGATTTCTGGGTAATTCAAAAAAGAATTGAAAAAAAGATCATTTTCTACCACAAATAAAGGATATATTGTAGACACTGTTTTCTGTAAAGTTCACACACTGCCTTGGTCATAAGTGGCTTTTATTCAGAGCCCCAATTCTGAAACTGTCTGATCAGATCAAAGATCATTTGTTACAAGCTGACAAGACATAAAACTTCACTTTGTAACAAGTAAATACATGAACTTGATATTATCATTATTTTAAAATTGTCTATTCAGTATTCTGTATCCATTTAAATTAACTAAGTATACAAAGGTTTTATATGTATATGTGTCATGGTTACACGAAATGTCAATAAGGTAAGAAATTGCATGGGTGTCATATGAGAAGCCACATGATTTTTAAACTGATTTTTCCTATAAAACATTCACAACAATTATTGTAAATGTAAACAATTTAGATAGAATGTTATTCTGGCCACACTTGCAACATTGACATATGCCTCTGTCAAAAGATTTATAACAACTAGTGTCAAAAATTTTATGCGTAATAATAATCATTATTATTATCATTCAACAAAGACTCATTGAGTGTCTCATAAGTGCCATGGACTTTCCTAAATGCAGGGCAGATACAAAATATATAAAGTCTATCAGTCTTATGGGACTCAGAATTCAGTGAAATAATTGCTGTCTATTGTTTTATTCAATAAATACATTTAAAGTAATTACTATGAACTAATCACTATTCTAAATCTTTATCAAGTTCAAAATTGTAATCTTCATAAAAATTCCAGGAAGCATGCGGCATAACTACTTTCCTTTCACAGATGTATAATGTGAGGTATGGAGAAGTTAATAACCTCCCAAGGTCATAGCTAGAAAGTAGTAGAATCAGAAGTTGACCCCGACATTCCATGTCCCAATTTTATTCTCTAATCATTACAGAATGTTACTTCTTAGGAGGATGATGATGATGTCATCATTGCCAGCATCACTAGCATTTATTAGAAGCCAGGTTCCAAACGTTGTGCTAAGCATGTCATATGCCTTATCTCAGTAATGAAGCACGTGACACAGTGCCTTGCATATCTAGTAGATGTTCAATAAGTATTTGCCTAATGACTGGATGAAAACAGTGTTGCAAACTTTCAGTGTGTTATCCTTGATGATGCTGACACACAGTAACCTCGCTCTTCTCATTTTGACCTTCTAAAGTATTTACTGTACATGCCACATAATATACATCCTTTATTATAGCATCTCATTTTTTAATTATTAAATAGTAATGTTCCCTGACCAGTATGCTTTCAAGTTACTTAAGCATAGTACTTCCAAGTATTTAAGATTGTCTTACACATCCTTTTATCTCTTTAATGCCTTCATGCAGAATTCAGCTTACATTAAACAAATACTTGCAGACTGTTGGAACTCTGGATTCTGAATCATAATAGATTCTTAATTCTTGAATCCTTCCTAGAAAGCGGTAAGCATAACTATCATCCTGCTAACCTGAAAGAGTTAACTGCCTTCTGTGAAGAAACACCTGGCTACCAGTAGAATTTTACTCACCTTGACTGACTACTGAGTCAGGCAATCAATCTTGATTTCTGTTTCACAGTCTCATCACAGATAGTTTATCCCCTCACGCCCACCCCCGTCTCTCTCTCTCTCTTTCTCCTTCCTTCCTCACTTTCTCTCCCTTCCCTCCCTTCACTTCCCTCCCTCTTTCCCTCTTAAATTTTGCTTTCCTTTCCCCCCTATTTTTTTTTTTTTTAACAGACTGAAAGTAACGTCCAGGGAGTGATAATTGCAGACAGGTCTTATAAAAGCAACTGCCTTTAACCTTGAATTTTAGAAAGAAATTGATACAGTTGTCAATTCCAAAGGAAGAAAATAGTGTTTCAGGGAATAAAATAGAAAGAGTGGGGTAAAAGGAAATGATAGATATAACAGTTTTGCAACACTCAGTGATATTAGCCAGAGAGTGGAGAAAGGAAAAGGAGAAAAATGTCCTACAAAGACACCATATTTATCAAGAAAGTAAATAGAACTGTTTGAAACAGTATACTTCCTTTTCTTGTCTTATCCCATCTAATCCATGAGATCCACCCTTTGGTTTTCTATTTCCAAAACATTATGAAGACGTGAAAACATTTAGCAAAGCTAAAGAGCACACGAATGACTAAGGGAATTAAGTGGAAGATGGAGAATAACTTTCTAATAATTGGACTGTCAAATTATCTAATTCCACAGCTAAGAAGAAGTACAAAGACTAAGTAAGAAGTATAAAGAGCTGAATTTTCTCTACATAGAGAAATTATTCAGAAAACAAGGTGAAGAGGGAGACAATACCCACTCAGTTTAGATTGGACATACTATCTACTTGTACATCATATACTATACATAATATTGTGTGATCATTCATCATACACCTGATGATTTTTGTCAGAAATACCTTTCTGTTTTGTCATCTGGAATACTACTTTCTTCCTTTGGAATTATTGCTGATAAATGCTTCTGGGTTTTTTGCCAACTTTCATTGTCAATTTATGGTCATTTTACGCTGTTACATTTTTAACAAGACTGTTTTCATCCATTCTAATCAAAAAGAGAAGATACCAGAGGTCCACTTATACCTTAAGGTTTATCTTTTTGCCTCCAGCTGTCCTGTCAGTTTGTCATGCAGCAATCACTGGGAAATTCTAGAGTACTATCCTTCCTTCGAGGGCTGGCAATGCAGTGAATGACTAAAGCAACTAGGGAAATTTTCTGGAAAAATCAGTGCCTTTGGCAGGCTTTGCTCCTGTATAAGTTTTATTTTCAAGTTGAAACAATAAAGTCTTATGCACATAAGAAACTTGAGTGATACCCATATGCCAAACCCTCTTTGAATTCTTGAGAAATAAATTAAATTGACCTTTGGACAATATGGAGATTAGGGGTGCAGACCCCAACACAGTTGAAAATCCATGTACAACTTTTGACTTCCCCCAAACTTAACTACTAGTAGCCTACTGTTGACCAGAAGCTTTCCCAATAACATAAACAGTTGATTAACACATATATTGTATATGTATTATATATTGTATTTTTATAATAAAGTAAGCTAGAAATAGAAAATGTTATTAAGAATATCTTAAGAAAAAATGTGTTTATTGTAATTTTTTTTAAATCCACATATAAGTGCTAAAGCTACAATTATGAACCAGTCTGAGACCCTGCCTAGACGAGTTTGGGGTCTTGTTGTGGGAGGAGGTGAGGAGCTGGAGGGGGTGGGGAGGAAGACACAAAATACATAGTAACCATTAAATATAAGTGAGCTAGATTACAATTGTAAATACAATTAAATTAAGAGTGAAAAGAGAAATGCCAAGACATGATGGAATTAGATGAGGAAGCTCTTAACGACGCCAAGATCCAAGCTTGCAGGGTGGCTTTTAGTTATTCAATAAATTAATTTAAAATGCCTTTCATAGTGTATATGAAAGTTATTATTTGTGGAATGCTTATTTTTGAATAGTATTTCTTGAATGCTCTTGGCATATTAGTTAAATAAATGTTTATTGACAATTTATTGTTTCTGGCTGGAATATGCCCTCTTTCAGTCATCTCAACTGGCTCTGAATCTACAATTGACTCTCTCATAACAATCAGGACTGACCATCTTTAGGGAAAAAAAATATTATCAATACTTGTAGATTATTGGAGTCTACATCCCTCGAAACTCCTAACATGATAATAGTGGGTATGTGACTCATACATTATTGGTTAGTAATTGTGTAATAAATCTTATCTATCACATACAAAATAATGAGGGGCTTATCAAGTCAGATCTTTCCAACCTGGCCCCATTCACTATCTGTTTCTTACCACAGGTATCAGAGGTAGACCAAAGAGATCAATCACAACTGGATGACATGGAATTTTAATTCACAAGAGATGTTTGTCTTAATTCACAAGTATAAACCATAATTTATTCAATAAATTATCTACATCTACCTCCAAATATATTATCTATACCAAGCTTTTTCAACCTTGGCAC
Source organism: Rhinolophus ferrumequinum (assembly GCF_004115265.2). NCBI lineage: Eukaryota > Metazoa > Chordata > Mammalia > Chiroptera > Rhinolophidae > Rhinolophus > Rhinolophus ferrumequinum. The sequence goes on along the minus strand of NW_022680355.1, from coordinate 14,274,861 downwards.
TATAAACATTTGGGGTTAGATAATTCTTTGTTTTAGAGGGACTATCCTATGTATTGTGAAATGTGTAACAATATCTGTCTTCTATCTACTAGATGCCAGTAGCAATCTCCCATCGTCAAGGTGTGACAAACAAAAATGTCTCCAGACATTACAAATACCTCTTGTGGGATAAAATCCTCACCCTGGTTGAGAGTCACTGATCTATTAGGCTGGTGCAAAAGTAATTGCGGTTTAAAAGGTTAATTGCAAACATCTTAATTACTTTTGCACCAACCTAATATGTTAAATTGCGTAAACTTCTAAGGAAGATACTCTTAATGATCCAGTATTTCACAGATTTAAAGGAAAAAACTCAACTTACCAACACAGGTGCCCAGTTATTTTTGCTACACTAATTAAATGTCTATATGCTAATGGGACTAAAGCAAAAGCTCAAGTTATACTTCTATGCAAGTTCAAAGTTTCCTACAAATTTTCTCTGTAACAAAAGATTTTTGAAGACACAGTTAGCTAATAGACAACAGAGGTCCCTTGCATTAAATTGGAAAAGAACAAACTTATGGATCTGTGAAAGTGTTAGCGTAAAAAATTCGGCACATTCTAGTACAGTATTCTCTACTTCCCAAAAATGAATAGATTTAATCTGGCCACATTCAATGAATCATTTCTCTTTCAAAAATATTTATTGAACATCTCTTATATATGAATCCCTGCTCTGTGTCCTATGAGGACAAGATGCATAAATTATTATGCAAGGCATAATTATAAGGAAAAGCAAATATTAGACAAAAGAAATTTGCTGTGCTATCACAAGGCAGTGCTTGACTAATTACCATTTGAGTAATAAAAGTTCCAAAGAAGAGGAAATATTTGAGTTAGATAGTCTGAGAAGCCTTCATAGAATAGGTGTAATTTAAGTTACCTATTGAATAATTAAAAGGTATGGGTAGGAGGAAATCTCAGAACTAGTGATTGAGTGAACAAAGAGCTAGTGAAGTGAGAAAATCTAGGGGAATTTGGAGAAGAATAGGTAAAAACCTAGGATAGAGTGGAGGATTAATACCCGTGATTTATGGAAATGAGGTTGAAAGGCAGATGGAGTGAGACTGCAGAGTGCTGAATGGTAAACTAAAGAATTTTGTCTTTATCTTTTAGGAATTAAACGTCTATAAAAGATTTTGGGGGAACAATATCACACCATGAACATAGCCTTTCAGAAGATTAACTGTAACTGTTGTATAGAACCTATTACATTGGGGGACTCAGAAGATATAAAGGCCATAGCAATTTAGAATATAACCCAGAAAAAAGATTTTTAACTTAGAAAGGTCACAGGGAATCAACTACAGTAATTCAAAGACTGTCTCTATAATTAAGTGGATTAAGGCACCATTTGTTCATTTCAGCAATTAGAAGCACATTGATTCTGGTCTATTTACAATAGAATGATTATGGTCACATAATCATGAAGATAGTCCCAGTGATCAAGTTAGTAATACCAGTCATGCAACACGTTAAGCGTCTCCTTTCCTTTTGAGTTTGCTGCCTTTTTGTTGCTTTTGGGGGAGGGGGGTACTTCACTGGTGTGTCCTCAGGTGCTCTGTATCCTGACATGCAGTGGAAGCTCACCCAAAAACAACTTAGGTGTTATCAATTTAACTATGCTCTAGGGAGCATGACTGTTAAAGTTGTTATCTATACAAGAAACAGGGAAATGACAGATTGAGACAATTATCTGATTCAGAGAATTCACAACCATAAGTGACATTGCCTAAACATAACTGAATGTTACCTGTAAATCAGCCTGAAGGAGCAAAATTATGGTCTCCATACTCTATATTGCTTGGTCACATGTTTTGTAAATTATTCCTGTTCTGCTTCCTCTCCCTCTCAAGTTCGATTCTCTCTGCCCAACCTTGATTCTTCCATGCAAGGATAGGTAGAGGAATTAGATGAAAATAGGCAGTCAGCACTGAAACACCTGAACTCTGGTGAGGAGAGATGTAGAATAAGCAATACAGGAACTTATATTTTCGAAGACATTTCGTGTCTTCAGAGATGATACTGGAGAGTGGATTTGCCAAAGTTAGTGATGTATTACAATCAGAAACATGATACAGATGATGGTAATATAAGTGATATCTGGAATAACTTTCTACATAAACTGAATTGGAGAAGACCCACATAGTTCCAAAAGCTCAGGAAAATCCCTCAGGCTACCCAAATAAATGTCCCATCCGCTTACTGATGCCTGAAATTACATAGTAAGAGTTTCATTTCTTAGCCCCAAGCATTTGATTCCTGTTTAAATGCAAATCTCCTGGGCATGACAATACTCAGAGTTGCTACTGTATCTCAGGAAAAAAAAATAAATTTCAGAGAATTTCTTTAAAGCAGATTTGGACAAAGAGAGAGTATGAGGTCACTAGACCCTGGAAATGGGTGGAACACTACAACCTTAATGAATAGAGGCTGGGGAAGGATGAGAAAGGTGAATAAAAAAAGAAGAATGCAAAATACAACAAGGAGCATATACAAAGACCTTACTACCGTGTTTCCCCGAAAATAAGACCGGGTCTTATATTAATTTTTGCTCCAAAAGACGTATGAGGGCTTATATTCAGGGGATGTCGTCCTGAAAAATCATGCTAAGGCTTATTTTCCAATTGGGTCTTATTTTCCAGAAAACACGGTATGTTCTCTGGATGGGAGAGTTGATATTGCTACTTGGGAACGTGCTTCCCTTACTAATTTATGTCCTTTGTGTTGAGGTATTGCAGAACTCAGTGTGTGTACATCCCTGCAAATGTGTAACAAGGGTGGGTCGGGTAGAAATCATGAACACATTCTCCAGGGACTTTCGAGTTTGAGAAAAATGCTTTCTTTTGAAAGATTTAGTCTTGTGTAGGTTGAAATTGGTGATAAAACATCTACAAGACACTAAATCGACCTTAGTTAGCATGGTTTTTAAAGAAAATCATAGTAATGTTTCAGCCTTAATTTGACATTGCGCTGCTTCCCAAAACTCTGACAAACCAAGAAAACACTATAACAACGGAATTAAAGAAAATGCTTTTTAATTGAGAAAAATTATTTCCATAATCATCTATTTGTTCAATCTGGATTTGTATAGTTCAGATTTGCTTAAATATATGATATGCTTTAAATATATGATTTGCAGAAAGAGTAAGGGTAAATTAAATACTGATTTTAGGCAAGATAAAGTTTACCACTAAGTCATTAAAAAAATAATAAATAAATATATGATTTGCTTAAAATTGGTAGGCTTTACCTATTTAGATGTAGTTCAGGAAAATCATGCGATTAATTCAGAAAACAACTGCAAAAAATGTTTACTTTTTTATATGCCATATTCCAGCTAAATTCCCATCTAATTGTCTCAAAATTTAAGGAAAAAAATGATTTTTTATGAAAAGTCACTGTTACCTCTTTTACACAGAAAGAAGTGACCAGTTCAGGCAGGAGTTGGTATCCTGTCATGTCAATTTAAGCGACTTAAGTTTATATTGTATCTCAAAGCATCTAAGTTCTGAAGATTTGGAGAACCTCCAGTTCATTTCCTTTATTTAAAAGGAATGAAAACTGAGCCGAAGAGGTTGAGTGATGACCCAAAGACACACACTAAAGCAAGCTATTGATGTGGCTTCCAAATAACTTACACACCGTACATTTCCACACAGCATTCTGCCCCATTTAAATATCTTTAAGATCATTGTAGTTTTTGGTGAGTTTCAAAACATCTATATATTTACACTTCTATGAAACTCACAGGGAAACTAGTGAGAAGTCCTAGGTGGAACAGTCCTGTACACAGACTGAAATTTCCAATCTATATTAATTGCTCAGGAAATTGAGGTCCAAAGAGGTCAAGTAGCCAAATTTCATACCACTGATCAATAGCAAAGTTGAAATGAGCACCATAACTTCTGTTTGATCAGTTCTGGTATGGCCTCTTTAGATGCAAAACATGTAGGGAACAGTGTGTTGACAAAGAGATGGAGGGTTGGTGAAGGACCAGAAGATCACAGGAAAACTTGACTGCAGTTTATGGTAAAGAGGTCTTGTGAAGAAGTGGGTAGCCATGATGAAAAATGTCCTCTAAGTTAGTGAAATCATGGGGCAGGTTTCAATGGACAGCTCCATTGGTGTCTCTCTCTATCCAAGAAGCATCCAGTTGTAGAGGAGGAAAAGTAATTTTTCTTTTACCCTCCTAGGTTCTTGACTGAGATCTCCTTTAATAAAAAACAGATTGACAGGAGAAAAACAAGCAGAAGTTTAGTAACATATGTACCTCCTGTATACATCACAGATACCAGGAAAACTGAGTAACTCCCCAAAATGGCTCAAGCCACCACTTTATGTACCATCTTCAGCTAAAGACAAAAGAAAATGTTGGGGGTGGGGGAGTCAGATACGGGGAGGTGACCAGGAAAAGCACAGTAAGCAAGGGAAAGGTTGCTCTGCAGATTTAAGTCTTTGCCTTCTCTCTTTCTAGAGATTTAGTCATCCTTCTCTTCCTGGTACAGAGAGGGACCCATCCTTACAAAATGAGATTTCCCTTATAAATATAAATGTCTCTTACAAAAGGACAACTCCTATTTGGTTTTCAAAGTTTTCCTATGTGTGCTGCTGTTTAAAACTTATCAGCCTAAAATTAATCCTTTCAGGAAAGAGACATTTCAGTGTGGCAAATTCTGCTCTCTTTCAAGGTACAAAGAGGGTGAATCTCAGAAGGAAGGACACTCAAGTAATGCACAGCCAGTGAAGAGAGTGACTAAGAGTAAAGGTGAATTCTTCCTTTAAAATGTAGCCTCCAAATGGCCCTGCCAGCAGAGTGCTGAAAGTGGTCAACAAGTGGAAATACACCCAAGCAAATAGGCTCCAAGTTTGGATAACACAATACTGAATTCAGGCCCGAATATTTCAATTAATGCTATTAATAATATTGCACATAGCTTGTCTTGAAAGTGAAAAAGTGATACAGAAATTTCCTGAAGAATGTGTATTAGACAAAACCCTTTAATCTTATATTATAAAGCCAGGGCTTTAGAATTTAAAGTTGTTTGCTTCCCTATTCTATAAAATGAATGGAGAACATTTCAACAAATAATAATGTGGAATTGATAAACTTCTAAATATCAGGTTTTCAGTCTACTTACTTGGAAGAAAGATAGTGCAAATGCAAAATGGTTGTTATTCAAAGAAAATTATATATGCTTTAATTCCAGGCACCACTTATTTATGGATAGGTAACATCGAGTTGCTTTTTTTTTTGTTAATCTATATTTTTCTCCAGTTTGGAAGTTAACAACACACTAAATGCAATAAGTCATCCTTCAAAATTTACTCGTTTCCATTTTGGCAATAACTTCTTCAACTATGGAAATTCTATAAACCGGTCAATTTGTTCCCAGAACCAATTCTAAAGTGAATCCACTGAGGTAAAATACTCAAACACTGAACTGAATTGAAAAGTATTACAACAATCACCTTCATTTTGTAAGATTCAGCTGACTGCTTTTGATGACTTTATGCTTGTCCCTGGAACTTGAGACCAGCTCAGACTCTCATACATAACGGTGAAAATCAGTAATTAGCTCTCTGATCCAAATGACACCACAATGCCTTGAATCGGTATTATTAAATACTGTGGACAAGGATTGTAATGACCATGGCATTCAAGGACCAGCAGGATCTGATACTTGCCTATGTTTCTAGCTATCTTCTTCCCTTCCCTCTCGTATCCTCTCAGCTTCAGTTCTCTAAGCATCATATTCTCGTTCCCAGATATGCCCTACTTTCTCTTCTGTGCCATTAACTCTGCTTTCTTTCTCTCTTTCCCTCTATTTTATTAATTCCTATTAGTTCTTGAAAATTTCCTCAAAACGTCTTCTCAGGGAAAACTTCTTTTAGCAGACAGTATAGAAGTTTATCTTCTGTCACAGTTCTGTCATTGCACCACTGACAATGTGTAGTAATTACTTATTAGTTTGACTGTAAACTCCAAAGGTACCAATGGCGCTCATTTAAATGTTTTTGAGTGAATTAATGAATGATGGCAGAAAGCCAAATTTTAAATTAGCCTAAGGTATCATAGAAACTCCATAATAAATTGAAATGAAATTGTTCGATGAAAATATGCATCCTCTTGGACCCTTGGAGGACACACACCGAGCCCTATACCCAGAATATAGAATGTATACATGTTCAATCAATGAATATAATCTCATGTTTTATTAGATATAAGATCTTCAGTATTACCAACAGCGGTACAGAAGATAAGTCCCGCACCGTTCAATTTTCCCTTTGGTAAATGCATATATAAATCGTTTTTGTTGTTGTTGCTGTTGTTGTTGTTATTGTTGTTTTTAATTAGTTTATTGGGGTGACAATGGTTAGTAAAATTACATCGGTTTCAAGTGTAAATTCTATACATCATCTATATATCACATTGTGTGTTCTCCACCCAGAGTCAGTTCTCCTTCCATCACCATATATTTGACCCCCTTTACCCACATCTACCAACCCCTTCCCCCCTTACCCTCTGGTAACCACTAAACTATTGTCTCTGTCTATGAGTTTTTGTTTCTTTATTTGTTTGTCTTGTTCCTTTGTTGATTTTGTCTTTATAACCCACATATCAGTGAAATCATATGGCTCTTGACTTTTTCTGTCTAACTTCTTTTGTTTAGCATAATAATCGCAAGGTCCATCCATGTTGTTGCAAATGGCACTATTTAAACTTTTCTTATTGCAGAGTAATATTCCACTGTGTATATATACCACATCCTTTTTATCCAGTCATCTATCCAAGAACACTTTAGTTGTTTCCTTGTCTTGGCCACCATAAGTAAAGCTTCAATGAATATCAGAGCACATATATCTATATGGATAAATGTCTTCAGATTTGTTGGGTATATACCCAGGAGAAGGATTGCTGGGTCATATGGTAATTCTATTTTTAATTTTTTTGAGGAACCTCCACACTGTCTTCCATAACATATTAAAAGATGCTCAACATCACTAACCATCAGAGAAATGCAAATAAAAACCACAGTGAGATATCACCTCACACTAGTTTGAATGGCTGTCATAAACAAGACAAATAATAACAAGTGTTGGAGAGGCTGTGGAGAAAAAGAAGCCCTCATACACCATTGGTGGGAATGCATATCTATAAATCTTAAACCTGGAAGTGGTTTTCGTTTTTGATACTCTACCTTGATTAAAAACTTTTTGAGTCAAAAATCTGTGTACATTCTTAAGAAGTATACTTAGGAAAATTTGCATCAAGCTAATTTCTGTGCAATTATTGAACACATTCATCCATTTATATAACCAGTTTTTATCAAGTATTCAATGCACTGTACTAGGCTGTGTAGGAATAAAATCGTGAATAAGACACATAGTATTGTTTATCATGGAGTTTACATGTGAAAAAGCCTAGAGAAAAATGAACACACCTTCAGAATAGAGTTGATAGCTATAAAAGGAAGTGAAGATGTTTCCCCAAACTAGGTAATGCTTCCACTTTTAACGTCTAGCCAACTGTCTGTCACTGAGAAGTTAGACAAGAATGGAGGCAGGATAATTTGTTACAGAGCTATTTTAGTAATCTGTGTGGGTTAGGAATAACTGGGTTCTCTATACATTCAGGAGGTGGAATGAGCAGAATTAGATAAGGGTGTGAGGGAGGGAAACAAAGGTGCAAGGATGACGCCTAGATTTCGAATTGGGTGAACAGTAGTCTTATTTGTTGAAATGGGGGCGGAAAATGAGAAAAGCAGATTGTACAGTTAGCAGGAAGGAAAGTGATGAATTCAGTTTTGCATTTATTTATTAATCTGTATACCTGTGGAACAGCTGAGTGGAGATATGCAATGTTCAGCTGGATACATGGATCTAAAAGGTAATCACCAACTTGTGGAAAATAATTGAAGTCGTATAGGAGAATTTGATGTCCTAGGGAGAGTGTATAGTACAAGGGGAAAAAATGGCCTAAGATACAATCTAAAATATTTTACACATAAAATATGAACAGAGGAATAGGGCTCCTTAAAGAAGCCACAGAGATAACAGTGAAATTAGGAGATTATTTGTATTTAAAAAAAATGCATTATAAGAAAAAATGTCATTTGAGAGCTCAAGTTTGATGAGTGCAGAGAACAATTCATTGGTTCTAGCAACAGCATGGGTGTTGGATGTTGGTTAAAATTAGTGGGATAGTAGAATCATTGGAGACAAATAAATCTTAACACAAAGAAATTAAAATCTACTGGGGAGAAAATACTTAACAGAAAGCTACTCAAATAGTTTTAAAATGGAGATACGCTAGTGTAATTATTAATAGCATTAATATGTTAGTAGGGGAAATCCTTTTTAATCTTATATGTGGGTGATCGTATAACCTGATTGAAAAAGCTCTGGGTTTGATTTCAAGTCTCAGCTCTTCACATACTAGCCAGCTATGTTACTTTGCCACATTGTTATTTGAGAACTTCAGTTTTTCCATATATAAAATAGGCATAATAATATCAGCCATGCATGGATATTGGGGAAAAAAAAGTATATATATACAAGCCCCCAACGTAATGCTGAGTAGAAATTGGATCCTGAATAATGTGGATGAGTATAAATTATTAAAGTAAACTGTTCTTAGACAGCAGATTGAGTACATGGACTGAGAAAAGCAGACAGGAATCTGAAAGTTGTTTGGGACATGGTTTGAAACATACTGGGTAAACAGGAATTGTAGGAGAAGAAGACTGGTTGACCATTGACTACTGGGATGAAGAGTTTAGACTTTATATAGAAAGGAAGTGAACACAGAAGAGAATGACTAAATGCAGACTCACAAGGCTGCGAGCCCCTTCCCAATGGTTGTAAATATCTTTGAAAACAGAAGATGTGAAGGATTTAGCAACAAAACCATCAGCTTGATCACTATTATCACTGTCAATATGACCACAATTAATATTTCCTGAATGCTTTCCACATACCAAGCAAAGAACAAAAGCTTTCCATGTATTATCTCCTGCAATCCTCATCACAATGCAAAGAAGCATTATTACTATTATCCCCATTTGAAAGATAAGGAAACTGAGGCTTAGAGCATGTATTTCACTCAAAGGGCACCACATCAGTAAGGAGGAGATCCAGAATGACGAAAGTGCCAGACCATCCTAGTTCAAATAAGCGGTATTCAACGAATATTGAGTTAAAAACCCATTGCACAAATCATATCCCTAATTCTGCCAATATTCCTAAAATCAAAGTTACTTATGTAACTTTACTAACAGTTGTCACCCCCATAAAATTTAATTTTTTAAAAAAAAGAAAAGAAACTAAGATCTAGGCACTAACTATGCTCGTTTTTTCTGGAGTGCCATTGCTTCTAGGTCCTCTATGAACTATCTATGAATAATCTGAAACAGAAAACAAGGAATGCACCAGGTGAAGAAGTTTTACAAATTAATAGTAAAGCCAGGAAAGGGCTGCTGACTCTTTTCTTCTGGGTGTTTTCTCAAAACACAGATCTTTTTACTGCAGTTAAGATACATATTTTGCTTGAAAGCCTTCAGGAGTTGTAATGGGGACTTGGCATGTATGATGTGGGAAATTTTACAGTTTGTCTGATCTTTATAAGCACAGGGGGAATTCTAGTTCATTTTTTTCTTTTCTTTTTTTTCAATCCAGCATAAAACAATTCTGCTATGTTTAATAAGGCACAACTCTTTCTAATGCTCCCTTTCATGTTATCCTATGGCTTTTTCCATTGAGTGAAAATGTATTTCTCCCTACTGCGTCATTTCTCTCATCCTTACTTGCAATGCACTTGAATTTTACCTCATAGCCCCATTACCTTACTGTTTTTCTGTAATCTGACATTCTCTAATTCTGCAATTTTCTTATTCACTGGCCCCAGACCCAGTGGTTGAGCAGCTGAGCACATTTCACCAACATCTGTAACTATATCGTGCCCATGCTTTCCCAAAGGTCTGCACGGAAACTTTGCCTTCTGGATCAGTTGTACCATGTGTCTTTTTACTTGTACAGTGGGACAAACACCCCTAGATTAAAGCATGAAACTCAGTGGATGAAGCGACAAATTAATGTTCTCCAATCTCAACTGAACACGCAATACCATACAACCACCTTTTATTTTTTCCTTAATACTTTGTTTAACTCTCTTTCCTCAGACTCTGTTACAATTCCAAGATGACAACACTCCTCTCAAATCCTGAATTCAATCCCCACTTTTTTTGTTCTTGGAAGTTATTTGCATGACATTTCATCAAGAAAATCGAGGCCACTAAAAAAGAAAAAAAATGAACTCCATTATTCCAGCCATCACCATGTTGTTTACATTTTCCTCTTTACCTCCTATGTGTCCAAGGTGTTTTTCTTCCTGTACGAGATCAGAGCTTCCATCTTTACTCTTTATTCCACCCCATTCTGTTTCCTTTGGATTCTCATTTCATTACATATGCCTTCTCCCTCCTATAATTTTATTTATTTACTTTTAGTTTTTAATAAATTTTTATTTTTGAAAAATTTTAGATTTACAGAAAAATTAGGAAGATATTACAGAGTGTCCCCATGTGTTCCACACCAAATTTCCTCTATTATTAATATATTACATTAGTATGTACGTTTCTCATATTTAATGAAGCAATATTGATACATTATTATTAATTAAAATAGTTTATTCAGATTTCCTTATTTTTTTATCTAATGCTCTTTTCTGTGTTCCATAATTCCATGCAAAATACCATATAAGACTTGGTTATTATTTCTCCATAACCTCCTCTAGTTGTGACAGGTTCCCAAGCTTCCTCAAGACCGGGGTTTTTTGAGACTTTTACTTTCTGGCAATACGTACAAGATGTTCTAGACTCATCTTGAGTATTTCATGCCCCAGTAAAATAGCATCAGCCATTTCTCCAACAGGCCCTAATTTCTTATATTGGATGGAGTACAGCGTTAGAAACCAAGATCTATATACCACATCCTCTTTATCCAATCATCTATTGAAGGACACTTTGGTTGTTTCCATGTTTTGGCCACTGTAAATAAAGCTGCAATAAACATTGGAGCACATATATCTTTACAGATGAATATACACAATGGAATACTATTCTGCCACGAGAAAAGATGAAATAGTGCCATTTGCAACAATGTGGATTGATTTTAAGATTATTATGCTAAGCAAAATAAGTCAGACAGAAAAAGTCGAGAACCAGATGATTTCACTGATATGTGGAATATAAAACTGAAAACAACCAAAGAACAAGACAAACAAATGAAAAAACAAAAACTCATAGACACAGACAATAGTTTACTGGTTACCAGAGGGTAATGGGGATGGGGGGTGGGAGATGAGGGTAAGGGGGATCAAATATATGGTGATGGAAGGAGAACTGACTCTGGGTGGTGAACACACAGTGTGATATATAGTTGATGTATGAAAAAATTGTACACCTGAAACCTATGAGACTTTACTAACAATTGTCACCCCAATAAACTTTAATTTAAATAAAATAAATTTAAAAAATTAAAAAGAAAAAGAAACCAAGATCTAGGCACTAAGTATGCTTATTACTTCTGGGTGTCATTGCTTCTAGGTCCTCTAAATTGTCAGAGCAAGGAAATATATGTGTGTGCGCTAACCTGTATATACACATATATCTCATATACACATACAAATATTTTTATATGTAACCATCTGTATCTATATTAAGCTAAACATAAGTTTATACTGATGTCCACAATTCTAATCCATCACCATGTGAATTATTCTAGACTTCTTCCCTTACTAATTTGTAATCTCTCACTCCAAGAATGAGACACTTGGCTTCTATCACACACCATCCCTTTACTTAATTGTTCAGTTGCAGTGTCCATATGCCGTGTTTTCAGAATTGTTAATCTTGGGAAAGCACTTTATCAACTACAGTACAGTACTTAGTACAGTTCCTTTTGCCTAGTTTTGCAGAGTCCACTTATTCCCAAAGTTCCTTAGCTCAGTACCTTCCCCTTTGCCCCTTCAGTGAGGTTGTTTCACACATTTCCATAAAATACAGTTAGAGGCTTTCATGCCATTCTGCATTTAATCCTAAGATCTGACCTCCTGATTGATTTTTTAAATTGGCACATGTTAAGGTCCTCTCTTTTTCTTGTAAAGTTCTGTGAGTTTTGACAAATGTATGGTGTCATGTATTGGCCATTACAGTATCATGCAAAATAGTTTCACCATCTAAAATATCCCCTGTGCATCACTCATTCCACCTACCTACCCAAGCGCTCCTGGAAACCATTGATTTGTACCATCTCTATAGTTTTGCCTTTTTCAGAATAGCAAATAAATAGAATTACACAGCCTTGTCAGACTGGCTCCTTTCACTTAGAAACATGCATTTACAATTCATCCAGTGTACTGCAGTTTGGAGCAGGACTGCTGGATCACATGATAAGACTATGTTTAGCTTCATTAAAAATTGTCAGATCTCTTCCAACATGATTTTACCCCTTTGTATGCCCACCAGCAATGAATGAAACTTCCTGTGCTCTGCATCCTTGTCAGCAATAGGTATTGACGTTTTGAAATAGGGAGTTAGGCACTCTAATAGGTGAGTAGCGGTGTCTTGTTACAATATGAATTTCTCTAATGGCAGATGTTGTTGAATATCATTTCATATGCTTATTTGCAATCTGTCTGTCTTCTGTTGGTGAGGCACCTATTCGGATCTTTTTTGTTTGTTTTTTACTCGTGAGTTTTAAGAGTTGTTTATTTTGAATACAAATCCTTCATCAGGTAGGAGTTTTAAAGAAGTTTCTAATTTTAAAAGTCCAATTGACCAATTTGTTCTTTCAAGGATTGTGCTTTTTGTGTCATATCTAAAAACTCATCTCCAAAACCCAAGGTAACATAGATTTTTCTCCTATGTTTTCTTCTAGAAGTTTGATCATTTTGCCTTTTATATTTAAGCCTACGATACATTTTTTATTTAACTTTGAAAAGTGTAAGGTCTGTATCTATTTTCCCTTATTTATATATGAACATCGTATTGTTCCAGCATGATTTCCTGAAAATATAATCCTTTCTCTAGTAAATTGCTTTTACTCCTTTGCCCAGAGATCATTTGAGAATGTTTGTATAGTTCTATTTATGAGTTTTCTTCTTGGTTCCATTATCTCTGTGTCTATTCTTTCACCAATACGACACTGTCTTGATTAATGTAGATTTATAGTAAGTCGTGATATTGGGTAGTGTGAGTCCTCCAACTTTATTCTTCTTTAGATTGTGCTGGCTATTCTGGGTCTTTTGCCTTTTGATGTAAACATTAGAGTCAGCTTGTTAATATTTAGATAGCTTGCTGGGATTTTTACTGGCATTTCATTGACTATATGGATAAATTGGAAAGAATTGACATCTCAGCAATATTAAGTCTTTCAATTCATGAACATGGAATATCTTTCCATTTATCGAGATCTTGTTTTTTTTACTTCTGTCATCAGTGTTTTGTAGTTTCCTGCATATAGATCCTATACGTATTTTGTTAGGTTTATACCAAAGCATTCTATTTTGGGGGTGCTATTGTGAATGGTATATTTTAAAAATATTTAAATTCCAACAGTTTGTTGCTGGTATGTAGGATATCAACTGACTAGGTATACTTTTTATCCTGTGACCATTCTATACTCAATTATTAATTCCAGGAATATTTTGTAGATGCTTTGGGATTTTTTACGTAGATAATCATGTCATCTGTGAATAAATAATTTTTATTTCTTCCTTTCCAGTTTGTAAACCTTTTATTGCTTCGTCTTTGTCTTACTTCACTAGATTGGACTTTCAGTATAATGTTGTATAGGGCTGATGAGAGAAAACATCCTTGCCTTTTTCTCTGTCTTAAGGGGAAAGCATCTCACCATGAATGAAGTATGATGATAGCTGTAGGTTTTGTCAAGCTGAGAAAGTTTCACTTTTTTTGCTGAGATTTTAATGATTAATGTATTGCATTCTGTCAAGTGCTTTTTCAGCAGTAATCAATGGAATCAAATGATATTTCTTCTTTAGCCTATTGATATGGTAGATTACATTGATTTTCAAATGTTGAACCAATCTTGTATATCTGGAATAAATTCTAATTGGTCATGATATATATATATATATATATATATATATATATATATATATATATATACACACACACACACACACACACATATTACTGTGTATATATATATACATTATTGTGTGTGTGTGTATATATATATATAGTGTATATATATGTATATAAATACATTATTCTGTATATATATATTACATTATTGGATTAAATTTACCAATATTTTATTGAAAATTTACATCTATGTTCATGAGAGATATTGTTAGCTTGGTTATCTTGGCTAGAGGCATATCAGGGACAGATATGGACATATCAAAACTTTTTGAAAATCACATTTAAAAAAATCTTTTGAAAGAATCAATTTGTTTTTCTATATTTTCTCTATTATTCTTTTTTTCAATTCCATTGGTTTCTGCTGTTATTTTATTATATCTTCTCCTTGCTTTAGGCTTAAATGACTCTTCTTGCTCCAGTTTCCTCAGGTGGAAGCTAAGGTGATTGATTTTTTAATCTTTTTTCTTTTCTTCTGTAAATATTTGATGCCATAAATTTCCCTCTAAGCATTACTTTCTCTGCAGTCCACGAATTTTGATGTTTTTCATCTTCATTTAGTTCAAAATATTGTTAAATTTCTCTTGAGACTCCTTTTTTGATCCATGGGTTATTTAGAAATGTGCTTTTTAAATGTTTAGGTGTTAGGGTTTTCCACCTGTCTCTCTGTTATTGATTTCTAGTTTAATTCCATTGTAGTAGGAGAATATAATTTGTGTAATCTTCTGTTTTATTCACTTTATTAAGGAGTGCTGTGCCCCGGAATATGGTCTATCTTGGTGACTGCTCCATGCGAGCTTGAGAAGAATGTGTTTGCTACTTCTTAGATAGTCTTGCGTAAATGTCAGTTGGATCGAGTGATTGATAAGGCTGCTCCAGCCATCCACATTGTTCCTGATTTTCTGCCTCGCAATGTAATAGATTTGTTTGTTTTTCCTTGCAGTTCTGTTTAGATGCATACAAGTCTAAGATGGCTATATCTCCTTAAAAAATTGATACTTTTATTACTTTATAATTTCACTCTTTACACCTGATCATCTTCTTTGTTCTGAAGTCTGCATTATCGGCAATTAATATAGCTACTCCAGTTTCTTTTTGATTTGTGTCGGCATGGTATATTGTTCTCATTCCCTTTATATTTAACCTAAGTCTTTTTTATTTAAAGTCAATGGGTTTTGTTTTGTTTTCAATCCATTCTGACAATCTTTGTCTGGTAATTGGTATGTTTAGACCATTCACATTTAAAGTCATTATTGATACATCTATCATGTTTGTACGTATTTTCTATGTGTTACATTTGTTCTTTGTTTCTTTTTTTCCTTTTTCTCTATTTTCTCTGGTTTAAATGAGCATTGTATATGATTCCATTTTGTCTCCTTTCTTATGTTATCAAATATACTTCTTCTAAAAATTGTAGTGATTGCTCTAGAGTTTACAATTCAGGGTTTTACTATCTAATCTAACTCCACCTCAAATAACATTATACTGATTTACAGCTAGTGCCCGTATCTTTTAATGATACGAGTTTTATTCCAAACTCCTCATTCCCATCCATTTTGACATGCATTTCACTTATCCATTTAATATAATCCCACTATATATTGCCACTTGTAACTAAGTAGTTACCTTTTAGTTCAATTTAGAATGAGAACACTAGATGATTTTGTTTTGTGTTCATTTATCCATTTTCCGATGCTCTTCTGCATTTATGCAGATCTAAGTTTCTTACTGAAATCATTTCCTTTTGCCTGAAGATCTCGAATTTTTGTTCAATGTTACATCCCCACAGAGCCTATTAGGGAAACTGGCATTTTGGTAGTGTTCAGTATTTATTTTGGCACTACTGAGCACATCTGGTAAATGAGAAAAATGTGTTACCACATCATGTTATTGTCTATTTACAACTATCATGAATTAATCTATCTACTCCCAACAGACTGTAATTTCCACAAATATTGGGACCATATATTTGCATACTTAAGTCAGTGTCAACCAGAGTGTCTGATACGACTTAATAAATATCTTGTTTATTAACTGAATTGTGACTGTATTAGAAATATTGATAAATGTATGTCTGCAAACAAGCTTCTCCATAGCATATATACTTTTCATTATTAGTGCATTGTTATTATTATTACCTTATTACATTAATATATAATTAATATAATTTTAATTTGCTGAGGGGCCCTCATGCGAAAGAGGAGCTTGGGGTACTTGCCTCCAGACTGGAAACTAAGAGTGAGAATGACTAGCAATAATTTTTTACATTTGCCTAGTATTTGATATTTTGTGAATAATTTCAGATGCATTATCCCATTCAGTTCCCACAGGAGCCATTTGCTTTTTCTCTCTCTCATAAGCATGTTTTATTAACTGATATACTTCTGTTCCTCTATAAGTTTCAGCCTCTATTGCCACATGGAAAGAAATAGATTAAAACATTGAACCTGCACTGGAGTCATGTGATTTCATAACACATAGGGAATTCTTGTTATAACAGGGAGCATTGTTAGCCCCACAAAAATGCTTCCTCCAAACATTAGAAATAATATGTATAATTACAGCTATAATTTTAAAATGCTTGAATTTAAAATTACAATTGAATTAATAGAATTTTGATAAAAAGTTGTTATCGCTTTGGTGAGAATGTTGATGGGACATGATATTCCCTGTAGGGCTTATGTATCTCTTGGTTTTCTAGGGAGGAAAAAGCACCATACATGAGCAAATTTGATAATCCATGATGTGAATAAATACGTACAAAGCTAGCATGAAAATATATTTTGTAGCAATTGTAAATTATGAATTAGAAACACTAACTGCCCTTTGTGTTGCTGGAAAAGTCACATCCTCCTCAAAATGAACAATTGAATTGGTGCTAAAAGACACTGACATTTTCTTTTCAGTCTAGTAACTCAGTAGTCAGAGTCAGTCAGTCTTGAAGGTTGAAGACAGTGCTTCTCTGGAGGGGAGGGTCATCTCTGGTGGTATCCTAGGTCCAGGCCAACTTCGGCTGAATTAATCACCTTCTTTCTGAAATACAAACAAGCAAGGAGCTTTTTACTTTATTATACCCATGAAGCATAACCATGCTTCAGAAATGAAAACAGTGAATCCTGATGATAATAGTCAAGAATAACCAAAACATTTCTCTAAGAGTGGAATTGCTGGATCATAAGGTAGTTCCATTTTCAATTTTTTGAGATACCTACATACTGACGACTATAATTTAGTATATATGTAGTCACGGGATGTAGAGTACAGCATAAGGAATAGAGTCAATGGAATCGTAAGAGCTATATATGATGTCAGAGGGGTAATAGATGGGAGAGGGAGGTTATCACTTTGTGAGGAATGTAAATGTCTAACAATGACATTGTTTTTTACACCTGAAACTAACAAAAAAAGAGAATAACCAAAAAATTAAGCAGAGATTTCAAAAGGTAACTAATCCTATGGTCAATATCCTTTTAATAAGTTGAAGGGAAGAAGAAGAAGAAGAAAAAAAAAAAAAACTTGAGTAAACCCTAGAGATGATTGCAAATGAGGAGATTACATACTCAAGACTAGAAAGTTAAAAACAGAAAAATTACAGATGGATCTTGAGAGTTTGAGATGTAAAAGAAAATCAAGTGAATGAGATTTAATTTAGATAGACAAAATGCCTTTATTTAAGAAGAATAATGCCAACGGGATTTATAAATCAAGTGAATACCAATTATAAGCCAAAATAGAAGAGAAAAACCACAGAAAAGTAGGGTTTTAATGTCAAAGGATGTAACTAGAGATTTATATTTTGGAAAAAATCCACTCTGTTGCATAACCAAGTAGACAATTTTTGAAATGGGTTTTTATTCTTTATGTAAAAGGTGAAGCATTCACATTTGAAAGGAGGAGTACACTAGCCTCATGTACTCACTCAGGACCCAGAATAATTCAGCTCAGTTCAAAAAATACACATTCAGGGCTTATTGTGTTTCAGGCATTGGGCTAGGCATAGGTGTTAAAAGATTAATAAAATACGATAGAAGTGAGACCAGTAGTTGTCAGGAGAATGGGGAGAAAGTGGTGAAGGGGAATTACAGAGAGGCATGAGCAAGCTTTTGGAGGTAACAGATACGTCTACTCTCAACTGCAGTCATGGTTTCCTGGGTGCATACATATGTCAGAACTTAATGGGGTATTTTAAATGTGCAGTTTCTTGTTGCCAACTATATCTAAGTAAAGCTGCTAATTTTAAAAATATATTTTAAGACAACAAATTATAAGGACTTCATAAAAGTAATATCATGTAAGCTTGATTATGCATTGACAGTTGTTAATCTCTTATGGGTTTAGTTGGGGAAAATCATCTCCTGAACTTAGTGCCATCTAGAAAACTACTTTTTGTAAATACCAACGTGAAGAGCATTTTAACATGCCATGTGTGGTTACAAAAGAAAAAAAAGACGATCAGTGGTTCCAAATATTTCATAACTTAGAGAAAGGCCATAATATGTGTATAAACATAGACTGTCAAACACAAACAAGCAAAGCTTAGAGAAAGACACACTATCCACTAGATTTAATGGCCATTAGAAAGCAACATGTCTCATATAAAACATATGAATAATTGATGTAAAAATTTTTTTTATTCGAATACGCTAACATTCAAATAAAGAGACACAGACAGCGTACACTAGCGTCTGTCTACTTGTATCTCCTGTTCCTTAGGTAACACTGAGATATTTTTTGAAGTATGATGTGGCGGTCAACCTGACTAGGCTATAGTCCCTATCTAATAAATTGAACACTGGGTGTCATCCTGAAGAATTTTGTAAATGCAATTAATGTGTATGATCAATAGACTTTAAATGAGGCAGATTATCCTAGCTATCTGGGCGGGGCCTGGCTAAATCATTTGAGAGCCACGAGAGCTGTCCTGAGACTTCCTTGACCAAGACTAGATCCTACCTGTGGACCCTGCCTGAGCCCACGCCTGGAGCTCCAGCTCATCCCCTCCTTCCTGCCTGCCCTATGGCCTTTGGATGTAGCCAACCCTTACAATATCGTAAACCAATGCCCTGCAATAAATCTTTTTTATTAAAGAAGAAAAAACATGCTTTTTTATTGTGGTTAAATATACACAATAAAAAATTTACCATTTTAACTCTGTTAAAGTGTACAGTACACTGGCATTAAGCACTTTCACTTTGTTGGGCTACCATCTCCACCATCCCTTTCCAGAACTTTCTCATCTTCCCAAACAAAAACTCTATACCCACTGAACACTAATTCTCCGTTCCCTACCCACAGCCCCTGCTAACCTCTATTCTACATCCTACCTCAATGAATTGGGCTGTTCTAGATGGTGCCTATCAGTGTAATCAAACAATATGTGTCCTTTGGTGTCTGGCTTATTTCACCTTCGTAATGTAATACCTCTGAATATGTACCTCCTATTGGCTGTTCTTCTCTGATTGAAACCTTATAGATGATAGATAGATAGATAGATAGATAGATAGATATAGAAAACCATAAATAAAATAATTCATTCACAAGACAGCTTTCCATGGCCAGCTCTCCCATAACTATTTCTAGGCAGAATCAATGGCTTTTTCTTTGTCTCTCCACATTCCTTATACATATTCTGTTAGAGCAGTTGTTCGTTTACATATTCCTTCTCCCTATTTAGTTGTGAGCTTTTTAATCTTTCATCCTTACTCTCCCAGCATCTAAAATTTCTCACTGAAAATTAATTAATTAACTCAAATTTAACTATTAAATAAGTGACTCAGCACATCACTATCCTCTCTGTCACCAGAGATTTAACTTTTATTTTTTTGCAAATACAACTATCTTTGTGTACAGGCTCCAAGATAATTATTTGTTCCCTTTTGTGACAATCATAAACTAAATTTAAAAACATCACTCAAAATTCAAATTACCTATGTTACTTGGCTATCATTCCTTAACAATTGTGAGCTGAAGCACATAGTGTTCTGAAAACAACTGTGTTAGCATCCACTCCAAAAGTACACACAGCCCCACACATTGCCAAGGGCTTGCTTCAACATAAATTCTAGAACATTCCTGTACTGATTCCAGGTCACTGTGTGATTCTTACTTTCCTAATGGTAAACTTTGCCTTTGAACTTTGCCACAACAATGCAATCTGAAGTCTTCAAAAACATTTAGACAGTAGTTGTGAAAACTGGGAATAGCCCAGAGGCATTTTGTACTACTAAATAAAATGCTTCTTATTGGCCTTGTTATTTATCTTTGGGAGATGGCAGATAAGACACAATGGCAGTTGCTGCTGGAGCTGTGACTGTCCGTCTGTAAATGTGTGTGCTTCTTAGTATAATTGCAGTTGAAATATTCCAGCTTGTTTATTGACTTAAACTAGAAAACCTTTGATATACAGCACAGGCCATCTCACTTGTCAAATTAACGTCTAAAGAACACTAAGAAGAAAATGTTATTTATAATGAATTTGCCTTTCTATGCCTCGTCTTCAGGACTAATAATGAGGAAAATCTAAGTCTTTACTTCATGGCCTGCGTAGCATTGGAAAAGAAAACAACAGCAATGTATGTATTCCTTTCATACTTTATTTCCAGTTCTCTTTTAATCAGGCCCAATTCTTCCCGTGTGTGTGCGCGAGCGCACACACACACACACACACACACACACACACACGCTGAATTTAGACACTTTCACAAATTCTCTGAGGTAAGGAAACAGCCACATAGAAATCAATAGGTATTTTCTGTGCTGTATTCCAAAAAGTATAAAATCCAGCAGACTATATTTCTTACAGAGCTTATCTAAGAAAAGTTGGCCAGATCACTCTTTGTCATCAATGTCACATCTGAAAATCTCTACGTTACTGTAATTGCCCTAGCAGCTCTTAACAGAAAAAAATATCCAAAAAATAGTAAGCACTGAGTATCTCAAAAGGCCATCCATGAAGATTGTGTTACATTTTACAGTTAAATTTTGCTCTCTTGTCTTTCAAAATAATTTACAATTTTATTTAGTAAAACTCATCCTAACATACCATAAAAAATGCTGTCATTTTCACTTATACATGTCAAAGTAACAATTGTTTCATGGAAACTCACTTGGTTTCTATGCTTTATTTTTCATCTATGAAAGTGTACAAATAACTCAGGGTAATATTTTGGTCTGGATTTTTTTAATATAACAATGCCGATTTATTTTTGTTGACATCAGGAAAAAACTTATAAAATCTACAATTTTAAGTTAATGATGTTATAAATGAGGAAGTCCCTATCTTCCTGAGTGCTGTGTGATTCTTATGGTTTCCAGAAATGATAATTGTACATCCTGAGTATCCCAGGGTTTATGTTCTGATTTATGATACAGAAAAGCAAAATTATTGTTTTTACTCTTAGGGAGGTCCATTGACAACTTGTCAGTGTTTGAACTAAGAAAACTTAAAACTATCCTGGTACCACACCAGCAAACAATGAAGAACCCAGGACAAGTGGGCATCATCTCAATGAGTACTAATTATTAGTGGGCACAATTATTATGTTCATTGTGAACTAGAGAAAGAGAATGGCAAGATCTCTGTCCTCTGGCTTTATCAGTCCAAGTCAGAAAGCCGTATGTCAAAAATAGAGGGTGTCTTCAAATATTTCACTACCCAAGAATGACTCTGGAGCAGAGTAAATTGACTTGATACCAAATTCCTATCTATAAACTTCTATTTAAATGGGTCTCATTGTGATAGCAATGACAACACATATCAACAACTTGCCCTTTCCTATGTCATTTCTTTGTGTTTTATAGTTCCCTTCTTTGCTCTTTCTCCCCTTTGCCCAAGCAATTCGGCAGCACCCGTGCACTTTTTCTTGGCTCTTTATCACACAGTCACTGCGATAAACACATACTGAGGATCTCCAGTGACCGTAACACTGTAGTGAACACTATACACACATAACTCAAAGTCGAGAGGATTTCACCCTTGACTCTGAGAAACTTAGCTTATAACTAAAGATTCCAGATAGAAAGCATTAGTAAGAGCTGAAGCAACAGGATATATTCCAAATACACATCAGCTTCTTGCCTGGTGGTCAGAGCTCCATGATGGACAAATAATTGTAAGAACTCTCAATGGAGAAAGTCCCCTCTGCTTGATAAATTGTTGTTCTCCTGCACCTATTATAGTAACAGACATTGAACTTGATTCTGTAAATATGCCAAGAAGAAAGCCCTCCATAAACTTGTCAATCAATTGCTTCACATTTGTTAGTCCCACTTGATAAATCCTTGGGAACTAGCATCACAAGTATTTCTGTGTGCCAGTGACAGACAGTGTCCTGAAGACATAGACGGTATACAATAGGGCTGGAGGGAGAACTTGATAGACTGAATGAAATTTGAATAACCATGCTTTATTCCAATCATGTCAGTTGTCATAAATTCGGTGCAGTCACTTCTAGAGGAAAACATGTGTATACATACTCACACACACACATACACACATACACACCATGTTCACAGGTGTATTTTAAAATATATTGTATGTGTTTAAAGAAGGAAGGGAATTGGATATTTATAATGTGAATCATGTGGAATTCATCTGGAGAAGTCCCCATTGAAAATGTGAGTTGTGTGCAGTAGTTGAAAATGATGGATTGACCCCAGGCTTCTAGAGAGGATGAGGGAAATGGTTCCAGGTACTTCTCCTTCATTTCCTTCTTTATCAGTGGAGTTTTTCCATCAACCTAATCTAGCAGAACATTTCTCCTCGGCTACTGAGATGTATTTGCAGCAAACAACTTTCCTCTCACTTAAAGAAATAGGGTTAACTCCTTCACTCCTAGAACTCTATAATTCAGGAGTAAAAGTGAGTTTCCCATAAGGTATTTAAAGGAGGAAAGAGAGATGAATCTATGTGGGAAATTAGATGAAGGAGTAAAAAATTGCATCTGCCACATAAATCCTACCACTTACAGATATATTCCTACATGAAAAACTGGAAATTTCTTTTTAAAATGGTACTTGCAAAATCAGCACTAGTTCTTAACAATGTCTTTCCTGCTGCAGATATCATATTTTTTCACCCCAATAATAAGGGGTAATTTGGACCCATTCTCCTTTTCATTTAATGCTGTTCCTTTCCTTATTGCATTTCTCGCACTGTTCTTCCCATATGAGAGGTGACTGCATTACTTGTGGAATATGTTGAATCACTTCAACAAGAAATTTGTGGCATCTGGTTAAGGCTCTTTCTAGCATATAAATTAAGCATGAATGACAGCTTGGTCAAAATTTTCCTTTAAAACTAGTCCCTGGGTGGCAGGTAGAGTCAAATGTTATCATTTTATCAGCGGGAGGCTTTTCCAAGCTAGCTGATGTCTCTAAACTTTATTAGAGAAAAGTGGGTCACTCTCGCCACACCCCTGAATATAACTGAAGAGATGTAGAGAGAGATCTGGGAGAGGGAAATGGAGAGATGTATTTAACAACTATGCTGACATGGATGCCAAGAGAAAAATGAGTGCTGGTAGCACTGAATGATACTGCAAAAAACTTCGTATAGCCACGAAATAATATCCCAAGAAAAAAGCACAATAAAGTGTAGACAGTCAGTCAGTTGAGACAGACTGGCAAATATTTTCCCAGTTAAAAAAAAAAATTATCCAATGGAATAAAGAGAGACTACATAAAAGGTATTTTATACCTCTAATTTGTGTGATTTTTTTTTTGCTTAGTTGCAAGGCTTCTCTTCTTTTTTCCTTAAATCTGCCTCATGGAAAAGATAGAATCTAAGTTATCAAGATTTTTAAACATTTTATTTGTGGTAACAATAATTACTCCTCTCTCAGGAAATTCAGTGTATTTCACACAGAAGCCAGCAAAGGAACAAAAACATCAAACAAGGGAAGATTCTCCAACATTCCACATGATGGCAGAAGATCTTTTCCTTATTAAGTAGTCAAAGCTTACAGTTTTGTATTATTCTATTAAATACAGCAAGATAAGCAATCTCCCACATTCTCTAAGCCATTTTAGAGTAATTTGTTCTCAGGACAAACCAGAAGGGACAATGTGTTTTCCTATGTGAAAAACAAACAACCTGGGGATAAAAAATACCAAAGCCATCTTCCTAAAGTTTTCCAAAATAATGTTGAGATAACAAAAAGTGCTTTTCAACATCACACTGAAAATGGGATCTTTTAGACTATGTTTCCAAAATGTCAATGATTATTTTTGTCAGTTTATGCTGTTAATCACAGCTACGTAACAGGCTGCTTTGTACAATCCCCCTTCCAAACGGAGAGTTTCTTCAAGGCTCAACCATTTTTCAGAGCATCTCCGATGTGCAGTGTGGCTCTTGTTCACGCAGAACCTCAGGAAAGCAGTGGGCCTCTTGACCCAAAATTAAATGTCTAGGCAGCACAAATCCAATGATTCCGTCAGCCATATACGGTAGTGATGTTTCTTGTCTTATAGCGAGAATTTGGAGCCACGGGCTGTAAAGCTGAGTTTCTCTACAACTTATCAAGACAGCGCCCCCTCTTATGCTGTTGGCTGCCTAGTATATAGTCTCCTCATTTTGTTTTTCAGTTTGTTTGTTTATTTTTAGTGACAACGATGGTAGGACAAAGATAAGCACTATTGTTTCACTAGCTCTCTACCTTCCTCAATTTCCTAAGTTCACGTTATAGTCTGTTCTCATATTTTCTGTCAACGGATGCAAGCAATGTCTGCTCCCCAAAGTGCAGATTATTACAAAATTAATGTGCACAGTGTAATTCACCTCGTATTATATTCATGAAATAATAAATGAGCAAATCATAGCCGGGCAATGATTTCAACTAATGCTTTTATTTAACTGTGGGGAGGAAGCCAACCCAGGAAAATACTGTGTTTCCCCGAAAATAAGACCTAACCGGAAAATAAGCATGATTTTTCAGGATGACATCCCCTGAACATACGCCCTAATGCATCTTTTGGAGAAACCCTAATATAAGACCCGGTCTTATTTTCAGGGAAACACGGTAATAATACTTACGATTTTTGTGTTGTCTTCAGAGTATTTACAATATATCTATATGTCTACAATAGCTTTTGATTCTCAAATACACTTTATGTTACAGTTGTTATCATTCTTTTACAAATTTTATGAATGAGGATCAGACGTTAACTTTTTCCTAAGATCATCGATACAGTATTTGAAAGGCCAGGGATTGAAATGAGACTTTTTAGCTCCTATTTCTACTATGTCAATTGAAGAGAATAAACATCATGGCTGTAGAAAACAGAAAATCTGAATGATTTTCCTTTTATAAGAACATTTGGTTAACTGGATCTCCAGGGGCCCTCACACTAGGAATCAAGTACCACACAGTTAACTAACTCTCTCATGGCAAGGTCACATTCAGGATGACAAATTCCCTGTGACTCTACTGCCAGGAGCATGGAGACCAACAACCTTCCCTGAAGGATGGGTTCATCCCAAGTGTTTCTCTCTGGCTGGGTCAATGTTCTCTTTCTCCCCCTTAAAAGGATACCAGATATGTTTATTACCTAGATTGTGGTGATGATCACACAGGTGTGTACATGTACACAAACTCACCAGATTATATACATGAATTATGTGCAGTTTTTGGTAGACCAATTATACCTCAATAAAGCTGAAATATCCTTTGGAACTTTTAACTTTTCAATAATTTTATTAAAATAATAAATTGAAAATGTTGAAAATATACAGGAATTAAAACATTGGGAGAAAAAAAGACTATACAAAGTATCTGATGTGAGAACAGTTGAGATGCATAACTACTTGCAGAGAGTTGGTCTCTACTAGAATATTTGTTCGACATCATAGAGATGTCAGTCTCACTGAAATGTCAATTTCATTGTCAACCTTAGTGTCACACGGAAAATTCAGAATTTCTACACGTAATTTGAACAAGGCATACCTTTTCAAATACTTTGTAGTTTTATTAACTGAATAAGTGCCTTTCTATGGTATTTCTTATATACTCCTAGACTTTTAAAACTGGAAACACTTTAAAGACCATTCAGTTACTAGTCCAAATAGGATTTTCTGTTGAGGAAATTGTCACCAGAATCACTGAGACTAGCTCAGGGTCTCACAGAATGTTAATGACAGAACCAAGGCTAGAACGCAATTTTTCTGAACACCATCAAATTGTTTTATCATTAGCTTATGTCACACACACGAGTTTATAACCTAGGGGTCATTTGTCAAGATATAACATTGATATATTAGATTCATATAACTCAGAACATTTTATGGCTAGTCAAGAAAATATTACCAGAAACAAAACAAACAAACAAACCAGTGGAAACAAAGTATCACTAGAACACAGGTTTCTGTCCACAATATTAAGACTTGAATATTCCTTCCAGACACTAATTCTCAAGGGAAGGGAAAGGAAGGGAGAAAATAGAAGGCAAGCAAGAAAATGAGAGGGTATATTGAATTTTTTCTTTAATTCACTGGTTGATTAGAAAAGTACAATTTATGCATGGAAATACGGGAGACCATTTATCCATCATTATCTCTGAGATTATAGAATTTAGTGTAAGATTAGAGGACTGTGACTTCAATGGGAGTTTTTTACTTAGGTGGTAAAGAAATCTTAAGGAAGTGTCTAAGGTTCAAATCTCGTAACAGTGACTGCTCCCAACAATCCTTTATAGATGCCCCATTTTACAGATGAGGAAAGTGAATCAGAAAGTATAAGTATCATGGCACAGGTCACTCAATTAGAATTTAGTGGAGAGAGAGCTACATATCTAAATTCACACAATTTCACATCTGTTTACTAAACCAGCATGCACCCATATGAGAACCCCTGTGAGGGTGCTCTTTGAGTTTGATTTTAAGTATGATGTCATAAATATTTTAAATAACTTTATTTTGAGTTAATTATCTATTTCTTTAATTAAAATCAGAGAGCTGTATTAATACCCTGCTCAACTGTAAAATGTTCCTTGTACCTGTCATCTTTCTCTTTCATCCACACCATTCAGATGTGGCTTCATCATATGAATTTGTTATTAGAATACAGGCTATAGGTAGGGGAATCCTACAGTCCTGTGACAATTCAAATTGTGCAACTGGGGACTTTTTTCACCCCTACTTCTTTTCTTGAGGCCTGTTGACTCAAACTACATGTTTCAGACATTTTGCGGTTTGATGTATGGGGCTAATAATAGGTTCTGACATTTTTTTATTAAATGGTTCTAACTCTAAACATATCAGATATTTTTAAATCCAAATTTTCCTAAAAAACAAAGAAGGCAATTATTACTTAATTTTAAGCAGTTTTTAAACAGCATTTCCAATATCACTTATTTATCTTTCCAGCATACTAATTTTAAAATGTAAATTTGAAATGGAATTTGACCTACAGAACTTCAATTTTTCATTTTGGGTGTCTTTGCATACAGTGAAGTGCAACTGTATTTCATGATAATAAGGGGGGAGGCGGGTGGTAGATGAGGGTAAATGGGATCAAACATATGGTGAGGGAAGAAAAACTGATTCTGGGTGGTGAGTACACAAAGTGATATATGGATGATGTAATACAGAATTGTACACTTGAAACCTATGTAACTTTACTAACAATTGTTACCCCAATCAACTTTAATTTTTTTAAAAAATGTTTATCTTATACTATGGTTACAAATTTGGGTTGATGTTCCACTGCATTCTCTCTGTTGGCACCTAGATCCTTTTAATGTAATTTAAGAGATATGCAAGTATACTGACTCCCTACAATGGAGGAGAGGAAAGGAGAAGAGAGGAGTGAAAATTTTTAAGGCATAGGATATTGCTTTTAGGTGTACTTGGTATATTGTACCTTAATGTATTATATGGCAAATTTCATTCAAGCAATATGCCAATATTTTAGTTTTATTTCAACTAAGAAAAGCAGAAGCGTAGATGTCATCAAAATGGCGGCATAATGTGAGCCTCTGTAAAGCTCCCCTGGGATTTACAACTAATCGAACAACAATAACTCCACAAAGGACTTCCTGCACAGCAGACAGGCAAGAGGAACAGGCCCACTACTGAATTCACCTAAAGGTGGGTGAATCATGCAAACTGGGGAGGAGGGAAGGGAGAAGTGCGGAGATGGAGCCCCACGGGCACAAGATGCAGACCTACCTCAGTGCTCTGAGCTTGCTGCATCCCGGAGCTACCGCAGCTGCGGGAGAGGGAAGAATTCGGACTGCAGGGCTCCGTTTATGGCCCACAGGGCTGAGGGGGCAGCGTATAACACGGCTGAACCCAGCGCTCAGGGCAAAGACCTCGGAGCAAGGACTGAGGGAAGAAGGCTGAAAACGGTGGTTTAAGCCCTCGCTGCCAAGCAGAGAACGGAAGCCTCAGGCATTGAGACTGGCCGCCCCCTCCCCACCCTCCCAGAGCTCGCCCCGCCCCCACCTGCCCGGTTCTAGAAGCAGAACAGTAGCAGTGTCAGATCAAAGAACAGAATATTTGCTGTTCTGAGAACTATGGACAGCAGACTCAGATTCACAGCCCAACTAGTTCCGGCAAAGGGGAGGGAGCAGGACCGGCTGTGGTGGTGGTCGCCGAAATTGCTCAGGGCCACCTCTCACAACTCACGCCGCCCCTGGCCCCACTTATCTGGGTGGATCCCTTCAGGAGTAAACAGAACTGCTGAAACATACGGGCTCTGAATCTGGTGCAGGAAGAGCTTTGAAACTTCAAAACTCTCGGCATACCCACACATACACTGCGCCCTGTGACCCAGGCAAACTATTAACAGAGGAGAAGCCCGTCTCCCAGGGAATCCCCCCATTGTGTGAGAAGCTGGAATAGTGCAGAGAAAACAGCACTAACGTGTGAGACAGAAAAAAAAGGTTGCAGTCGGAGAGAAAATAAAACATTCTACCAACAAGTACTGGAAAACAAAAGAAAGACCTCTTCCTAACAATCTGTTGCAGAAGCCACTCCTGTAGATGTCTAGGAAGAGAAATAATAAATCAGCAATTGCCATGAATAACCAAGGCAACGAGACAGCTCAGAAAGAAAGTGAAAACTCTCCAGAAAAGAAACTTAAAGATATGGAAATATGTGACTTAAATGACAGAGAATTCAAGATTGCAGTTCTGAAAAAACTCAACGAGATGCAAGAAAACACAGAAAGGCAGTTTAATGAACTCAGAAACACAATCAAAGAACAACATGAGCATTTTACGAAAGAGATTGAAATTTAAAAAAGAACCAAATAGAATTTCTGGAGATTAAGTACTCAATAGAAGAAATCAAGAATGAAATAACTAGCTTAGGTTAGTGGAGTTCACCAGATGGAGGAAAGAATCAGTGACATTGAAGATAGAAATCTGGAAATGACACAGATGGAAGAAGAGAGAGACTTGAGACTTAAAAGAAATGAAAGAACTCTACAAGAACTTTCTGACTCCATCAGAAAGAGCATTATAAGAATAACGGGCATAACAAGGAGAAGAAAGAGAGAAGGGAACAGAGAAAATATTCAAACAAATTGTCAATGAGAACTTCCCAAACTTGTGGACAGAACTGGATCCTCGAATCCAAGAAGCAAATGGAACACCTAATTACCTCAATCCCAACAGGTCTTCTCCAAGGCACATTGTATTGAAGCAGTCTAAAATCAAGGACAAAGAAAGAATCCTTAAGGCAGCTAGGGAAAAGAAGACGGTAACCTAAAGGAAAGCCCATTAGATTATAATCAGATTTTTCAGCAGAAACTCTACAAGCCAGGAGGGAGTGGAAACAAATATTCAAACTATTGAAAGAGAGAAATTATGAGCCAAGAATAATATATCCAGCAAAGATATCCTTTAGATATGAAGGAGGAATAAAGACCTTTCCATACATACAGAAGCTGAGGGAATTTTCTAATACACGAACTGCACTACAAGAAATACTAAAGGAGGCTATTCGACCACCATCAACAGGGACAATTTGTGGCAACCAAAACATAAAAAGGGGGAGAGTAAAGGCCTGAACCGGAATATGGCAATGGAGAAAGTAAGCGTGCTGAAGAAAATGGAATACTCTAAATATCAAACTTTCTTTCACATAAACTTAAGGGTAACCACTCAAAAATAATCCAGAACTGAAATATATACTGTAATAAAAGAAGAAACAGAGGGAAACATCATAGAATACCACCACACAGAAATAATAGACAACAACAAAAAGGCAAAGAAACAATGGAGACACAGCCTTACCAGAAAACTAAACTTAGAATGACAGGAAACCCTCACATATCAATAATCACCCTAAATGTAAATGGATTGAATTCACCAATAAAAAGGCACAGAGTAGCAGATTGGGTCAAAAAACTAAACCCATCCATATGCTGTCTCCAAGAGACACATTTCAGCTACAAGGACAAGCATAGACTCAAAGTGGAAGGGTGGAAATTGACACTCCAAGCAAATGGTACCCAGAGAAAATCAGGTGTAGCCATAATGATATCAGATGAAACAGACTTCAGGGTGAAAAAGATAACAAGAGACAAAGATGGACATTTCATTATGGTAAAGGGGACTATACAACAAGAAGACATAACAGTCATCAATATGTATGCCCCCAATCAGGGAGCACTGAAATATACCAAGCAACTACTAACAGAACTAAAGGGGGATATTGACCAAAACAAAATTATACCAGGGGACTTAAATACATCATTGACAGCTATGGATAGATCATCCAAACAGAAAATAAATAACGAAATAGCAGCCCTAAATGACACATTAGATGAAATGGACATAATTGATATATATAGAGCACTTCATCCTAAAACATCAGACTATACATTCTTTTCTACTGTACATGGAACATTCTCAAGGATAGACCATATATTGTGACATAAAATCAATCTCAGCAAATTTAAGAAGATTGAAATCATACCAAGCATATTCTCTGATCACAAGTCTTTGAAATTGGATATCAACTGCAAAAGGAAAGCAGGATAAAACACAAATACATGGAGATTAAACAGCATACTTTTAAAGAACGACCGGGTCAAAGAAGAAATTCGAGGAGAGGTCAAAAGATACATAGAAACAAATGATAATGAAAATACATCCTACCAAAATTTTTGGGATGCAGCGAAAGCAGTTTTAAGAGGGAAATTTATACCATTACAGGCCTATCTCAAGAAACAAGAAAAATCCCAAATAAATAACCTCATGTTACACCTTAAAGAACTAAAAAAAGAAGAACAAGTGAAACCCAATGTCAGCAGAAGAAAGGAAATAACAATAATCAGAGCAGAACTAAATAAAACAGAGAACAAAAAGGCAATAGACAAAATTAATGTGACAAAGAGCTGGTTCTTTGAAAAGATGAACAAAATTGACAAACCCTTGGCTAGACTCACTAAGATAAAAAGAGAGAAGACACTAATTAACAAAATCAGAAATGAAAAAGGAGAAGTTATCACGGACACCACAGAAATACAAAGGATCATCCAAGAATACTGTGACTATATTCCACCAAAGGACTATATGCCACCAAATTCAATAACCTAGAAGAAATGGACAAGTTCTTAGAAACATATAGCCTTCCAAGGCTGAACCATGAAGAACTGGAAAATCTAAACAGACTGATCACCAGTAACAAAATTGAATCAGTCATCCAAAACCTTCCCAAAAGCAAAAATATGGGACCAGATGGCTTCACTAGTGAATTCTACAGAACCTTCAAAGAGGATCTAATACCAATCCTGCTCAAACTCTTCCAAAAATTTGAAGAAGAGGCAGTACTCCCTAACTCATTTTATGAGGCCAACATTACCCTGATACCAAAACCTGATAAGGACAACACAAAAAAGAAAACTACAGACCAATATCTCTGATGAATACAGATGCAAAAATCCTAAACAAAATTCTAGCAAATCGAATACAACAATGCATTAAAAAGATTATTCATCACGACCAAGTGGGGTTCATCCCCGGGCACAAGGATGGTTCAATATCTGCAATTCCATCAATGTGATACATCACATAAACAAAATAAAGGACAAAAATCATATGATTATATCAATTGATGCAGAAAAAGCATTTAACAAGATACAACATCCATTTATGATTAAAACACTTAGTAAAATAGGTGTAGAAGGAAAATACGTTAACATAATATATGCCATATATGACTAGCCCTCAGCTAATCTCATAATTAATGTTGAAAAACTGAAGCCCTTTGCTCTATGTCCAGGAACATGACAGGGCTGTCCCCTATCACGTCTGCTTTTCAACATAGTGTTGGAAGTCCTTGCAATCAGGCAAGAGAAAGAAATAAAAGGCATCCAAATTGGGAATGAAGAAGTTAAATTGTCACTTTTTGCAGATGACATGATGCTATATATAGAAAACCCTAAAGACTCCACAAAAAGCTGTTAGAAACAATCAACGAATACAGTAAAGTTGCTGGCTACAAAATCAACCTACAAAAGTCCATTGCATTCCTATATACTAACAATGAAATCTCAGGAAAAGAAATACAAAAAACAATTCCTTTTGCAATTGCAGCAAAAAGAATAAAATACCTAGGAATAAACTTAACCAAAGATGTGAAGGACCTATATGCTGAAAACTATAAGACATTTTTGAAAGAAATTGAAGAAGACAAAAAGAAATGGAAAAACATTCTGTGCTCATGGATTGGAAGAATCAACATAGTTAAAATGGCCATATTACCCAAAGCAATATACAGATTTAATGCAATCCCCATCAAAATCACATTTTTTAAAGAAATAGAACTTTTGGCATTTTTTAAAGAAATAGAACAAAAAATCATCAGATTTGTTTGGAACCACAAAAGACCCCAAATAGCCAAAGCAATCTTAAGAACAAAGAACAATACTGGAGGTACCACACTCCCTGACTTTAGCTTGTGCTACAGGCCTACAATAATCAAAACAGCATGGTATTGGCAGAAAAATACCAGACACATAGACCAATGGAATAGAATTGAGAAACCAGAAATAAAACCACCTAAATATGGACAGATAATTTTTGACAAAGAAGCTAAAAACATACAATGGAGGAAAGACAGCCTTTTCAATAAATGGTGCTGGGAGAATTGGATAGCCACGTGCAAAAGAATGAAACAGGACTGCTATCTGTCACCATGTACCAAAATTAATTCAAAATGGATCAAAGACTTAAGCATAAGACCTGACACAATAAACTGCATAGAAGAAAACATAGGTACTAAACTTATGGACCTTGGGTTCAAAGAGCATTTTATGAATTTGACTCCAAAGGCAATGGAAGTAAAAGCTAAAATAAACAAATGGGACTATATGAAACTTAAAAGCTTCTGCACAGCAAAAGAAACCATCGACAAAATAAAGAGGCAACCAACTGAATGGGAGAAGATTTTTGCAAACAGTGCCTCCGATAAGGGGCTAATATCCAAAATATACAAGGAACTCATGAAACTCAACAACAAAAAAACAAACAACCCAATTGAAAAATGGGCAGAGGACGTGAAGAGACACTTCTCCAAAGAGGACATACAAATGGCAAATAGACATATGAAAAAATGCTCAACATCACTAAGCATCAGAGAAATGCAAATAAAAACCACAATGAGATATCAATTCACCCCAGTCAGAACGGCTGTCATCAACAAGACAAATAGTAACAAGTGTTGGAAAGGCTGTGGAGAAAAAGGAACCCTCACCCACTGTTGGTGGGAATGCAGACTGGTGCAGCCGCTATGGAAGGCAGTGTGGAGGTTCCTCAAAAAATTACGAATAGAATTACCATATGACCCAGCAATCCCTCTCCTGGGTATCTACCCAAAAAATCTGAAAACATTTATACATAAAGACACGTGTGCTCCAATGTTCATTGCAGCTCTGTTTACGGAGGCCAAGAGATGGAAACAACCAAAATGTCCTTCGATAGATGAATGGATAAAGAAGTTGTGGTATATATACACAATGGAGTACTATTCGGCAATAAGAAAAGATGATATAGGAACATTTGTGACAACATAGATGATCTTGAGAGTATAATGCAAAGCGAAATAAGTCAGAGAGAAAAATTTGAGAACCATATGATTTCACTGATATGTGGTATATAAACCAAAAACAACAAAAGAACAAGACGAACAAACCAGAAACAAAAACTCATAAACACAGACAATAGTTCAGTCGTTACCAGAGGGTAAGGGGGGAGGGGCTGGTAGATGAGGGTAAGGGGGAACAAACATATGGTGATGGAAGGAGAACTGACTCTGGGTGGTGAACACACAATGGGATTTATAGATGATGTATTACAGAATTGGACACCTGAAATCTATGTAATTGCACACCTGAAACCTATGTAATTTCACTAACGATTGTCACCCCAATAAATTTAATTAAAAAAAGAAGAAAAGCAGAAGCTATTGTCACCGTTGAAGCAGTAGTCTTCTTAAACATCATTTTAAGAATATATTTTTCCATGCCATACATCTGAACAAGAATCTAGTTCATGGTCATGAAGTTCAGGATTTCATAGACTCACAGGTCCTTGACCTGAAAGTGACCTTGAAACCATGCACATCTCCTGTCTTTAGGCAAAGATGGTGATACCATGTCCATATTAGAGAGAACACAAGTAAATAATCATGCACGTAAGTGGCTTTTACAGGTTCCCCAAATTACTCTCTTCCACCTGACTTGTCTATGTGAATTAAGAGGTGTAATGTCAGAAAACCATTAGTTTTAGTGGAAGTCAATAAAAATGTATATTTTCAGCATGAAAGGAGCATATGCTTTAACTCTGGATTTGCAGAATTGAATTCCTATGTGTTAAATGGCATGTCCAAAATTATATAGGATAAGAAATAAAACCAAGGTTTCTTGATTTCCACTGGTTGTTTTTTCCTTAACTTACTCTACTTATAAATTGAAATGGGATTTGCAGCAATGTGGATAGAGGTGGATGGGTTTGATGTTTTTTGAGTTCTGTGTCTCTAAATACAGTGATTTCTTTCTGATTTCTCCAGCATATATATTGTCTATTTCATTCATGAACCACCTATTTTTTCCTAAGTTGTTTTTTTTATGGCTGTGTCCTGACTTTCAAAGTAGAAGGTGAGTATTTAAGTCTACACACAGCGTATTAAATCTACTCAAATTACTCCCAGGTACTTATACTTTGTGCATAATAACACCTAAAATAGGTTTTATTGATTAAGAAGTTGATAAAAAGTCTTTACATATGATACTTAATTTAGAACAAGATATTCGATTATCAAACTATTTAGATTTAGTACCCTTTAAAAATACTAAAGTGAGAATAAGGAATTAAAAAAAATCAGAAGTTATTTTGCTTAACCAAGTCATTTGCAAAAAAATTTCTCTCATGTGATTATAAATCATTTTGTAATGATTTGTATTTCTGAGTATTTTTGATTAAAATTTATCTTTATGATAGTAAACAGTGGGTTGCAAAAAAAAAGTCAATGATATAAACTAAAATACTGGCTATCTAGAACTCTCAGAGAATCATCTTTTAGCCTAACAGCTTTCTAAATAATAGTTTACCCCTTATAAGCAACATTTCAGAAAATTATTTGAATTAAAACATTTAAAATACATCGTACATTGCTTGATATTCTAAAACAGAGGAATTCTAAATGGAATTTAGCATTCTTACTCAAAGGTCTAGAAAACTTCATTTTTAGTGATTATTTCTGTATTTCATAATTCTTTTCTTGAACTAAGATGTTAGCTGTCACTTGCTGTGGTCAATGTAATTATCCTTAGAAGTATATTTCCTCTCTTTCATTTCTTGAATCTAAGACCCAGTTAATTTACCAGACTTGTTAGAATTGTGTGTAGAGTGTATACAAATAGGCCCTGAAACCTGAGGGCTTTTCTTTTAAGTAGTAAACGAATTTTAATTCCTGGACTTTGTGAGTTGAATTTGTCTACTAGGTGACCAGTTTTACCTAGATTTATCACTCTTATCTGTGTTCCAGATATAAGAGGTTGATGGATTATCAACTTTCAGGATAACTGAACTATAGATCTGTCGGATCCCCAGTGTTTTCACTTAAATACATCCTGCCTACCTGATAAAATATCTGTTTCTACTGTAGTCTAAAAGTCACTCCGTATGCTGTATTCTGATATTGGCTGTATTAGCAAATAGAGGTGCACTAAGGAGTGTGGGTGTATTCTCATGGGTCTTGGTTAATTGCAAGTAATACCAACAACTCACCAGCTCAAACAGTTATCACCTTTACAAAATCACCCTATCGATGCTGCCCAATTTCTGATAACACACTTGTCTTCAACTTTTCCCAAACACTCCAACTTCTCAATCTCCTTCATCCAATAAGCCCTACCTACCTTCTTGTTTCACTGCATGTTGGTAGGATGGTTGCTGTCAGCTTAAACATTTTCTCAACTCCACCCTTGTATGGTCAGTCCGTAAGGGCTGATGGAATGGGTTTTTGTTTGTTTTTTGGGAGATTTATATATTATAGAACTATTGCTATGTTATATATGGTATAAGGTATGGTTCACCTTTTTTGCACATGGATACCCAATTTTTCCAGTACTGCATACTGAAAACCTCTTCTTTCTTCACTGAATTGACTTTGCACAGTTGTCAGAGATCAGTTGTCTTTATATGGATGAGCGTATTTCTTACCTATCTGCTCTGCTCCATGAGCTAGCAGTCTGTCAAAATACCAGGATTGTGCCAGTCAGTTTTTAATGAATGCAACAGTATCTCACAAGCTCAAAGCAGTGATTCTCTTCTCACACAGATTATCCCAATAAACTTGTTTGGAAGCACTACCTTTAATTATTGGCCCCAGGGTCTGGATTTGTAAAGGTTGTTTATATATTAAGTGCCTTATGTTGCTGGCACTCAGGGCTTCCCTCAAAAAGTCCGATGTGCCTCCTTTCTCTCCATCTCTCCTCTGGGCACAAGTATGGAAACTTGTGTTGCGAGAAGGAAGTGTGGGAATTTTAGCTACAGGTAAATGCTTATATTCTTTCAATCCCTTCAAAGTTCAGTGGGAGTTGAAGTTGGCTGCTTAAGTGCGGTTGAGGAGCTGGAAGGAGATTTGGAATAACATTGTTTACCACGTACCAGACCATGGCAGAATGTCAGGGTCTCAAATCATGTTTAAAGATGTGCTGCCTTTGGAATATCATTCACAGGAAAGTTCTGACCACTGTATTTTCTAAAGAAAAGCCAATTATATTCCATGCATAATGTTTTTATGAACATTAATATGTGCATATATTACAGCTTATATCTATTAATTTAGCATGCATTTGTGAAGGTTGTTTATATATTAAGTGCTTTATGTTGCTGGCACTCAAAAAGTGGCAGCAATTCTTTTTGAGGGTGCCCCTCAAAAAGTCCTATGCTCCTCCTTTCTCTAACGTGTATGTTTAGTCATTCTCAAATTTGTTAATTCAGGAATGATTAAACACAAAGAGAATCTAGAAAAGTACATTCAACACTAAATATAAATTCTAAATCTTGTAACAAATGATATACCAAATTGCATAGCCCCTCTTCCCCCTAAATTCCAGTTCTTGTCTTTTCTGTTCAGCTATTTCTATTAAACTATTTTTCTACTTATATTAAACTAGTTCTAATAAAACTTCTAGGTGTCTTGGGGAAAACACTGTACTTTGAAAGGACCAAATAAAAATAAGCATACAGTATTAGATCAAGCAATATTTGTAACGCAAAGAGATTGTGGAATGATACTCTTGACAATAAAAGCAGTAAGGACCAGGATCATTAAATGACTTGATAAAGGACACATATTGCTAATAAATTGCTGGGACTGGTAGTCCCACTTCCACACCAATTTTGTCACCTTTGCAAATGAAGACAATGAGTAATTGTTAAAAACCAATGTGTCAAAAGGACTCTACGTAATACGTAGGATTGCAAGGATTAGTAAGACTCTATTTCCCTCAAGAAGTTAGGCGTGAAAAGGTGTTGTACACATAAATATAGAGCGTATATGGTAGGGTGTTTGAGGTCTGAACAAGGGCCACAAATTAAACTGAGTTCCACTAATGGGAGGAGAAGGAAAGGAAGAGAAAGAGGAAGAAGAAGGATGAGGGAGAAATAAAAAGCAGGATCGTTTCAGGATGAGCCAAGTAGAGGCCCTTGAGATAATTCTTGAAAGTGGGAATTTAAAAGCTGAGAGTAGAGAAGGGAAAGGATCAGAAAAACACTCCTGCTGGAGAGAAAACGTGTGTAAAGATGGGGACGCAAGTGTCCAATGGCGAGGCCCCTATTTCCCTCTACCCATGGCCTCCATGCTGAGACCTGCATTCCCCTGCAATTTTATACTTTGTGAAGACGAAGACTTGCTCAATTCCATGGAAGGACTATCACTGATACAGCGTAAAGCACGTCCTCAAGCCAACATCTGCACCTTCAGAGAGGGTCATCTTTGCACGCATCATTCCTTTGCAATCAATTTGTGACTGAGAGGGGGAAAAAAAACTACTAACTTTGTTTAGTGATCAGCATTCGTGAGAAACAAGCTTTGTGTACCATTCCAACACTTTTCTTTCTATACTCTTCTTTAAATAAAGGTGGAGAAAGCTTTTCACAAACGTAATCCAAATCCCAGCCCTCATAATATTAACGTTATGGCCTGGCTACTTTCCAGCTTCTCCAGGATAGAAAAAAAGCACCCTCCGATTTAATAACTAAATTAATTTTTTCTTCCCACAACAGCATGTGCAATTATTAATGTCAAAAAGATCTTGGCAGCCTCTTGCACTGGTAAATAGAACGTTGCATTCTCATCATATGATTAATTAACGTTCCTGATTCAAGGAGATAGGAAATCGCTTTACATTCCTTGTGTTATTGAATAACCTAATATGCATTTTGTTCCAGCACTTTTTGCATCCATGCAGTTATATCGCAAGTAATAAGCCAGAGAAGCCTAACTTTATGCTGAAGCACTGTGTGAGTTAGAGAATAAAAAACTCGAAGATCTGCATGAATGGGGGAGGGAAGACAAGGAACCTGGATGAAAAGAAAGGAAAAAAAGGAGGAAGGACATTTGTATCAGCCGATTGATCGATTGTGTCAGAGAATATTTTGCTCCTTGCTTGCCCGTGGTTTTCAGCCATATTTAGTGATTTCTTAATGACCTGTTTCCTTACTTGCAAGTCAGAAATGATAAAAATAAACACAGTAACAAACAAGAATGCTCGACCCCTGGAAGTTACAGTCAATTGGCCCCTGTATCAATTATCAGGAAATGGTTTTCCTTGGGTTTCACGCCACATAAGCAATTCTCCAGGTTCAAGCAAGTACAAACATGACACTTGCAGGATACAAAAGGGAGACATTATGGAAACTGCATTTGTCTCTCATTTATATTCTGGACCCAGTGAGAAAGAGGGGACATTATTTCTTCTAAAGTTGTCTCAAGTGTTACAAAACAGACAAAAAAAGACCAATTTATACCACACTTCCTCTGTGCTTTTTTTCCCCTTAAAATTGAGTATTGAATTATTGAATTTACACATGCCCTCCCAAAAGGAGCAAATCTCTCATAGCTAACTACTGTGGTTCCCCAAAAATAAAGACCATGTCTTATATTAATTTTTGCTCCAAAAGATGCATTAAGGCTTATGTTCAGGGTATGCCAGCTGGAAAAATCATGCTAGGGCTTATTTTCCAGTTAGGTCTTATTTTCAGGGAAACACAGTAACAGGATAAGCCATTCAAATAGAAAACAAGCACATTTTCCAAGAAACCTATTCTCCACATCATTAGAGAGAGCTGAGATTTCATCCTTTCAAACCACCTGCAAGATTGTAAGAGCATCTACGCTCAAGAGCAGTACTGGGTCCCCTAGTTAAGAGCTCATCAGGCACAGAAAACAGCCTCATTATGTCCGATGACTAATTCTCCCTGCAAAAGGTGAATATGGAGAGAAATTCAAGGAGAATGACAAATCTTTCCACAAAGAGAAACTGAAAAAAAAAAAAAAGATTAGAAAATTGCGAGGAATTAGTAACCAACACATGTAACGTTAAAGAAAGAAAATGCATTTCTCTATTTTTAAACCACTTTCCTAGTCTGTCTCCCACATCACAGAATCATTTTAAGTTTGCTTTTTTACCAAATAAAGATGCTTTCATATGGAAGAAAAGACCCATATATAAGTAATATGAAGAGAATAGAAATTGACACTCTTGAATAATTCAGGGGTCTGCTGAAAAGATTTTTAAAATTCTACTTTTACAAAACCTCAATATTTAGAACCTTAATGGTTGCTTTCTAGCTGAACTCCTAGAGTACTGATGAGGATTATTGAATTGAGCGGAGGTAATTGGTAACAGTCACGGAAGAGCAAACCGATGCTGGGTAAAACAAAGTGACAGTCTCAGTGTTTCCCCTTCATTTCTTGGGTAAGTTATGCCCAGTGAAAGCACAGACTTGGAACCACATGGACCTCACTGAAATACCATGTTTCTCAATCCTCAAGTACAGTTTGCTTTTTATTTATATTTTCTTCTAATCTCCACATAGTTTGTTTCCCTTTCTCCCTAAATATGGAGCTTTGTGTCTTTGTCTACCTTCTGAAATCTCTAATGCATTTTATACTCAGTGAATTTTAATTAAATATAGAGGTAAAAATATAATGCAGAAACTAGTACTTATTTTCTACAACTTTCTTTAAATTTACACGGCTTTTTGAATGTCAGTCAAAACTGGTAATTCTGATATTGTCTTGGGCTGGGTCAGGAAATTTGATGTCTACTCTAAATTCGAACCCAGAATTACTGTGTGGTGTGAGCAAAATCTTAACTATTTTTGACTCACTTTCTCCCTATTACAGAAAGTAGCTCTTACTTCACAGGAAAGCCTAAAACGCAAGCACGATGATAGATGCGGTTTGTTTTTATTTTTCCCTGGAGAAATAAGGTGTCATATTCAAAGCATCATTATTATTCATGCTTGTGAAAACTATAATGATTGTAGGAAATATTATATGTAGATTTTTCTTCAATTTTTACCAAAAAGACCTTTAAACTAAGATTATAGGCTGTCAAATAATTAAAATCCAAAATGCAAGTAATGTCTACATCCAGATTTGTGAAGTGATTGGTTGTTTTTCTCCTCTAGAAAAATGCCTTCAATTTTAAATATACAATGTTGGTATTAACGAAGTATGTTAAATGATAAGGTATCTTATTATGGATCGAAAGTTCTGAAAATAAAGTTTCATTAAACAGAATTAGTCATATTTGTAGTATGAAACTTGGGTTTGGATGTAGTTCTCAGTCAGCCAAAAAGTTCAGGATTCACTAAAGAAAGCAATAAAAAAAATAAAAACCCACCATGGAAAAGTCTGCTCCCTTTAGTATGCAGAAAGCACATGCTCGAAGTGGCTTCACCTGCCAGTTGTGATTAATTTGCTATTTCTTACAACGTCTCACTTTGATTATTAATGATAATGATTTGATTTATGAGTTCTGTTCACTGAATATTCTCAATTTCCCAAGATGTACTCTTTTGGGGGAAGAAAAAAAAAGGAGAAGAAAAAAAAAAGACTCTTGGGCAGATAGCGTCTCAGGTAATGGAATGTGGCATCATTTACCTCTAGACACTGGCTCAAATCTATCTCCCACGTTTTCCTAAGGTGCGCAGGAAACTGGAAAGGCCAGGCAGAGATACTGTGTATAATGAATGAGAGAGGGATATCACGATGCCACCTCTGTTCTGAGGTTTTGTCT
The DNA here is from genome assembly GCF_004115265.2 of Rhinolophus ferrumequinum. Lineage (NCBI taxonomy): Eukaryota > Metazoa > Chordata > Mammalia > Chiroptera > Rhinolophidae > Rhinolophus > Rhinolophus ferrumequinum. Next base: position 14,232,893 of record NW_022680355.1, on the reverse strand, counting down.
CTTTCTGTGTTGTGGGAATGAGAACATCGGGGACCAGGGCTTCTGGATTTTGAGGCTTTTCTCTGTGCAGAATTATATAGCGTGTAAACCCTGTGACATGAATTACATATTAGCGTATTGTCACCCATGCATATATTAAGGAGCTGAGATTTTTAAGATGGCATGAAAAGATGCTCGTTCTCAGAACAGAATTATAGAGAATTAAGGCAATTAGAGCTCTGAGGGCCAACACATGGTGTTGTTAGAATATCACATTCTCTACCAGCTGACCTCCTCATTGATCATAGAAAAGAATACTCAGTAGAAATTAATTTGGTACTTTTCATAGATGCAAGTAGAACTCAGGAATAATTGATTTTTAGAGGGTGAAAATTACAAAGGCTTCTCATCTTCCTAAAGAAATATCTTCTAGGAAAATAAGTCTAAGAAAAGAAAATAATGTAATCATCTCTGCCCAGGTCATACCCTTCCTGGGAGTCTGAGGATCTGGAAAGATTTCAGAGTCTTCAGCATCCCTCAGTAAACTACCCACTTAGAGCCTCCAGTTTAGAGTTTATGAGCCTCCAGTCCCACTAAGTTTCTTGGTACAAGCATTGATAATAGCTAATCTCATTATTAAGAGTTTTCCATGGTCTGTACACCTTAGACATGTGATCTCATTTAGTCATCACAGCAAAATGATGAGATGGTTCCTATTATCCTCACTTACAGATGAGGAAAGTAAGGCTCAGAGACATTAAGTCACTGCCCCAAGTCACACAGCAAGGACAGGATATTGGCTGAGGCAACTGGATGCCACAGCACTATCAGATATCTTGCCTCTCTATCCCTTTTACTAACATGGTCCCAACTCCACACTCTAACACCATGTTTTGTCAGAAATGAATTCTACCTCATGCTGACCAGAGGAAAAATCAGTAGAGCTCACTCTGACCGAGGGGGTAGCTGAGCCGTTGGTCAAAAACAGAACAGAGGCTACTTGTAGCGGCTTGTGTGAGTCGACTGAGGTTCCTCGGTCCTAGAAAAGGATGTCTACAACTCTGTAGGAATCTCCTCTCTTACCCATGTCTAGAAGTTCTGTGCCTAGAACCAGCTGAAGTGTTTCCATTAAGAAATAAAAACCGGGTTTACAACCGCCCGAGCACTGGTCTCCCCTGCAGCGGGTGTTTAAAATTCAGAGACCATCACCACTCTCTCAGAGACCCCCATTTGTTAACCCCAAATGAGCATTTTAAACAGGTGTCCGCTGAGTTGGGCTTCTTTCGTTCAGTGAAATAGAGCCCCTGGAAGGCTCTGCAGAGCATCCCCTCAGCCCCTCCTTGCAGGCTATCTCCTACTTCTCGGAGGAAGGAGACTGCCTAACAGGTAGTGTTTCCAGGACTCCTTCATCCATGTGGACTCTCACAGGGCAGTCTCACCTACTCTTGCTGGCTTCAGCTGCCTGTGGATGTGTTGGTGATTTCCAAATTTATCCCTTCATTCTAGATCTCTGACTCAGTTCCTTCAGATTCAGATTCATATGCAGCTGCCACGTGGGCAACGTCACGTGGGGGTCCCTTCAGTATCCAACTTCACTTGGGTGTCACCAGAATCTCACAGACCACATTCCCCAAAGGCATACCTTTCTTCCTCAATCTCTTTTCCCTACTGTATTCCATTTTGTTGTATCCTTATGCACCCCTTTCCTATCTAGAAATATGAATATCTTGGTGTCCTTTCCCTTGTCACCTACATGAAATTAGTCATACTTATGCTAATGAATTTACTTTCTAAATAGTTTTCAAAGCTATTTCATCCGCTCCATTTGGACAACTAATGATGCAAGTCAGGTTCCCGTAACCTATTGCCTGAATTATAATGACAGACTCTTCACTGGTCTACCTAACTTCATCCTAGTCACCCTTAAAACCATCCTCCTTAGTGTCACCAAGGGGACCTAAGGCGTTCCCTTCTTAACATCTTCCCAAGTCTCTCAAATCCTTACGCATAAAATTTGACCCCACCTTCTTCTCTGGTCTAATCTTGTGACAATCCCTTCTTACACACTCTACTAATGAATTCAACAGTTGGGTGTATTATGTTCCATGCCTTCACTGAAGTGATTGCCTCTGCCTAGAAGATTCTTCCAACCTTAGCCCTCTTGCTATTTCCTGCTTACCCATCTATAATGCCCTCAATGGAAGAGACCTTAAAGCAGTAGGTAGCAGTTTGGATTCAAATTATCCTGAGTTGGAGTGTCAGTTCTGCCTTTTGTTGTTTTTTATATTTTGTTTTGTTTTGTTGTGTTGTGTTTTTTTTAATTAAAGTTTATTGGGGTGACAATTGCTAGTACAGTTACATAGATTTCAGGTGAACAATTCTGTATTACATCATCTATAAATCCCATTGTGTGTTCACCACCCAGAGTCAGTTCTCCTTCTATCACCATATGTTTGATCCCTTTTACCCTCATTTACCTTTTGTAATGGTGGGACTTTATTTAGTTTACCTCACTGTGTTATGAAAATGAAATATAATATGGCTGAAATATATAATATGGCATCTGTCTCTGCCTCATTGTGTGAATTTAGGCAGGACACTCATCTCTTGGTGCCACCATTTCTATGTCTGTAATTTAAGTGATTTGAAGTAGATTTAGTGGTTCTCTGAACTCTTGTGTTATACAGCCAATGAGTACTTAGTCATTAACTGATATTTTTGTGTTTAGATTTACCCTTTTGTAAGGCACTTTCATAGCCATCTCCTTATAATGACCCTGTTAAGTACATTTCCCATTTTACAAAAGTTTTACAAACAACTAGTTTTAGGTAACAGGACCAATAAGTGTGACTAAGTTTACTTACAGACCCACAGGAGAATTCTGTGCTTTTGATCCCTAGCTCACTGCTTCTACACAGGGCATGACAACGGACTCATTGGTCACCATGGAGAACTCATGTGCCGAATCTAATGCTCTGAAACTAAAGGAAAACAAAACAAATAAAATAGTTTATTACATATTATATTTCATGTAATGTGCATTGCATATGTATTATTTATTATATTACATGTAACATATTACATGTATATAATTTATTACACATATAATATTTAAAGTATCTTAAACCACAATAGGCTTCTTTTGTTCTCACATCAAAAACAAGAGTAAATATTCAGATGATGTTGTTTCTTCCGTGGTCTTCGGTGCAAGATAGCTACTGTAAAGTCATTCCTTATATTCCCGCCTCAGCCTGCATTATAAATAGTTAGAATAGCTAGATACCTTCAGGAAAGATTTGGAAGGACTCCAGGAACATACCTGTTTTAGATGGGTTCTCTGAATTTACACCTGAGACACACAGGTAAGTTACCTGGGCTCATAGGCTGGCCTTAGGTCAAGTGACCCCGCCGTCCACAGGAGAATGCCGAGAGAGAGGCAAGAAGTGCAAGGACAGTGCAGAGCAGTTTGCACCGCCAGGCCTCACACGGGCTGGAGCATTGATCAGCATATAACAATGACGTTAGCAGACTGTATATGTCTCCGTTCTCCATTACACCTTCTCTCTCTACCTGCTTCAACAACCCTGTTACTCTCTGTAGTATATTCGTATGGAAGGACTGCGCTTCAATCAGCGTTCGCGTACCAGGCTGATGGCCAGATTACAGAAGGCTGCGTTGGGGACAGAGGCCAGTCCCTGGACAGATAAAGACTGCCAGGTCACCTGACCATAGTGCACATCCAGTCACTCCGGCCACTTTGTTCTTAAGGAGGCTCACGGGGACAAACACTGAGAGCTTCCAGTATTGCTCTCCAGTTAGAATTAGGTTTGGTTTCATACCACAGAAAACCTAAAAGAAAAATGGCTTAAAGTTCCCTGAGTTTCTTACTCCAGACTCCTTTGAGTCCTAGTAATAGGATGTAGAAAAGGGTGTATTTCAAACACATGCCCCTGCCTCCCTCTTGCCCCTTTCAGGAGACATGCCTGGGTGTCCTGCACACTTCTGCTTATATCTTGTTAGCAGAATGTAGTCATCTTGTTGGAAAGGAGACTAAGAAACATAGAGTTTGCCAGCGTTTGCCAAAGTCAGGATTGTTCACGAATGTGGAAGAATGGATAGTTCTCTAGAGAACGAGCCAACTTTGGTCTATCAGTATAGGCCTAACGCCCCCTAATTCATTTCCATTTGGCACCTCAATTTCTCATATAACTTAGAGTGGAAAACAAGTTTAAAACTCAGATTTTACCTTTCAGAGATATCAAACTAAGCAAAATTCCAGCACAAGAACTTGAACTCAGTTTATTTGACTAGCTAGCCATTCCTTTAACTCTCTTCTGAAACAATAGGCCACAAGGTAGATGAAAAGTCAGGGACCTCCAAAAGCTTACAGTCAAGTAGAGGCTCAAACAAGCAGTTTAACAACATCGGGCTGTCCGACAGCAGGCAACTGCAATTGACCTCTGAATCCTACGTAAAACAAGGATAATTACATCAATATCATTTGGTTTTGTTGTGAAGCCCCAGGTACATAATGCCTAACATCGTGTTGAGCACAGAACTTATTCTTCTAGCTGAATTTGAAACACTGCCTAAGATGAACTGTAGGCAAAATGGTGCGGGAAGCTAATTTTGTCACCAGGGTCCTAATCTCTCATGTACCACCGTGTTTCCCTGCAAATAAGACCTAGTCGGACAATCAGCTCTAATGCGTCTTTTGGAGCAAAAATTAATATAAGACCCGATATTATATTATATTATATTATATTATATTATATTATATTATAAGACCGGGTCTTATAGTAAAATAAGAGTCGGTCTTATATTGGTTTTTGCTCCAAAAGATGCATTAGAGCTGATTGTACGGCTCGGTCTTATTTTCGGAGAAACAGGGCATTTTCCAGATACCTCCCCTTCTTTATCTCATTTTTAGTTGACAGATTACAGTGCCTCTGGCAGACCAGAAGTCCCTCCTAGATCTGTTCTCAGGGCAGTACCATAATTCTGGGCTTCAAATGTGCCATTCCCTCTTTTCAGTACCAACAACTTGGATCTCATATTTTAGGGAATTTTAACACATTATTCAACTATAGAAGGGGTAAATTCCCTATGGCAAAATTATCATTGTGTATAACATTTTTTCTATAGCTGTTGTATTCATGTTTTAACTTAGAACAAATCCTGTGAGCCAAAAGAGATATGTCTATTGGATGGTTTAATTTCAGGCATCAACAATATAAGGAGAACATTTTCAATATGGTACCTTTGCAACCCCTTTAAATTTCTTCATATAGTTATATATTGTTCTTTCAACTTTATTAAAGTATATTTAATAGACAGAAAGTCAGACATATTTCACATATAAATTTTGATGAGGTTGGACATATGTATGTACCTGTGGTATTAGGTACATACCACAAGCAAGGTGATAAACGTATCCATTAACTCCAAAAGAGTTCTTGTGTGCCCCTGAATATTTAAAAAAGTTTAACTATTACTATTTAAATTCATTTTCTTGAGCCCTCCACTGGCTATTGAGGTATTCTTTCCTCCAAAAAATATAAGCTTGACAGGAAAGGATATCAAGGGAAGGAAAAGGTAAAGACTGTTTGGCTTTTATTATTATTATTATTATTATTACTAGCATTATTATTATTATTTTGCTTCTACCTTCTAGCTCTTACATTTCCAGATATATGTAGAAATGTTGCCAAACTCTCAAATCATGCCAGTCAAGAAAGACTATTATGCTTTGTAATTAATTATATATATGGCTCATAATCAATGTTCCAGGTCCCCAGTTATATTGTACCCCCAATCTGGGGTCAGTTAGTTTCATTTAACAGCTCAAGCAGAGAAATTAAAACTGTAGGAACATAATCTCAGGTAGGGATAGCAGGTGTCTCTGGGCTCAACATACGACTACCGTGGAAGGTCACTTCCTGACCTTTTCCTTTGGATAAAGTCCCTTCCAGATTTCATTACTATCATGGTTTCCAACAACCATTTTAACATTGTTTTGTATAAAAGTAGATGAAAATATTCGTATTAGAAGTATGATTTCACAAGCATGCATGTTTGTTGTAAAAATGCTAACAGTGTGGCTGACAGAATAATGTTTCTGTCTGAAATGAACTTATATGTGCTTTGGTAGAAAACCAGGAACTGCCTTGCTGTATTCTTCCACTTCCATCACGGCATCCCTTTAATTAACTCTGAGGAGGGAAACTAACACAACCTGGTCCGGGGGCAGGAGGCACTTACGACCCAGGAGAATCATTCAGAAGTTTCCAGAAAGACATCTGTCACATTTTTGTTTAATTCATGGTATACGCATATCTTTACACACCAGTGGGTTTCACTATATTGGAACACACATTGTTGGAGAAAATATTACGGTATAAGGACAAAATCTTTGATTAATACGAGGTACCTTATAAGACACGAATTCTGTTTCTTGTCCAATCATAAGCTAAGGACATAAACACAAAGCAGAGATGTTTTTTGTTTTTCGTTTTTTTTTTTTCCAATCTGTTGAAGTGAAATCAAAGGGAGTTTTTGAAGGGCAAACTCTCGTTGCTGTATACTGGGAATCAAGCCCTCGCTACATTTAATGGGTGTTCCATGCCAAGTTCCCCAACCCCTGGGGGTGAAAATTTCCCCTAAAAAGACCTGGAAGGAATTCAAGGTTGCTAAAGGCTGGAATAAAACTTTACTTAATGTGTATTGTACATTTTTATTACCCTGAGATGATATGTTATAATTACCTTCTTAAATCATGTGAGAAAAACTTAAACACATTATTAGCAAATGATAATATTCCCAAGCCAAACCAGTTTGGTGCTGGTCTCTCCAGAGAAGAGAATAGTGGATAGCAAGCAGGTCTGCACAGTAGTAAACACGTCAGGAGTAGGGACACATATTGTGCACCTTCGTTCTGCCAAAGACCACAAGACTTAAACAAATTAGCCTCTGCTGGAGCTATATGGTAAAAAGGCAATAATCCTTTTGAATTGTAACGTGATTTTTTTGATGTTCCATAATTCATTAGCCACAATAGAAATCGATGTTTTCCACAATAAAGTGAATAGAAAAAAATCTTCTGGGAAGAATACTTATTTCAGCTTCTTAGAAAACAAAGTTGACCCATTACCAGAGTTGAAATGGACAGAATCAATTTCTTATGGTGTTTGGACACAAAAGAAACGGAAGTTAATTGGCCTCCTTCCCTTTACCTTGCTTGAGTTCAACCAAACTTAAAATTCCGAAATCCCTCTGAAAAGGAACCAACTTGAAGAATTCCTACATTCAGATACACATTATGAAGTCTTTTAAAGCGAGATGACTTTTGAAAATCATAGAGGTGGAAATACAGCTGGTAAGCAGAAGTGCGTGGATGCTATGTAGGTAGCACTGAACCTCTGTTAGAGGAGGGCTGGAAGGGTGGTTGCTGTCTCCCTTCCTGGAATCCTGCAGGCCGGTGGGTACCCATGGTGCACAGCGGCACAGGCAGATTCTCTCCAGGGACCTCCCCTGGGGATCTGGGAAGGGCTGGCCTCCACCTGGTGGTGATGAACTAGAGGTGGAACCTGGCTCCTGCACTGCTTGAATGAAGATCAAAACAGATTTTGTTTTGGCAAATGTCGTTTAGAAATCAAAACCTCAGAGCATTTAAAATGTACCCCTTAGCGATATATTCAGGGATTTGGACTGGAAGTCATTTTGCAGGAACTTGCAGTATTAAATTTTGGTGGAAAGAAACTGACAAGGTTGATAATGCTAATTGATTACCCAGGAAACTAGAGTGTAGGAGGAGATTTGTATGAAGGTGTGGGAGAAAGAGAAGGGCTTGTGTATTTCTGCCCTCATGGAAGTGACATTGACTGTGTCTACAAAAGTCTAAAGACTATTATGTATATCTGAATATTAGAAATATGAATAACATACACCAGTCATTTCCACTATTTTTGAGTCCTCTGTTTCTCCCAGACTTTTAAAATGGTGTGTAATGAAAGAGATACTGGACCTAGGAATAATGATTATTGACTGGGGATGACATAACCCATACGATAAAGTATATTTTTTAAGTGTAGTGTAAATATTAGAAGTTTCCCAATAGTTCATAGTATAAAAGAAATTGATATTGCAATTTGTGAATCCCTTGGAAAAACACATATGAGAAAATAGTGCTATCACTATTTCTGCATGATTTCAGTAAATAGTAGAAAATATTCCCATTTCAGAACCTTTCCTTTATTCCTTGTAACTTGTGTTCAATTCAGGTTGGTCAGAACTGGCCCCTAAGGTCATCAAAAGAGATAAAATCCGATGCATATCTGTGCAGTGAAGTCCGTGGTGCTTTAATCTCTCAGAAATAGGCAATAAAATATGCTATTATCATAAACTCCCATCTAAACTGTCAATAATTCAGAGGCATGAGCAATCATCTGAACAGCCTAGAAAGTCAATTTAGACAATTCTACAACCACATTTTGTACTGAATTTATTAGATAACTCTGCTTTGCCAATGTAGACATGATATCCAAGTTCATCTAAAAGTTCTCAAGGGAGAATTAAATACCGAAAGCCAGCCCCAAACTGTGACCACTAGGGACCTGCATAAAGTCACTGAAAACAAATTACACAAATCTCATTTTTAGATGAATGAATTTACTAGAGTGGTTTATCAGGGTCATGCCATACCTCTTGCACTTCAGTTTTAGCAAAATTTCAGCCATTGCCTAAGTTTTATGAATTCATGTAAATATAAATACACACGGATATATTTCAGACAGATAATTTGGTTTGAAAGAAAGAAAGACAATTTCCAAGAGTCAGAAATAGAAAGGAAATATTACATATCAGTAAATAGGAGATCAATTTTGTGGCCCATAGTGGGGCTGAGACCACAGGGCTGCAGGTTCTGTAACTATAGCCATAGGTTCAGCATAAGATAGGGTACTGAACTCCATTCATACATCTGCGATCCAGCAACTCACTGTTTGTTTACCACAAACAGGAATTCAGAATATCTCCAAGCAGGGTTCCATCTTCTGTCCTGAGACATCGGAGCTCCTGGTTCTCGGCCTTCAGACTCAGACGTAGTTACACCGGCAGCTTTTCTGGGACTCCAGCTTCAGAGGGTATATTATGGGGCTTTACAGTCTCCATGATCACATAAGCCAGTTCTCGTAATAAATCTCATTTTATGTATCTATAGATATCCTGTTGGTTCTGTTTCTCTGGAGAACACCATCTAAACTTCAGTTCTCTCACATATACAATTAGGAAGTTCTGCTAAAGTCCCTTTCATGTATATATCCTCTCTTTTCTGATGATGAGAGGGAGAAAAATAGGCTAGATCAGTGATCTTGAAGCAGTTTTATCCAGAGCTGCGGAGTGTTATAATTTCCTTGAGTACTTCAGGAAACAGGAGAGTTAGGACATAGGATCATGGTCTTCCTTCGGCTTCTCTGACAGCAGTTCCACTCTCAGTCTTCATTAGTGGGATTTTGTTGTGGATTTCACTTAAAGAGAGGTTCTTCAAAAATAAAAATAAGCATAGTCACAGGATATAAAGAACAGCATAGGGAACATAGTCAATGGTACGGTAATAGCTATGTACGATGTCAGAGGGGTAGTAGACTAGTTGGGGTTATCACTTTGTGAGGGGTGTAAGTGTCTAATCATGATATCGTTTTGTACACCGGAAACTAATAAAAAAATAAATAAAATAATAAAAAATAAGCAAACAAATAAAAAATCAATTTGAAATCCATTAGAAAGATAAAAGTAAAATTAACATAGTTTATTAATTTTTTAGTAACTATACCCAAGATGGTCAAACAGTAATATCCATGGTGTTATACAGAGAATTGCATGCATCTCTGCCTTTTCATCATTTTTGTTGTATTTGTCAATGTAAATACATAAAGTCATAAAGTGTGCTTTTGGCATTTTGTTTGTTACAAACTTGATAGGTCTGGATAACATGCTGAGTACAAAACCAAATAGAAGATAAAAGCAGCATCTTCGACAGTGATTTTCATAAATGTTCGGTATTTTAAGACTTTTTAAATATAATTACTAAGGGAGGATGGGATTAATCTGAATAAAAGAAAACTCAGAAAATATGTGATAGATATTTCCAAAGATCTAAAAAGTTATTGTGTTTATAAGGAATTAATTAGAGTGGCTCCAGAAAAATAATACTAGAACAAATGAATAACAGACCTTAGGTTATTAATAGGAAGCACTTTCTGGCAGTTATCACTGTTCAAAAATATAATGGGCTGTCATTGATGGTAGTTAGTTTATTCATCATTCCAGACATCTGAGCATCAGAATTGCTGGGCTCTTCTAGCCAGGATTTCCATCATCAGGGATCGACTAGATGAAGTTAAAGACTGTCTCCAACTCTGTGATGCTATTGGTTGCAAATTAATATCTGGAGATTATATGGATTGTGTTAATTTGGTTCCCAATGTTAAGTCATTTTAAGAATGAAACACAAGCCTCATAAATTCCGTCCTCCGTCCCCGCAAGACTCACACATAACCTTGCCCACCACAAAGAGAAGCTGAATCCAAATTATACTAAACTTTCTTCTCGGAGTCTTCATCTATCAAAGTTAATATTATCTTTTCTTTATGCAGCTAGGTTTGTGCTTGCTACTCATATCTTTTTTTTTAAATTAAACATATATTGTTTGGGTCTATGTAAATAGGTAGTAAAGATTTAAAGAAAAGCAGGGGGATGATCACACACCATATAAGCAAGTGGTACGCTTGATATTGCGAAGAGCACAAAATTGTGGGAAAGCAAAGAAATTCCTCGGGTACTGTCAGTGTTCTGATTCTCAATCTGAATGGTACATGCATAGTTTGTTTGAGAATCTCCTTTAAACTCTACACATAACTGTTATATGCTTTTCTGTCTTATGCTACATTTCTTCATTAATATTTTTTTAAATGTAATTCAAGGAATATAATCGAAAGACCAGATCCCCTAAACGAAACAAGTTGGGACAATTTCCACAATCCCAAATGATTAGACAGTTTCCAAGAATGGTAGGTCACACAAAATCAGGTTACTTCAATACTCAAATTTAATTCTTACCTCTTCAGTCATGCCACCTTAGTTTTCTTAAAATATTGAGCAATTTATTTTTTAGTGATCAGCTGTATTGATGATACAATAATATGAAACATATAAAGTTCCAATATGGTGACTAAAATCAAGAGTATAAGCAGCATTTCTTCCTTTTGATTTAATTGCATGGAATATGGAGGAAAATGAAATTTTGGAGAATAAAGCAATTATCATTTATGGCTTATGTATTGAAATCAGCTTATAGTTATGGGCGGAATTAAGTAATTACAGGTTGGAAAGACAGCTGCAAAGATATTTTAAATATATCATAATTCAAGAATCCTTCTATTATAATTGAATATTTCATATAATAATCTGAAAGTATTTTGATGTCTAGCTAATGAAAATGGAATCAAAAGTTGAATTAGCAAAAATGCAGTGGATAAGAAGATAATGGAAACAAACTTGGGGAGAATATAATCATGTTTTATGAACGTACATTTAAGACACCATCAAAAGTAGTAATTAACTTAAGGATAATCAAAGAACATTGTTATAGAAATATATTAATATGATAATTTCTTTTTAATTATTTTTAAACATTATATCCACGGATCTTAATGCATTTTTCTATTGCCAATTAGCTCCATAATAAAGCAAGTATTTCCCTTTACTTCTATTATTATCTTGCTAAACTGTGTCAAAGGGGAGAAAATTACCTACCTATTTCATACAGTAGAACAGTAGTTAAAACAGAAACAACTTAAGTAACTACCAGGAGACCTGTAGCAGGAAGTATACACTCTGAGAGCTCCAGTGAGTCCCCAGAATACCTGCCCAATGCATTTAAAAAAAAAAAAAAAAGCCCTATAAAGGTGCTGATATGTTGAACATCTCTCAGTGCAAGTTTTATTGACTAAGTAACTCCCTTTTGAACAGTCACATAACTGGTACTTTCCAATTCTTAGCTATGCAAAACTACATGCCAGGCTCACTTTTCAAAAATTCAAAATTTAAAACGCTAAGAACGTACTGCATTTTTCTCAGGTGTAAATTTTGACTTTAAACCTGTTTCAAAACTAATCCAATTGTATGATTGCTTGTGGACGCCCCTTGGGAATGCTAAATGTATCAAAATCAATGACTAATCTTTATTGAAAGTTTACTGTAGTGAGGAACTGTTGCAAGAGCTTTATCTTTGTTTAATCCACAAGGTAATCCAGTAGGTTAGGTATTCTTGTTGTCCCTGTTTCCAGAAGGTTATAATTCTTCATAGCAAGTCCAAGTTTACACAGTGGGTGAAGTTCTAGATCAGGCTGCCAACGAATTGAGGGGATAAAAAGACACTTTTAAATTCCAGAAGCTTGCTTTTTATTTGAAATATTAAATGCTGAAAACTCAGATTATAGCATCTATATCATAAACCAAAATGTAAAGGGAATGCACGATGAAATGTTTCCACACGGAGAGGATATAACATTATCTGGCCTGTGAGAAGGAGACTGCAGAAATCTGATGAGAGAAAAAAGAGCTAGAGGCTAGTACAGAACAGCTTTCTCTTCTGCTGTGAGCGAGTGAGCATCTGAAAGTTTCATGCGCATGTCTAAGATGTGACCAGGAGCACCATCCAATTGGAAGAGGCTTCAAGATTGAAAAAAGGAATCTAACTAGTGTACGCAGCACAAATCAAATCATACAGTATGAACAACCAGACAGCGGAACCGGGTGTGGTAAGAGCAGACGGGAAAACCCAAGGCCTGAGCGTCAAACAGAACCATCACTCAACCGCTGATGCCAGGAAAAGACCCTCTTCTCTTCCCTTCTGGAGATAACCAAGAGGAGTCAGAAATTAAGAGGGAGGAAGAATCCTCATTTGATTAATCACTCATAGGAGTAAATAATTAAATTGGAGGCGACTGAATTACTACCATGAAAAGGACATGTTTCTGTTTCTGAGTGGAAATGAAGTTCTGGAAGAGGAAATGTCTGTGGCCTGAAACGATGTTTACTCAGGTTTTTACAAAAGCAAAAAAAAACAAACAAACAAAAAACAAACCAAATTTATGTCTTTCATTCTTATCGAAATTCTTACTGTTTTCTCTAATGTTTTCCCTGTTGCCCAACCAATTTTCCTTGCAACAATGGATCTCCCGACTCCTGCTGTTATGTTCCCTACATCCTCTCTCATCCACCATAAATTAGCGTTTAACGGTGTAGGAAACGATCTACTTGCTACTTTCTCCAGCCCTTTGCTACGAGCTGTATGAGCCCCACATTCTCCTTTATGGGGAATTACAGTTGTCAAAACATTATTCAGCATCCTCTTCCTTATGTTTTGAAAAGAAGCAAATAAAAATATTTTAAAAGTCTCCTGTTTAAAAATAATAATAATAATCAGAAAGTGCCAGAAACTATTTCTGGAACAGATGTGGATAAACAGTGATCTCTAAAACCTATTCCTTCAGATGGGGGATAAGGTCCAGGACCAAAATAAACTTAATAAAATAGTCTTTGTAAACACCAGGAATGCTTAGGGCTCAGATAGGCATCTCAATATCTACAAACTGCAATTTATCATCTCTAGGTGGGCATGGGTTTGTTTGATATTAAATCACACAGCTACTGCCTGATTTGATTAAGAGAGTTTAAACCAAACAGACAAAAAAAAGAAAGAAAAGAAACTCAATACTATTGAGGATATCACGTATGTCATAGAAAAAAACAACCACATTAGAGAAACTACCTAGTAATCTAAAGGAAAAATCCCTGGGAAGAAGTATGGAAATAGCACCTGCCCCAGGGCTTCAGAGTTCTAGCTATTAACGCAGGTCTGAAGTCACACTGTTCGACAGTAGACACCAGTAGCGTACTGTAGGATAATTAGGGCAAAGCTGTCCCAAGGCAATAGAAAATGATGGGAAGGGCATAAAAAGAATCAGATCTGGATCCCAGGCATAAGGTCCTTTGGAAAGTGGGAGGAGAATTTTTTAAAAGACCACATGTAACTCAGGGAGAGAAGAAGGATTCAAGAATCAAGTGAAAAGTCTAAGGGAGGAACCTAAAAGCAAATCGGACAGGATTCCAGAACCAGACGTGTGGCTAGAAGGAACAGGTAATGCCTAGACCTAGTCTCCATTCACCATTCATCCCAGAATCTTGCAAAAATAATTTCCAAAGGTGAAAATGAGATCATCTCACATCGTGTTTCCCCGCAAATAAGACCTAGCCGGATCATCAGCTCTAATGCGTCTTTTGGAGCAAAAATTAATATAAGATCCAGTATTATATTATATTATATTATATTATATTATATTATATTATATTACATTATATAAGACCCAGTATTATATTACATTATGTTATGTTATGTTATGATATATTATATGATGAAGACCTGGTGTTATATTAAAATAAGTCCAGGTCTTATATTAATTTTTTTCTCCAAAAGACACATTAAAGCTGATGGTCCATCTAGGTCTTATTTTTGAGGAAACACAGTAGCTTGTTTTCCACTTGGAAATATAATGAAGTTTCTGGGAAGGTGATCCCATGGAAAAATAATAATAAGAAGAAAGTCCCATTTCAAAATATTGTCCTGTCTTACCTGATAATCCTAAATCTAAATCAACTTGTAGAAAATACCTTATCTTCATAATTAGATACAAAAAGTTAAATTTTGAATACATGTGGATGAGATGATACTACTTTAGGTTTCTGAGTATCTTTAGCTTTTACTAAATGCTTTTACATATATCATCTCATTTTCTCCAAGGATCTACAGATTAACTAGGACAGGTATTAATAGCTCTAGTTTATAGATGAGAATGCTAAGATTTCAGACAGTTTCAGTAATTATCCCAAGGTTACACAGCTAGTATTTGATGGAACTGAGACCAAACACCTTTCCCTACATTCTTTAAGTCTAGCACCTTTCATGCTACAC